>NC_090271.1:34129411-34444117 GCF_040414725.1 Anabrus simplex | reverse complement strand
TAAAACACATTGGTGACGTAAAACACATTGGTGACGTAAAACACATTGGTGACGTAAAACACATTGGTGACGTAAAACACATTGGTGACGTAAAACACATTGGTGACGTAAAACACATTGGTGACGTAAAACACATTGGTGACGTAAAACACATTGGTGACGTAAAACACATTGGTGACGTAAAACACATTGGTGACGTAAAACACATTGGTGACGTAAAACACATTGGTGACGTAAAAACACATTGGTGACGTAAAACACATTGGTGACGTAAAACACATTGGTGACGTAAAACACATTGGTGACGTAAAACACATTGGTGACGTAAAACACATTGGTGACGTAAAACACATTGGTGACGGGCTACGAGAATTCTCTTTTCTATAGATCTCGTGTTTCTGTGATCGCTGCTACAATCTGGTGGCGAAATTATAAGTTTCAAACGGTGTACTCATGGAATAAATAGTATAAGACAGCTATTGCTATATCATCTTATTTTCTTTAAACCTTCATCTAGTTAACAAAATAATATCGGTAATGTCGAGCTATTCCTTGGACTTTCAGGGCAGCTGTCAACATAGCGCGGCACATGCAGTAATTAATAGATATGGATATCTGTGATTAATTATGTGCCGACTGGTTATCAGCTGTACTTAGATACAGTGATTAGATATTTCTAATTACGTGAGTGATTCTTACAATGATTCTGTTCTATGTCAAAACGTAGGCAACAATCTCATGTTTTGGTATACTGCAGTGACTCAGATACACATAAGTCGAGTACAGATAGCACTTTTAGTATGTACAGATACAGTCGGCAGTTCCTCAAAAGATAATCCAGTTCGTAATATTGAAATTTGAGGTCGATATCTAGAATACTTTGCGCGCTACATGAGTTTTGAGTGTAGCAATGTAATTTTGTTCTTGCATGCTTGAACTATCCGGTCAACGGGGGTAGCAGCCTCCGGTCGGACCCGGTTACCAATATGTTTTTAACATTAGCCAGAAATGAAATGGAAGAGGTCCACCATTTCGAAAAATGAAGGTATCCGGCAAAGAAAGACAAGGGCCACGAAGAGTGTGAAAATGAAAGACTCCCTAGTTCTCGAGAATCTTCTACCGTCGAGGTCGGAAGAGAAGAAGAATTATCCAAGGCAGGTCGGAGAGGATAGGTGAAGATGAGGAGCTTGGCACAATTAAATGGAAGCGATGCCAGGACTCAGTTAAGAGCCCCGTAATCAACAACGCACGCTCCCAAGTGTCCCATTGGATCTTGTTTCATTGAAAGCACAGGAATGGTTTCAATATCTCATGCAAAGAAAGGAGCGAGCTAACAGATAGTGGTGGTGGTGGTGATTACTGTTTTAAGATGGAGTACAACAGGGCAACCATTCTCTATTAACACTAATCAGGGAGAATAAATGGATGGGATCCAACAATTCGAAAAATGAAGCTATCGGCGAAAGCAAGACAAGGGCCACGAAGGGCATGAACATGAAAAACTCCCTAGACCTCGAAAACTCTAATATCGTCAGGGACAGAAAAGAACAATAGTTGACCAAGGGAGGTCCGACAGGAAGGATGGAAGTGAGGAGCTTGACACGAGTAAGCGGAAGCAATGCCAGACTCAGCTAGGAGCCCCGTGGTCACCAACCCATGCTCCCAAGTTGAAATCTCTCCTCTGTTTAGTCACCTCTTACGACACGCAGGGGTGTATTCTATCTCCCCGACCTACAAGAGGTCCACTTGCAAGTTTTATTTACAGTATCCTTAAACATTCGTTTGAAATTGCCAAGTGGAGCGTAGCTCGTATACCATAAACATTGTCTTACTAATGAACATGTCGCTGCTCTCTTGAGAACGGCTGTGGAGGCAGATGGGCATTGACTGCTTCTCTGAAGACAAACCAGGCCAAGAAGTGGCCTCGTTAGAGTAGAATCACTCCACTCCTCCAAAGAATTCGACCAACATTTTGTTGATGACTTGGCCTCTGAGTGGGAGTTTGATCTCCTAGTAAACAAAGATGTACAGTTACGTAAACGTGACGTTGTCATTTGAACGGCTCCTTAAGATGTGAACGTAAGGATGAGACTGAAACTATTTATGAAATTAAACTTGTAATATAGGGTAAAGACGTCCGGGTCCTTACTTGAGTGGTCAGAGTTGGTTCTCTTTTTGGCTGAAGTTTATGAGAATCTGAGACAGAGGCTTCATTACATTATTGAGTGAGTCTCCTATATCAAGGAGATCCCATTGTCTGTATATTCCTACAGAACAGTTGTGAATTCACGAGATTCTAAGATTTTTCGTAAGCACTTTGACCTGTTATTGCACAAAAGTGATAATACAGGTGCGCTAAATGACACTGTAATGTTTGCAGATAGTTTAGAAAGTTTACAATATCTCATTGAAAGAGTAGCATTCACTAGCCATGAATACGGTCTTGACGTTAATATAAAGGAAACCAAATTTATGGTCATATGTAAAAACGTTATCCCTGCATGTCACCTAGTAATTGACCATAAACCTGTTGAACAAGTCCTGAAATAGACTTATTTCGGCACCATCGTTAATGATCAATGGGATAATTCGGTTCAAGTGAAGTCCCGCATTGGAAAAGCTAGTATTGTGCTCAAAAAAATGGGAAAACTGTTTAAAAGTCGTGACTGAACACTAGTTACAAAAATGAGACGCCTTCGCTGCTATGTATTTCCTGTTCTCTACTACGGTGATGAAACATTAACGAAGTCGCTCAGTAAAATATTAGAGGCCTTTGAGATGTGACTATACTGAAGGATGCTAAGAGTGTCATGGACAGATCATGTCACAGATACAGAGATCCTTCAAAGAATGAGAAAAGATAAAGAAGTGCTGACCACTGTAAAAACGAGAAAGCTACATTACCTCGGCTCACATCATGAGGAACAGAAGCAGGTACCATCCACTGCAAGTAATCCTGCAAGAATAGATACCTGGAAAGAGAGGTGTTGCCAGGAGACGAATCTCCTGGCTAAAACACCTCAGAGACTGGGCTCTGAAGACTTCGGAGGAGTTACTCCAAGCAGCTCACAACACAGATGACACCGCCAAGATGGTTGCCGACATCCTGAACGGTAGGGACTAGAAGAAGAGGAAGAAGAAGAAAGGAGTACGTCGAATCCTTGTGCCATGCAAATCACATGTGGAGAAGCCACCCAGCGGCACCATTGCACCTTACCGATTTTGCCAGCCCCTTCACAGTTCTAAAAGACTTGAATGTTCTATCAATCATTAATGATCTGCATTTAGGACAATCAGGTAGCAGATTCCCTGTCAATTTTTAACTAGTTTTTTATATGAATATGTCTTAGAGCTGGAGGTCATCCGAAAATTTGTCTGAAGTGACGTGACAAAATGTGTAACAGAAGTGACGTCACAAAATGTTACCTAGGAACAGTGACCTTGAGAGGTGCACGGGCTGTAGATTTGTATACTGTGTGTTGAAATACAGTAGAAGATACGTAGTGTAACACCACGGCCAACTAGATCTACGCTGCATCAAGTCAGCCGTGGTCTTACTGTACACACTGCAGAACTAATACGTCTGTCTAGGCTATGTCTTATGGTTGGCGGTCATCTGAGATTAGCAGCTGTTGAAAGATGGCCATGACCGAAAGTCATATTCATGATCATTTGGTTTTCACAAAGGGAAAGGTGTAGTACATTTTTATTTATTTCTCACATGATCGCAAAGAACTTGGAAATGCATCGAACATTTCCCTAATTCCTCTTCGTTTCCAGCTTTATCTCCCTACCTTTACAAGGTCCACTCAAGCTTATTCCTCTATTCATTTCACTCCAAGCAATTTCTCCACTGACAGCTCGGAACATCCCGCTCAGTCGAGCAGTTCGTATCCTTACTCCACCCAGTCAAAAATTTACAACATTTTCGGAAATCACCCAGAACAAACCGTGCTGCTTTTCGTTACATCTTTTCCACTCCTCATAACAATTAATCCTGGTGTGGGTCCCATACACTAGCCCGTACGCTAACTGGCGCCTTACCAGAGACTTACACACCTCCCCTTTACATCCTTAGTACAATCGCTAAACATCGCATAGCCATACGAACATCGTTAATGTGACTACCCCAGTGATGAGCACTTGTGTACTCAATATGATCTCCGTGAGATATTTTCACCCCATCAATACAATAATTAAAACTGGGAGGACTTCTCTTTTCTGTGAAATTTACAACCTGACATTTTACCCCGTTTAGCATCGTATCATTGTTTGCTGTCATCTCACAACATTGGCGAAGTCCTTTTGCAGTTGCTCACACTCATTTAACTTATTCTTACTCTGCACAGTGTATCGTCATCCACAAACAGCGTTATCCGTGATTCAAGTTCTTTATTCATATCATCTATATATAGGAAGGGGAGTTAGGGATTGGAATAACTTACCAAGGGAGATGTTCAATAAGTTTCCAATTTCTTTGCAATCATTTAAGAAAAGGCTAGGAAAACAACAGATAGGGAATGTGCCACGGGAGCGAGTGCCCTAAATGCGGAGCAGTATTGATTGATTGATTGATTGATTGATTGATTGATTGATTGATTGATTGATTGATTGATTGATTGGTTGATTGATTGATTGATTGATTGATTGATTGATTGATTGATCGATTGATTGATTGATTGATTGATTGATTGATTGATTGATTGATTGATTGATTGATTGATTGATTGATTGATTGATTGATTGATTGATTGATTGATTGATTGATTGATTGATTGATTGATTGATTGATTGATTGATTGATTGATTGATTGATTGATTGATTGATTGATTGATTGATTGATTGATTGATTGATTGATTGATTGATTGATTGATTGATTGATTGATTGATTGATTGATTGATTGATTGATATAAGAAAACATAAACGTCCAAGCACTGCCGTGTGCACACACTTCCTCCTTTGCACTGTACATTATCATTAGTGTCGTATAATAACGTTCATGGTGGCGATAAAACATTGCAAATAAGGCCTACCTTAAAAGGAGAAACGTTATAATGAAGCAAGTTAACCAGACCTTACGACCAAACCTACTCGTGTGTTAATATGAATATGTTCTGTGTAAATTGGGGCTGGGAACTTTACCCTATATCTTTTCTTTTCCTTCATCCTCGTGCAGTTGCAGGTGCAAACAGTATCGTAAATGTAGACATGCCCCTGTTTTACGGCCGGATGCCAGTGGTGATGGTAGTTATTTTTTAAAGAAGATGTACAACTAGCAACCATCCTCTATTAACACTAATCAGACGGAAAAATGGAAGGGGTCCGAAACTTCGAAAAATGAAGATATCGGCCAAAGAAAGGCAGGGGTCACCAAGGGCGTGAAAACGAAAAGATTTCCTAGGATTCGTGAACATAATTTTTAATACAAGTTGGTTTACGTCGCACCGTCACAGATTGGTCTTATAGTGACGATGGGATACGAAAGGGCTAGGAGTGGGAAGGAAGTGGCCGTGGCCTTAATTAAGGTACAGCCCCAGCATTTTCCTGCTGTAAAAATGGAAAACCATCTTCAGGGCTGCCGTCAGTGGGGATCGAACCCACTATCTCCCGAATACGAAACTGCTGCTACGTGCTCGGTCGCGAACTTAATACCGCCGGGGTCGGAAGAGAACAAGAATTGACCAAGTGAGGTCGGATAGGAAAGAAGAAAGTGAGGAGACTGGCACAAGTAAGTGAAAGTAATGCCAGGACTCAGGTAAGGGCCCTGTGGTCACGAACCTACGGTCCTTAGTTAAGAGCCCCTGGAGGTCCTCTCAGACGCCTCTTACGACAGGCAGGGGATACCGTGGGTGTTATTCTACTTCCCCAATGACAAGATGTTTTTAGGCAGCGGCCATGGCGTTAATTAAGGTACAACCCAGCATTTACTTGGTGTGCAAATGGAAAACCATCTTCAGGGCGTCCGACAGCGGGATTCCAACCCACCATCTCTTGAATGCAAAGTCACAGCTACGGAACTCTAACCGCACGGACAACTCCATCAGTTGTATTATTATTATTATTATTATTATTATTATTATTATTATTATTATTATTATTATTATTATTATTTGTACGAAAAGAAGTCAATTTAACCAGTCTTATGCAATATCACTCACAGGATCTCGAGTCCACAACATTAAATGCTGTCGTTAGTGGTTCTATTTATTTTCAAACACATTTCTGAGCCGAGG
Source organism: Anabrus simplex (assembly GCF_040414725.1). Taxonomy (NCBI): domain Eukaryota; kingdom Metazoa; phylum Arthropoda; class Insecta; order Orthoptera; family Tettigoniidae; genus Anabrus; species Anabrus simplex. Next base: position 34,437,881 of record NC_090271.1, on the reverse strand, counting down.
AAAGGAAGTGAATGTTTACGCGATTAAACATTTATGAGGGTTGCCAACTGCCAGGAGGTTGTGAAACACAGCGCTGTAGAGGAAGGATGTGTATCTCGGTCGGAAGGGACAGGCACATTAAGGGCAAAGCCCTCTGGCCACCAACTCAAGGTTTGCCCTGCGGTCAGGCTGCGAGTGGTACAAAATATTGCACACTGAATGTGAGGAAACGACTTTCTCCCCATTTGCTATTGTATTTAGACGAAAACACTATATTAACTTACATTGTGTAAAGTGATTACTTTCTAACTGCATGTTCCGGAGCTCGCCAAGGCCATCTCCATCTCGAAGGATCATGGTAGTTGAGTGGCATTTCGATTGTGTTAGGGAAAGCCGGGATGAGTAGCTCGGAGGATAGAGCGCTGGCCTTCTGAGCACAACTCGGCAGGTTCGATCCTGGCTCAGTTCGGTGGTATTTAAAGGTGCTTAAATACATCAGCATTGTGTCAGTAGATTAGCGGCTGCCTGGCCGAGGCTGTAAAGGCGTGCTCGATTCGTGGGTTCAAATCCCCGTCAGCAAGTCGTAAAATTTAAGAAACGAGATTTTCACTTCCGGAGGTGCATATGGCCCTGATGTTCACTCAGCCTACACCAAAAATGAGTACCAGATTAATTCCTGGGGGCAAAGACGGCCGGGCGTAGAGCTAACCACTCTACCCCATCACGTGCCGAGGTTAACAATAGTGGAAGCCTTTAACTTCCACTCCTCCAAGGGCCTTCATGGCCTGTATGGAGGTGACTTTGCTTTGCTTTTTTTCGCTTGTGTAGGTAGATTTACTGGCACGTTAAAGACCTAATGTGGGCAACGTTTCGGCACCTCGGCGTTTCCGAAAAGTAGTTAGTGAAAGGTAAATGCATTATTATTATTATTATTATTATTATTATTATTATTATTATTATTATTATTCTTTTCCTGCCGCTTTTCCCACACCTGTGGGGTCGCGGGTACGAATTGCGTCGCACATGTGGATTTGGCCCTGTTTTACGGCCGGATGCCCTTCCTGACGCCAACCCTCTATGGAGGGATGTAAGCACTATTGCGTGTTTCTGTGGTGGTTGGTAGTGTAGTATGTTGTGTGAATATGATGAGGAGAGTGTTGGGACGGACATATATACCCAGTCCCCGAGCCAGAAGAATTAATCAGAAGCGATTAAAATCCCCGACCCGGCCGGGAATCGAACCCGGGACCCTCTGAACCGAAGGCCAGTACGCTGACCATTCAGCCAACGAGTCGGACTATTATTATTATTATTATTATTATTATTATTATTATTATTATTATTCGATAAATTGGTACCTACTTTTATCAAAAAAAGCTTATATTTTCTGAAAATTAATGTTTTTTAAAATAAGCACTTATAACATTATTCTCTTTTTTACCTAAAATTTAGTTGTTTAAGGACATGATACAGTTTCCCGTCTGGTGGTCATGATCGCTAAGGCTGACACCGTGCTTAGCCGGTTCGAGTACCGTTGGTCGAAAGAATTGTCACCATCAGAATGTTGGCCGGTACAGTAGTGTAGGAGAGGTTGTGGCATACAATTTCTAATCACTAGATTGCGAACCAAAAGGATGGATTAAACCCCAAACCTCTCCGCAGTGCTCATATGGAGTGAGAGCATTTGACGCTGTTGATGGTGATTCGTTCGTCGGATGGGGACGTAAAGCCATGAACAGGCCCCGAGGTGCTGTTCGACAAAAGTAGGCTATGTGCCAGCACCGGGTTTCATCCTCTTCCTTCCTACTATCATAATATGGCACACCATTCATTTCATCTCGTTAACTCCCTTGATGAGGTTAACGTCAGGAAGGGCATCCGGTCGTAAAAACTCGCTACTTAGATTCATGTCACTTCATACCCTACCCCGTAGAGAAACGGGACAAGGGTTGGACAAACAACACAAGGACATGACACAATTATACTGCTCAAGTCTACAAAAAAAATATTCAAATGACCTCAAATCGAGAATTCCGCAACTTTGAACTTTTCCAATGGAATGTTTGCTTTTGCAAGGAAGTCATACTTCTCAACGTCGACTGTTAAATGTAACTTAAAAGCTTTTAGTCTGTTGAACAGACATGATCAATATAAATATTAAATTGTAACATACCTGTAAAAAAATACTATTAAGCAACGAATAATAATATACAATATTAAACAAAAAATTACATGTTTCCAAATATTGAGCAAACAGGCGTTTGGACACAATAAACATAAATATTTCTGAGTGTGACTTCATAGAACCTGATGATGCTCTTTCAAGAACGAAACATGTCATTGTTTAATAATGTGTTTTTTACAGGTATGTTATAGTGTAATATTTATATTGAAATTGTCTATTCGATAGACTAAAGAGCTTTTATTTTGCAAACACTTTAACTATTTTTTTTTTGGTGTGCTTTGTGAAATTTTCTGGCGGTTTGCAGTTGTCCAGCCGCTCCATGATAGAATTCTGTTTTGTTCGAAATGGAGGTTGATGAGGACCCCCGCCAACAGCGCACCGGCCTCTCACCGCTGGTTTTCGTGGTTCAAATCCCGGTCACTCCATGTGAGATGTAATTTTAAGCAACAACACATCTTGTATTGAAAAGGTGGATCTTGTACAATTTAACTTATTGTTTTGTAATCTCTATTCAATACGGAAACATGAAATGCTTGACTTTAAACAGATGTATGCTGGACAAAACAGAGACGGACAGGTTTTCGCTGTCACCATTCATTCCAGCAACACTCTCTAGTATCATTTCATTTTATCTGTCAGTAATTAACCATTGCCGCAGAGGAGTACGACAGGCTTCGGCAGCCGGCGGAGTTCTTATCCTCGCCGTTAGATGGGGCTTCATTCATTCCATTCCTGACCCGTTCAAATGACTGGAAACAGGCTATAGATTGTGGACCAGCGTCAGAGGTAGAATTTTCCCATCGCATCGTCAAGTGTTATTCATTCTTAAGATGTTTTACAATACTACTCTTCTTTTCCTGCACAACTCTACAATTTCAAAATTAGCAGTACACTATCATTGTATCCTTGGCATGTAATCCTTCATTTGAATATTGTCGATTACCTTTCACGGGCTTTTATAGCCGTGAGCACCATAACCTCAACGTTTTATGTAGATTTATTCTTTTCACCTTGCGCACAATAAAGGTCAAACTGGAATGAAGGGAAAAGAAAACACACATCTCACGTCTTGTCTCGTGCTGATCTCGTTTTTCATCAATAATCGATTTTAAAAAGCGTATGGATTACGCGTAAAACTGTACGTCCCGTAGTTTGAGATCAATCTATTTATTCATAAAAACGTTCAAGCTAGTTTCTTCTTTCTCTCTCCCGAACTTCGCTTTGAAGATTTTGGTTAACAAAAGAGTTGTGGAGGATAAATGACCATTTGGAGTCCACGTATATTTCCACTCGCACCCTCTGCAGGTCTTATTTAAAATCAAGCGAAAGTGCAGAAAATGTACAGACATTTATTTTATACCATTCATAATTTGAAATCAAATTTGTTTGTATTTTTCCCATGACGCAACAGCCCCGAAGGACTACAGATTATGAGGCGTTGTGTAGCACGGCGAGACCTCGCCGTTATTCTTGGCTTTCTAGAGCGGGGTCGCCATCTCACTGCAAATGGCTCCTCAACTGTAATCACGTAGGCTGAGTAGACCTCGAACCAGCCTTCAGATCCAGGTAAACATTCGTGACCTGGTCGGGAATCGAACCCGAGGGCTCTGGGTAAGAGTCAGGCACGCTACCCTTACACCGCGGGGCCAGCAAAAGCAAATATGTACATAATTTTATATTATCAACCATGCAACAACACTATTAGTAATATATTTTCATCGTTTGGTTCGGATGGAGTCCTAGGTTCCTTGGACAGGTATCGCAGAAAAATGACGTCTACCAGCCTTCATTTTGATGTCTGGACTTACAGCACAATCCTTTGTTTTCTTGTCTTCTCGGGCATCAGAGATGTGTGCTTTCGCTTGGAGAAGAAAAATCAAAGTAAAAATCACAAGTATCACATAATTGGTCGCCGGTTCATATCGTGGCCAGTAGGCCTAGATGCCGTATTGCTGCAGAACGTTGCTGCATAGACGATTCATTTCTGAAGATAACACTTCTAAAGCGAAACGAATGAACACAGGAATAGCTGTGCTATATAAAAAGTAAAGCATTCCGCCATTGTTCTGCTAATATACGAAAAACCTTAACCTTAAAGACCTGAACTGCATATCAGCAATGTTGGACTGAGCCCTGCATTGGACCCTAAAGTGTTGGAGGTTGGGGTGGGAGTGGGGTAGGGCGGAAAATACTGGAAAAATTTCTCCGCTACACAGAAAAGTACAAATTTATGGATATATTCTGGGGCTTAGAAGACGAGAGAGCGAGTGTAAGATCTTAGGACATGAAAGGGGGCGCAGATAATGCATCTTTTCACTCCAATCACTGAGGAGAAAAAGACTGTGTCAGTTCCTTGCTTAGTCATGTCAAAACTACTGAAGAAATTGAGCTGTAATGTTGTACAGATAGCTCTATATGTGGCTGGCTCCACAGCCTAGGGCAAGCAAGCATGTTGAAATATATAGCGTCAAGATCTAGTACGTCCAACAATATGTCAGTTGGTCAGAACACAACATTCCCGTACCATGACACAAGATAGCACCACCTATCAACATCTACGTCTAACAAAATGGCCGCTGATTTAGCACACGATTTAATGGCCATAAATATCCGCAAAATACGTATCATGAGAAAAATTCTGCTGCCTTCGGTGACGTTACTGTGTGTAAGGGGCTTTGCTGTGACCTAGACGAAACGCCAGCCGTTTAAAACACGGCGCCATTTGTATCTACTGTATATAGAAGGCAGTGTTCTGTCACGCGATAAAAACGTGAGAAAGAAGATGACAAAGTCTTAGTTTAGAGGGATCACGAATGCAAATTAGCTGGTTATTAGATATGCCCCAGCCCAAAAAGAAACTACTTTTCTCTTTGGAAAAATCAAATGATCATAAATATGTCTCCCGGTCATGGCCACCCATCAACTAGTTGTACTTCTTCTTAAAACAATAATCACCACCACCACCACCACCACCCATCAACGGCTGCTAATTTCAGACGGCCACCAGCCGTGTGCACAGTTGCTAGGTAACATTGTCTGACTATTCATCCATTCCTTTCATCACTGCCCACACGGTTGCTAGGTAACATTGTCTGACTATTCATCCATTCCTTTCATCACTGCCCGCACGGTTGCTAGGTAACATTGTCTGACTATTCATCCATTACTTACATCACTGCCCACACGGTTGCTAGGTAACGTTGTCTGACCATCCATTCATTCCTTACATCACTGCCCGTACGGTTGCTAGGTAACATTGTCTGACCATTCATCCATTCCTCACATCACTGCCCGCACGCTTGCTAGGTAACATTGTCTGACCATCCATACATACCTCACATCACTGCCCGCACGGTTGCTACGTAACATTGTCTAACCATTCATCCATTCCTTACATCACTGCCCGCACGATTGCTAGGGTTACACTTCCGATACACATTTTTTCCGGTTACGTTAGACAAATTTTCGGGTGACCCCCAGCTATAAGACATATTTTTGTCAAAACATGTCCATGTTACTACTCCAAATAAACAGCGTTGCTACATTTCCGCAAAGCTGTGAAGAGAGAGTTTTAGGACAGCCTGTACGTACATCTTCCTAGGTTGAGAGCTTTCACTACTCATATTATGCCATTGTAACCAAGGTGAACTCCACACTATGAGCAGAGGCTAGCTAACCCATGTAAAGGTCACAAGGAAGAGAATGTATGTCCCACACACGGAAGAAAAGGCAAAGTGTTATTCAAATAGAAGTGAAAGTTATTTAAATCTTGGCGCTATGTTACCAGAAGAAGAGCATCGGTGCACTCAATGACGTAACCGAGTCATTCATTGGAACGGACGAGTGCGACTGCCACTTACCTTCGTGTTACGTTGATTAATTTAAGGACCCAGGCTTTCACGACCTGGAATACCAGATGAGGTATTCGGAAGGGTTCATGTCAAATAACAGTTCAATTTTTACTTCGTTATTTATTAACTTAATGTCTGGATCATTGGATGAATGGTCATCACAGCGTCCAACGGTTCACACAGCGTTGGGTTTGATTCCCGGCCGGGACCGAGATTTTCACTTTTTTCGTACTTGTTTAACGTTGCACTAACACATCGAAGGTTTTTCGATCACGGAAGGATGGTAAAGGGCTATGATTGGAAAGGTAACGACCGTGGCCTTAATTAAGGTACAGCCCCAATATTTGCCACGTGCCAAAATGAGAAACCACTGTAAACCATCTTCAATCTGCCGACGGTGGGATTCGAACCTACTGCCTCCCGAATGCAAGCTGACAGGTACGTAAGGCAAACCGCGCGGCCAACTCACTCGGTGTACTAAACTTAATTCTGCATGAAACTAGACTACTGAGGGTAATGGAGTTGATACGAACAATAATAAGAGCAAGAACCTTTATAATATAACATGTACCATTTGTAGCAGACTCATTATCCGCATTACTTACTGCGTCGTATAACAATTATTATATAATTAATGAGAATACTTAAGTACTTCGTCATTTATTCTCACATTCACTCATGCATTCATACCGGCTGGCTACTGTCTTAGGAGGAAATCCCGGAAAGATCGCTTTTAAAAAAGGCTGATGTGAAGTTTCTAACATTCAGTGGGAGAGAATTCCAGCAGCAGCAGCAAACACGAAAAATGGACAGGCGAGGACTTAGATCGGGTATAACGCTCATGAGTAAAGAAGAGATAGCTAAGATCTGGGGAAAGGTATTACAGTGTTGCTTCATTCAAAGTGATGGTAGCAGTGTGTAAAAATATCTCATCTGCTATATCTTTAACCAGCCTAATGTCTCTTAATAGCAAGTGACATGAGTTGTATACTTATGAAAAGATAAAACGGGTGCAAGAGATCGTTGCCTTCATAATTAATTTTATTTTCTTATTGCGTGGAAGAAGTGATTGGTGAGTTTTGAGGGGGTGGAGCGAAGCATATGCTTTTCTGCAAGAATGTTACTTTTTTTAAATCTAAAGCATTTATAATCACTGAAGGATTTTCACAGACTTTTGTAATTATATTGCTAATCCGTTGATCTTGAGTGAAGTTGGAGGTCTCTTTTTCAGAATAGCTACAGTTTTTGCCTGTTCTGGCTTGTGTCTTAATTGGATTAATTGAAATAAAGTTCTCACTGCATAGTAGTTGATTAGGCTTATTTCGATACTCATTTGTTGAATAGCAGCATAAATATCTTGAATTTTGAAGTGGTTGTGGATATTTAGGTCATATGAATAAATGTTGGTAAGTAGGCGTAATTAGCTGTACCATTAAAATAATGATTAACTAGAAGAAGTCCAAGTACGGAACCTTGTGGACGCCTGTAATTTTAGTTTCTTTTACTGTGATTTTCTATCGCCCAGTATTTCATGACGACGTCTATTAACGGCAAATGAGAAGAAAATTCGTAGAGGAGATGAACTGAGATGAAGTTCTTGTAACTTAGATAATAACTTAATAATAATAACTTAGATAATAAGATGCTGAATTGTAGAGGGTTTATAAGAGTCGGTTTCCGTTCGTGCAAGGATTTTCTAACTAAGGTTATCGCTATGCTGTATTCTTTCCTAAAATATGTTCGAAGGGGATCTTATAGAGAATAATTCTCCAAAAATGGTACCAGTTCTTTATGGATTAGTTTTTCTCTGGCTCTAGTGAGGGCTGAAATTACGGATACAGGGCGATAATCTGATACAGATTTTTCAGGAGGTTTCTTTCGAATAGGAATAATAAGGACATCTTTCCATTTAACAGGAAAATGGTCTGTGGTAAGACAGACGTTAAATACATCTGTTATTATTGGTAATATATCAATGATATTGATCACTGAGCCATCATCGGCTGCCTCAACTGGAGACTTCATCGACATTGTCTCTTTCCTGACTTCGTATTCTGCAACAGTTAGAAATTTGAAAGAGGGGCGATCCGAAAGCTGTTTCCTTAGCAAACAATTGATGGTATTTTCCACTGATCGCTTTTCGGTTCTTATAATTTCCAAAGGAAAGTGATCGTTTATCTTATAAAGAGGAATTTCGGGACCGTCATGTCGTTCACGGGTTTCACCAATACCTGAAGATCGACATTATTTCCAAGTCATTCATTCATTTGTTTAAGTTATTGCTCAAAAGTCGGAAATTTTGAAATTTCTTGTTACGGATCAGTTTTTGATTCTATTTCGATAGTTCGATACTGTTCATACGCATCTGTCGGTGAGGTTTGTTTATAAAATTGATACTACGTATCGTGTTGCGCCATCATAGATTTAAGTTCAATTGTCAACCAAGGACAGGTTGGCCGGGAGAGCTTCACTCCTCTCTTAGGGGCATGTATGTCGTAAAGTCGATGGATAATAGCATTCTGTCAGAATTACAATATCCCCCGTTAAAAACATCGTATTTCAGTTGCTGTCAGTCAGGACTTTTAAAAAACTCTCTGTAAATCACGTATTTCGGTCGCAATTTAATAAAACGTAGCTAGTGAGCTAAGAAAATAAGGTCATGTGTAGAAATGTCAGGAACGAGTACTTGGTCATGTTTCAGCATTTTCTGTAGATGCTTGTTATCATGAAATCAACCAAAGTATTTACGTTAGTTGTTCAAGAGGACATGAAAGGGTTTATTAATTTTTCTTTATCAGTGGTCTGCACTGGAAAGACGTATTTTTAATTATTTCTTTATTTATATATAATTCGTTGGGGCCATCAAGGATCACGTTAAGTCTTGTTGCATTTGACACTGAACTTGGCCTTCTTTAGAGCCCAAATTTCCCTCATTCTTTGTGAGTGGGCCTGCTTACGCTCCTCTGTCCAAGGGGCACCGTGTCTTCTCTTCGGTTGCTCGTCTCGGTTTCGCCCGTTCGTCAATATTTTCTTGCGGAAGGGCGTCTTCAGCTGAGATATGTAGCATTTATTTATTTATTTATTTATTTATTTATTTATTTATTTATTTATTTATTTATTTATTTATTTATTTATTTATTTATTTATTTATTCATTCTTGTTTCGTTGAGACCCCTTGGACTACGTGGTTCCTAACTCCTAGCTCAGTATTCCTTCATCTTTGCGATGTGGTTGCTTTCTTTTCCTGAGTCCACTTCACCCCCACTCCAGGACACAGTATTTTCGCTGTCTCTGACTGGAGAATGTCGGATTTTCTGATCAGCATTCTAAATTTATCCCTGTTGAACATATCTTTCGGATCAATTTTTAAAATTCTAGGTCTTTTAGAACCATTTGTTCCCTTCCCTCTAGAAAAGGTGCTGAAGATTCTTGAGGTCCATTCTGACTCTGTCACTGTAGAAGATAGGTCTCTTCTTTCTCATGGCTGATATTGTGCTCTCTAAATGTTGGTAAAGCTCGTTATTATGCCTAATTCTGTATTCACCTCCTTCTTTAATGGGGCCCATGATTTTTCTCAGAATCTTTCCTTCTTTCAGTCCCAAATTTCTTATTTATTTATTTATTTATTTATTTATTTATTTATTTATTTATTTATTTATTTATTTATTTATTTATTTATTTATTTATTTATTTATTTATTTATTTATTTATTTATTTATTTATTTATTTATTTCATTTTTGGATATGTATTGTAAGCCGACTTCCTACCAATTCGCTCTCTCCACAGCTTCGTTCTACATATCTAAAAAGAGACAGGAGTCGCCACTGGTAAAAATTAATGAATTATCAAATATTAATATTTACTTTTGATAAAGTTTATCTTTATAGACCACCGGGCGAGTTGGCCGTGTGGTAAGGGTCGCGCGGCTGTGAGCTTGCATACGGGAGAAAGTGTGTTCGAATCCCACTGTCGGCAGCCCTAAAGATGGTTTCCTTGGTTTCCCATTTTCACACCAGACAAATGCTGGGGCTGTACCTACATTAAGGCCACGGCTGCTTCCTTCCAACTCCTAGGCTTTTCCTGTCCCATCGTCACCTTAAGACGTACCTGTGTCGGCGCGACGTAAAGCCACTAGCAAAAGAAATCTTTATAGGCCATAGTTTCCGCTCCTTCAATATAATTTCACCGTTTGAAACTACCCGGAACTTCAGTTTATTGACACTCCAGAATGGTCTCCTCAAGCAACAATGTTGTTCCTCCAACCTTCTCCCATCATTACCTAGCAACTTGGTCACGTTCTATGCAAGTAGTTCTTAGTAACATTACAACTAAGTAGCCGATATCCTGTTATTCAACCTCACTCCAATATACATCATCGGAAACGCGAGTTCGCTGCAGCTCTTGTGACGCAGGCGCACATACCTTCTTTCTGCAAGATACTACAGTATTTGCATTTACCTAGGTCACGCAACCAGCTACAATTGTGCTCTACAAACGAAACTTGTCATTAAATGGAGTGGGCTTTGATTCTTCCTGGACTGAGCATAACTAGAAAAGTTACTTTGTATCTAGAGAGGGTGGCCTCTGACATCATTAATGACTGGGAACTCTTGAATCTTACTAACTAAGGCAGAATTTCCATTTCAGTTTTATTTAAGCTTATTTCCGTGGAATAATATATAGAAAATATTTGTATTAGTATCACGCCATCCTTAGAAATCCTAACCTTTTCCAAAACTTAATTTTCTTAAAGTGAGTTACCTAAAAAATCCAATTCGTACCCAATTAATACACATTTTTGACATAATTATGACTTTCGGCTGTTGGTCATCTGAAAATTTGAGTTACGGAAGTTAGCGCGACGGATGTGTAGCCCTAGCAACAGTGCAGACTATGTCTTATGTCATCTGAAATTAGCAGTCGTAGATGGATGGTCATGAGCGGGAGACATATATATGGTCATTTAATTTTCGCAAAGTGAAAATTGGTTTCTTTTTTTTTTATCAATGAAATTTTTGAAAGCAATATGTATCTCCTTGAAAAGTTCTGGTAGTTAACAAATTCGAAGGGTAAAAAAATCAATCTGTAAGTTACAGATACAGTATGATTTATGATTTATCGAACCTTATAGGCCTTCGCCCAATACAGCGATCAAATCCATAACAGCCTAAGTAAGTACAAAATGTATAAACTCCCTTCATTAAGCACAATGACAAAAATAATTCAATTAGTAATTGGAAACAAATGGCTCACGGTCAACTTACTACCGGAAAGGCCCTAGCTCTGTAAATAAATCTAAACTACAGTTATTTGTAATGAACAAGCTATGACAAGTATAGTGGGCCTTCCCCGCAATGATCACCGCGCGTAGGAATCTGGTGATTACCAGATGTACTTACAGAGACAGTAACTCCCTTAAATCTCTCATCGCCCAGTATCATATAGGTACTTAAAGTTTACATTTAATGCAGTTCTGTTTTCACTGGCAGAGTGTTCTGAAGACATTTTCTTTCTTCTAATTATGACGGCAAACAAACTGATTTTCCCTTCATACTACGTCTAGAAACATACTTAGAATCTCCACACTGAGTGGCTCAGAACGGTTCAGGCGCTGGTCTTCTGAAGCGAACTTGGCAGGTTCGATCCTGGCTCAGTCTGGTGGTATTTGAAGGTGCGCAAATACGTCAGCCTCTTGTCGGTAGATCTACTGGCACGTAAAACACTGCTGTGGGACTAAATTCCGGCATCACGCGTCTCCAAAATACACTGACTGACAGTGACAATGCAACACCAAGGAGGAGTGGTTCGAAAGGGATGAAAGTTGGGGGAAAAACAGAGACGGCACGGACGAATAATTGATGTTTATTTCAAACCGATATGCAGGTTACACAATGCGCACGGCATCGACTCAGTAGGATGTAGGACCACCGCGAGCGGCGATGCACGCAGAAACACGTCGAGGTACAGAGTCAATAAGAGTGCGGATGGTGTCCTGAGGGATGGTTCTCCATTCTCTGTCAACCATTTGCCACAGTTGGTCGTCCGTACGAGGCTGGGGCAGAGTTTGCTAACGGCGTCCAATGAGATCCCACACGTGTTCGATTGGTGAGAGATCCGGAGAGTACGCTGGGCACGGAAGCATTTGTACACCTCGTAGAGCCTGTTGGGAGATGCGAGCAGTGTGTGGGCGGGCATTATCCTGCTGAAACAGAGCATTGGGCAGCCCCTGAAGGTACGGGAGGGGAGTGCCACCGGCCGCAGCACATGCTGCACGTAGCGCTGGGCATTTAACGTGCCTTGAATACGCACTAGAGGTGACGTGGAATCATACGCAATAGCGCCCCAAACCATGATGCCGCGTTGTCTAGCGGTAGGGCGCTCCACAGTTACTGCCGGATTTGACCTTTCTCCACGCCGACGCCACACTCGTCTGCGGTGACTATCACTGACAGAACAGAAGCGTGACTCATCGGAGAACACGACGTTCCGCCATTCCCTCATCCAAGTCGCTCTAGCCCGGCACCATGCCAGGCGTGCACGTCTATGCTGTGGAGTCAATGGTAGTCTTCTGAGCGGACGCCGGGAGTGCAGGCCTCCTTCAACCAATCGACGGGAAATTGTTCTGGTCGATATTGGAACAGCCAGGGTGTCTTGCACATGCTTAGAATGGCGGTTGACGTGGCGTGCGGGGCTGCCACCGCTTGGCGGCGGATGCGCCGATCCTCGCGTGCTGACGTCACTCGGGCTGCGCCTGGACCCCTCGCACGTGCCACATGTCCCTGCGCCAACCATCTTCGCCACAGGTGCTGCACCGTGGACACATCCCTATGGGTATCGGCTGCGATATGACGAAGCGACCAACCTGCCCTTTACCCCTCGTAAAGTCGTCTGTCTGCTGGAAATGCCTCCGTTGACGGCGGGCTGGCATTCTTAGCTATACACGTGTCCTGTGGCACACGACAACACGTTCTACAATGACTGTCGGCTGAGAAATCACGGTACGAAGTGGGCCATTCGCCAACGCCGTGTCCCATTTATCGTTCGCTACGTGCGCAGCACAGCGGCGCATTTCACATCATGAGCATACCTCAGTGACGTCAGTCTACCCTGCAATTGGCATAAAGTTCTGACCACTCCTTCTTGGTGTTGCATTTGCTCTGTCAGTCAGTGTACGTTAAAAATGTAGTTAGTGGTACGAAAAGCCAATAACATTATTATTACTAAACTTAGAATCATCCAAGGTTGGTCCCTAAAAAGCAAATATGACTGCCTTAAGTATAGCTCATCACTGCTGTCTACTAGCTACATTATTATTATTCCCGGCCAGGTCAGTGATTTTTACCTGGATCTCAGGGCTGTATCGAGGTCTACTTACCTTACATCATTACAATTGACGAGCCATCTGACGGAGAGATAGCACCCCCGGTCTAGAAGGCCAAGAATAATGACCGAGAGGATTCGTCATGTTGACCATATGACACCTCGCATTCAGTAGGCCTTCGGGCTGATCAGTCTCGTAGGCAATGACCTCTCGGAGCTATTACGCTATGGGGTTTAGTTTGAAACATTACGAAAACAAACTAACCTCAATATAAAACCGTTATAATGTAGATTCAATTACCTGTGCATGTCGTACATAAAGTTTATGATGTAGCAGTGGTCTTCATTTTGATATATGAAATAAATCACAATATTCATAATCAAGTCCTTTTTCAAGCTTATTGAGGAATTAAGAAAATAACACATAATTTCTCCCCCTCGCTCTTCCTGCAAACAGAACCATTATTGAGTCAAAAACAACACTTTAGCAATGTGCTAATCTTAAGTTAGGTTGATCATAAAATTTTAAATTTTCTTCAAATTCACATGGTTCTCATTATGTCAGAAATAATATTAAAATAAATTCTCGCCCTCGCTAAGTTATCAATTTAATATCATTGCTGTATCACTGCGGTTCACATCTTCCACTGTCCGACTCGTTCGCTGAATGGTCAGCGTACTGGCCTTCGGTTCAGAGGGTCCCGGGTTCGAATCCCGGCCGGGTCGCACATTTTAACTTTCATTGGTTAATTCCAATGGCCCGGGGGCTGGGTGTTCGTGCTGTCCTCAACATTCCTGCAACTCACACACCGCATATAACACTATCCTCCACCACAATAACACGCAGAGTCCCACAAATGGCAGATGCCGCCCACCCTTGTCGGAGGGTCTGCCTTACAAGGGCTGCACTCGGCTAGAAATAGCCACACGAAATTAAATTATTACATCTTCTACTTGGTCTTCCTGTTTCTATTCCTCGTACACGTTTACTATTGAGTTTTGCAGCGAACTTTACAGAGCAGATGACTTCGATTACCCTCTAGGAGTTCTTATGATTTATTTTTCTTGCATCCTACTGTAGATATCGCATTTAAAGTCTACGTAAGAAGTGGGCGAAATAAGACCATCGTTATGAAACTGCTCTTTCTGATGGAATTTACTACCCAATTCGAGCCCGAATCTCGATATGCCTGGTGTTCGGCAGAATATCTATATTATTATTATTATTATTATTATTATTATTATTATTATTATTATTATTATTATTATTTGCTAGTTGATTTACGTCGTACCGACACAGATAGGTTTTATGGCGACGATGGGACAGGGAAGGGCTAGGAATGGGAAGGAAGCAGCCGTGGCCTTAATTAAGGTAAAGCCCCAGCATTTGCCTGATGTGAAAATGGGAAACCACGGAAAACCATTTTCAGGACTGCCGACAGTGGGGTTCGAACATACTATCTCCCGAATACTGGATACTCTCCGCACTTAAGCGACTGCAGCTATCGAGCTTGCTATTATTATTATTATGATTATTATTATTATTTGGACATCTTATGAGAACACCTGACACAGGAATTAACAGAAGAAGAATTGAAAAAAATTATGGAATAGAAAGATCAAGATTAAATAGATTACGGAAATTAAGGATTATATTAAAAAAGTGTAAATAACAATAGATCATCTTAAGAACAAAACAGACGGAATTAAGATACGTCAAGACGCACACATCAGGCTACAGATCAAAATCAATTAAAGGTCTAATGGGAGGCTGTTTTCAGTTGAAGAAAGGAACGCAGTATCTCTCAATGAATAAATATCGGACTGATAGGAAATAAAAAATCCTTTGTATAATTGACTAGATTAGTCCAATGTAAACCATAAAATGTCAAATAAATGATATTATTATTATTATTATTATTATTATTATTATTATTATTATTATTATTAGCCGGCCCCGTGGTGTAGGGGTAGCGTGCCTGCCTCTTACCCGGAGGCCCCAAGTTCGATTCCCGGCAGGTCAGGGAGTTTTACCTGGACCTGAGGGCTGATTCGAGATCCACTCAGCCTACGTGGTTAGGACTAAGGAGCTGTCTGACGGTGAGATGGCGGCTCCGGTCTAGAAAGCCAAGAATAACGGCCGAGAGGATTCGTCGTGCTGACCACACGACACCTCGTATTCTGCAGGTCTTCAGGCTGAGCAGCGGTCGCTTTGTAGGCCAAGGCCCTACAAGGGCTGTAGTTCCATGAGGTTTGGTTTGGATTATTATTATTATTATTATTATTATTATTATTATTATTATTATTATTATTATTATTATTATTATTATCCCCAACCAAGGAACGCGTTCAGACTTATTAACACTGTTTTGGTTTTCCTTTTCTCTTCGCAAGATCTCATCCTCTCGCTGTGTTCCTTTTTACGTTGTTCAGTACATCCAGTGTTTAGTCGGATGGGCTTTAGAGAAAATTTGTGTTTGTGAATTAAGGTTGTGAATTTTATTCTGTCTCGATTGCTTTCTTCATTAATGCCAATTTCATTTAGGTCTTCACTGATTTCTTTTAGTCAATAATTATGATTTTCTTTGTGAGCCTATTATTATCCATTTTATATAAGAAACCACAAAATTGTAGTCGCCGCTTCCTAATTGTTTCCTGTAACTTGATAGATTTCATGTAATTTATTTTTCATCCAAATTCTATTTTCGCATTTTGGTCTTAAGATTTTCATGATGATTTTTCTTTTTTGTTTTTCGATCATCTTTATTCGGGACTTGCCACCAATTATAATAATTTCAGATGCATAAAATACTTCTGTTTTAACTATTATTAATATTATTAGTTTACCAAGAGCTAGGCTCTTTCAAACTCTGTCAAATTTACCTCTATCTTTTGCTACAAAAATGAAGATGTAGTTCTATTGCGTGTCTGTAAGTCTGTTGTTGGAAGTTTGAAGCAAAATGACCTATTTAGAGCAGTCCTCTTGCAACGGAAAATTAAGGATTTCTACGTACGTAATTGATATTTCACCCGTAATTGGCCTCGAA
This sequence comes from Anabrus simplex, assembly GCF_040414725.1. NCBI lineage: Eukaryota > Metazoa > Arthropoda > Insecta > Orthoptera > Tettigoniidae > Anabrus > Anabrus simplex. The sequence goes on along the minus strand of NC_090271.1, from coordinate 34,421,498 downwards.
AAGTAACTACCAGCTGGCACTGAAACTCGTCTTACATTTGTACAGCTCAGATAAGTAGACCATAACTGAGAGATTTACTACATCTTCTTGCTACGGGTCGTATATCAACAGCTACAGTGCATCGTTACGTAACTCAAACACCCATCAGTACCACTAGCCGAATACAGCAATCAGTGAACTCATATTACATTACTTTATGAACCGTACTGGTCACATTTCAATAAATCCAGTGTTGAGCCTCGCTGATGGGTTGATTTTCGTACTATTGCAGTAGTACTGTCATCTAGCAGAAGCGAGTTACTCCAGTAGAGACAGAGACCATTTCAGCCAGAACCTGGACTAATAGGCAGGAATAGATTAGACTGCTAAGTAATTTGGTAAGTAGGAAATGTTGTCTAGCCTGTCCTTAGATAATGTAGCGTGGGTAACATACATACTAGGGGTTCTAGTGGGCTATACTCCTAAAGTTATGCAAATCTCATAACATAACCGTTGTGCGGCCTAGAGGATACTCGTTGCTCCCTTCAGTAAATTTGTATTCCAACATAGTACAGCCTACAAGTCCGGCTCCATGGCTAAATGGTTAGTGTGCCGGCCTTTGCTCACAGGGGTCCCGGGCTCGATTCCCGGCAGCGTCGGGAATTTTAACCTTCATTGGTTAATTTTGCTGGCACGGGGGCTGGGTGTATGTGTTGTCTTCATCATAATTTCATCCTTATTAGGACGCGCAGGTCGCCTACAGGAGTCAAGTCGAAAGACCTGCACCTGGCAAGCCAAACATGTCCTCGGACACTCCCGGCACTAAAAGCCATACGCCATTTCATTTCATCGTCCACAAATCCGGGCTCTGACGGAACCATCAACAGTCGGATTGTTGATTACCCTCACCAGTTAACTGAAGTTTGTTAAGAGAGTACTATCTCCGTTAGTATTCTTTGTACGGCAAAAACACATCAAACATAAAAAGCTCGGAAATTTTATTTTGCAAAAATGATATCATATATACTTTTTTTCACGCAGCTGATATTGAGAGGGAAATTTCACGCTTCGTGTCTTGCTCCCTTAAACATTGCTACGCCACAGCACAACACGACTGTGTCGAGTGTCGAGAAATTCTATTAAAACATCTTTTGAAGTTGTGATATCAACCAACCTAACAAACAAACAAACAAACGTAACATTTTTTTTTTATGTACAAAATCTGAGATAAAACTAAAATAGAGGCAAACATATGAACTGTACAGACAAAATTATAATTTTATTTAGATCGGTGGTCTTATGTAATAACATGAGTGTCCAATAAAATGATAATACGCGTTTCTTTATGAATTTTTCCTTGCATGAACACTGTTTCAGTCTCGATCATAAAGAACTAAGGTGGTAAAAATATGATTATCATATCGTGGAAGTGGATGACGATCATTCTTTCAAACTCCATCAACGATTTTTAAACACTTTACAGAAGAACGAGAAATGAATTCTTCCCCATTGTATTTACAGTGTAATTCGCTTTCATAATATCAGCATTCTTAAAGGAAATATATGTTTTAAGGTTTGGGTTTTCAGGACTTCCTAAAAATTTCTTCCTCTTCTTCTTCATGCTCGCTTTATTCCCGTTCAACAAGGGTGAACTTTCCTAATCAGGAGGCACAATTTATGTCAGTTCATTGCCATTAGTCCAAGATTATTCATTTTCCTCTGTACAGTCATCAATTAAGTAGCCAGCGGTCTTCCAGGGCGTCTTTTATTTGTAGTGAGAGAGTGGTACTTCTTGACTATGTAATCTGTTGACCGCCGTACCACATGCCCATACCACCTCATCTTGTGCCCAGCTAATTTTTCTATAATGGGCCTAAGTTTGAAACTTCCTCTTATCTACTGATTTTGCACTCATTCTTTCAGTGAAATTCCCCCTGACTACAGCAGCATCTGTATCTCCGTTTCTGATTATGAACGTTCTTGGGAACGCACCATTCACTGCAATAGAGCATGGCCAGTCAAATAAGAGTCTTGTACATCTTTCCCTTTGCTCTTCTATGACACAACACCCCACTAAAATTTATATGTTAAAAGAAAAGCCGGGCCCTCACCATGAAGACCCTTAGTTATTAGCCCAGTTTTCATTATTATTTTACGCTAAGTAAATCTCACAGCCGAGGGCCGTGCCAGAAGCGGGAATCTCGTTTCTTAATTTTTCAAACCCCTAACAAGGAATCGAACACACGCCTATCCAGATGAACTGCCTACAGCTAGGCAATCTGTTTAAAATATACTGCATCTGCAGTATTTGTAAGAAAGCTCTTGTTCCATAAAGGTGCACGATAATTAAACATTATGGGTGCACCATCAACAGTCTCAGGTTAGCAATTAAATTGACCAGTGAAGTATTTATAGGAACCTATATTTTGAGTGAGAAGGTAGTTAAGTGAGTGGTTGTCCGATATTTCTCAGTGCTCAATGCAAAACCATATCCGAAGGGCGATCTCCAGTATGATATTATTTAGAAAAGCAGTGTTAGTAGGCGAGGTCGCGGTTCCCCCGTTATGTTGGCATGCTGTGACCTGGCTCAGTCTTCGTTGGCCAGTAACACGGGAGGGAGATGCTCACAATAACTACTACTATCCTTCCCTTGACAGGTTCCTCACTTTCACATTGTTATTTTCCCACTCCGAACGTCCTTCATTTTCAAGCCATTCATAAGTAATAATGTCGTAAAAAAAATCTTCTTGTCCCTCTTCTTCTAGCGCTTTTATCACATTGATGAGATCGTGGATGTGAACTGTGTCGCACATGTGGATCTGATCCTGTTTTACAGCCGGGTGCTCTTCCTGACGCCAACCGTATGCGGAGGAGTGTATTCACTATTGCGTGATTCTGTGGTGTGTTGTCTGGATATAAAGGGAGAGAGTTGGGACTAAAACAAACCCCTAGTCTCAGAGCCGTAGGTATTAACCACACAGAATTAAAATCTCCGGCCCGGCCAGGAATCGAACTCGGGGCCTTCTCAAACGAAGGCCATTCATGCAAGGAGCTGGACTGTGGTGTTAATAGTTGTATGTCTCTCTAATGACTTTTACGGTTTTAAAGACAATGAAGTGCCAGTATTTTGTCCTGCAGGAGGTTTTTTGTTTCCTTTTTTTTTCACATGTTAGCGAGAAGGTGATGAATTTGAAAACCTTCAAATATCACCGAACTGAGCTGTGATTGAACCTACCAAGTGGTTTTTGTTTTAGGAGGAAGTGCACATGAGCATTCATCCTCCCTGAACGGCCCATTTTATTTCCATTTTAGCATGGTCTCCCTAGAGGCCTGGTGCAGGTCTTTCAGTTCGATACCTGTGTGTACGAAGATGAATTATAATGTTGAAGAAGACACTCATATACAGTCCCCGAGCCAGAGGAATTAACCAATTGAAGTCAAATTCTTCGACCCAGCCGAGAATCGAACTGGAAACCCCTTGGACCAGCAATCTAACCATTTAGTTAGAGCTGAACCCCTTAACAGTAATCAGAGGGGAAAACTGAAAGGCGCAATGCTTCAAAGAACGGAAATATCGACAATGGGTGGGAAAGTGAACTCTCTAAGTCTCGAATGTCGGGGTTGGAAAAGAACAAGAGGTCAGCTGAGAAAGGTGAAAATGAGCAGCCTAGCTCAAGCAGGTAGAAACAAAACTAGGCTTAGGTAGAGAATCCGTGATCACCAAACCACGCTCTGCAGATTACTCGTTTCATTCGTATCGTACGACAGGCAGGGGATACCGTGGTTGTATTCTACCACTCCCACCCACAGGGGGTACCTCAGTAGATTTCCCCAAATTGTTATTTTCTTACCTTCTCATCTCAATTTACATCCGATATACTCATTTCATTCCCCTGTGGATGAGGAGGTAGAATTTTATATCCCTGCCTCTCGTAAGAGAAGGCAGGACCACAGTTCTCGTGGCTGATTCTGGCATTACTTCCACTTACTTGTGTCACGCTCCTCACCTTCATATTTCCTATCGGACCTTACTTGGTCACTTCTTGTTCTCTTCCAACCCCCACGGTATTAGGTTTGCGAGGCCTTCGTGGTCCTTCCTTGTCTTAATTTCCTTACCTACCTTCTTCGAAATGACTTCCATTTTCCTCTTGGTTAACGTTAAAAGAAGATGGTTTTCACTTTTACTTCTTCTTAAAACAATAATCATCACCAACACCACTCACCTCATTTCGAGTTTATCTCAGACGGTATAGTTCAATTTAGTGGATTCGAACACAGCTCATTCCGATGATACTTGAAGGTGCTCAAATACGCCAGCCTGGTGTCACTATATTTATTGACCTGTAAAACACTCCTATGGGACAACATTCCGGCATCTCAGCGTCTCCTAAATCCATAACATGGATAGTGAACCGTAAAATCAATAACAGTATTTATTGCTGTCTCTGTCGACTGTTATTTCTTTATTTTTAAAAGGACTCTTTAACATAACTATTTAAAAGAAGATGAGGTGATAGTACCAGACTTGTCTCTGATATTTGAATCCCTTCTCTCTACGTCCTAGTTGTAAGTCGTTTCAGAATACAGAAACTTCACACACGAATCGTAGTGAGCTGATGAGCAGAGCGATCGTAATACATTCCAAAACAATTCAGTAATATATATATTTTCTCTTCTCCTATATGGATGTGAAAGCTGGACTCTGGATCCAATCACAGAAAAACGTATTGATGCCTTCGAAATGTTCCTGTATCGCCGTCTCTTGCGGATATCTTGGGTAATGAAAATCTCAAATGCCGAGGTCCTTCGTCGGATGAAAAAGCAAAAAGAATTACTGCTCACCATAAAACAGAGGAAAACGCAATATCTAGGACATATCATGAGAGGTGAGAGGTATCAGTTATTACAGCTTATTATCGAAGGGAAGATACAGGGGAAGAGATCTGTTGGGAGAAGAAGAAATTCATGGCTGAAAGACCTTCGAAGATGGCACTGCTGTACTTCAGAAATGGCATTCCATTCTGCGCTGTCAAGATCAGAGCTAGTTACGTGGATCGCCAACCTCCGCTCGGAGACGGCGTCTTTAGAAGAAGAAGAAGAAGAAGAAGAATACATCTTCAGAATAGTGAAGTGTCCCTCCTTAGAATAAATTACGTGCATCTCAAATGTTACTTCCTTCCAATGTACCACGGCATGGACGTCAGACATGTCTAGTAAATCGCATTTCAGCGTGACAATATAGAAATATTGCGAGTACATGGACGAACCATCTGGTTGTGATGTTGAAACCCTCCCCCTCCTATTTCATCATCCTTTCATGGCTCGTTTCCATTTTCTCTTCACCGCTACATTGAGGATGATATTTCGGTATCCTCTTGAAATTCTTATTTCCTTTTACTCAGTAAATTTACTTTACTTAGCTTAACTTACCGGCTCTGTGGTGTAGGAGCAGCATGGCTGCTTCTTACCCGGAAGACCCGGTTTCGATTCCCGACCAGGTCAGGATTTTTTACCTGGACCTGGGGGCTGCTTCTTGATCCACTCAGTCTACGGGATTAGAATTGAGGGACAATCTGGCGGTAAGATGGTGGGCCTGGTCTAGAAAGCCAAGAAAAACGGCCGAGAGGATTCCTCGTGCTGACCTTACGACACCTCGCAATCTGCAGACCTTCGGAATGAGCATCAGTCGCTTTGTAGGCCAAAGCCCTTCAGGACTGTAGTGTCATGGGGTTAGGTTATATTAACTTATTTTAGCATTACGACCATGTTTATCCCCCCTCTCCGTGATGCATGCCGGAGCGACAAATTCTCTCGCCCGTTGTTACTGTCTGACCGTGGCCGCTACCTCACCGTCAGATATCTCCTCAATTGATCTCATGTAGGTTGAGTGGAATTAAACCCAGCCCTCAGATTCCGATTATTTAAAACACTGATCTAGCCGGCAATCGAACCCAGAGCTTCCCAGTAACAGGAAGGCTCCCAATCCCAAGACCGCGGGGACAAGTAGATGTTGGCTCTGATTTAATATGATATATATATATATAGGGTGGGTACAAATTATACTGACAGGCAAAGAGGCGGATTTTTTCGTATCAGGGCAAAAAAAGAAGTATCGTTGCCGAGAAAATGAGACTGCAGGCCGTCTGATCCATTCCCTGGGAGCATGCTTCGAAATTGTATGATTCAACACGAACACAAAATACAATATGCTTGCTTTGTGACAGTGCAATATGCAACTCTATTTTTTCTTTCTTATCTTATCCCAGTTACCTGGAGTCGGCACTGTGTATCGATACAGCCTAGTTTTACGTGCGGATGCTTTTCCTGACGCTAACCATGTGTTGAGGTATGTATTCACTTCTGCGTGTTTATGTGGTAGTTTGAAGAGTAATATATTATGTGTAGATGAAGAAGTTTATTGAGACAAACGCGAACACAAACACCCAGTCCCTAAGCCAGAGGAATTAAACTTATGAGGTTAAAATCCCCAACCCGGTCTGTAGAGAACGCTGGTCCAAAGAACCAGTACGCTGACCATTCAGGCAAGGAGCTAGACCATTTGTAACTCTATCAAGGGTTACACGCTTATGGCTTTCGGAGACGCTGAGGTGCCGAAATTTTGCCCCGCATGAGTTCTTTTTCGCGCCAGTAAATCTATCGACAACCGAGCGAGCTGGCCGTGCGGTTAAGGTCGCGCAGCTCTAAACTTGCATTCAGGAGATAGTGGGGTGTGAAGCTCAGTGTCGGCAGCTCTAAAAAAGGTTTCCCGTGGATTCCCATTTTCACAGCTGCCAAATTCTGAGACTGTACCTTAATTAAGGCCACGACCACTTCCTTTCCTATCCCCATAAGACCTATCTTTGTCACTGCGACGTAAATCAAATCGTAAAAAAAGGTCAACTGACACGAGGCTGACATTTTAGCACCTTCAAATACCACTGGACGGAGCCAGAACCGAACCTGCCAAGTTGTACTCAGAAGGCCAGCGCTCTACGCCTGAGCTATTCAGGCCGGCCCAAGGGCTTCTAAATCATGAAAACATTGAGAGGATCATACCATGACTGCAGGTGATGTGTGGAAGGAATGAGTCAGAAGTTACTAAATTAACCAGTGTAACCGTTGACAGCACTAAGGCTGAAGTGTTGCTCTTTGCCTTGAGGTAATCTCTCCATGAAGCTGACCATACTCTGAGTTGCTATGATTTTTGGTCGCGGAGGAACATGAACAGCTGGTGACGAGCTCGCCTAATGCTATGGTGACAGCGTAGTACTGCCCAAACGGAAAACATCGCTCAAATGTTCACAAACAACACGCCGTACACCTGAACTCACTTCAAAACGTCATCCTTCTGAGTGAGTTGTAGATATAGACGTGACTCATAAAGTTCCAAATATTATCAGCAGGTCTGTAAATACAGTAGGTCTGCATTGTCCAAGTAGCCTACTGTACAAAATAAATTTCGTACATGATCCAGTATGGAGACCGTTCAAATTTTATACTTTACCATACAATTAAATGAATACACAAATAAAGAGAAAAATACAATGCGTTGTTCTAAATACAGTCCGGGATGAAAACCACTATGGTTTGCTAATGGCATCGCCAGAGCATTACGACAAGACATTACAATCATTATCTGCCTGTATATTGCTAGTGAAGACTGCATGGTAACCACGATGTCAAGAACTACTCATGTATTTTAATGAAGAACCCTAATATCCCGATGTCTCATTTATCACCCACGGAAAAGTATTAAGGAGTTAGTGCGCCACAGCGGTGACTTCAACGTAGGATAAAGACATAAGCTAATTTCAGGTGAGGTTATATAAAATACTGCTGTATTGTACCAATTCCAGTCAGTCACCACTTCTCAGACTTGAGTAGATTTTCTACATAGGAACTGTTTGGCAGTGGTCTTGGCATATATTTCAGTTAGTAAGGTGATTCAGCTAGGAATACCCAGCAGAAAAATAGAAACTAGACGATCTACAGTGAGATGGGAAGAACCAATGACAGATGGCACAGGGTCACGTGCCCTCCCAATAAATAGCCATACTTTATTTTTTACTTCTCACATTATACACAGTAGGATACAGGTTGTAAACTTATAAGGAAAGTAACTGTTACTTCTAAAGTGCGAAATCTAGCTTGATGCTAGAGCGTAAAATCCTATATATCAGTTCCTGGTCACAACTCTCGTGTGACCGTAGAGGACACGTTTAAAGCACAAAGTCTCCAAACGTTGCCACTGGCTATGTTTCATGGGTAAAATACCTGCTGTAATGAGACAGCCTCGGTCACAAGCAAATAATGAGCGGCTACACAGTTCACTGACTTGTAATTCCGAATATGCTATTGTTGGAAATAATGCTTCAACCACACCAATAACTACTGTGGAAAGAGAAATGTATTTCTCCATATTAGATAGAATACAGAGAGCCTCCGTGGCTCAGACGGCAGCGCGTCGGCCTCTCACCGCTGGATACCGTGGTTCAAATCCCGGTCACTCCATGTGAGATTTGTGCTGGACAAAGCGGAGGCGGGACAGGTTTTTCTCCGGGTACTCCGGTTTTCCCTGTCATCTTTCATTCCAGCAACACTCTCCATTCTCATTTCATAGCATATATCATTCATTAATAAATCACTTTGGGAGTGGCTAACAGCCACTAACAGCGTACTAACAGCCTATATCTGCTTCATTCATTACATCCCTGACCCAGTCAATGACTGGAAAACAGGTTGTAGGTTATCATTATCAGATAGAATACTGATATTCCTGAGAAGCACAACGACGACTGAGAGGTGAAGATGCGTGGAATATGATCGAGAGATTTGCTACAGCTAAAGAAAGGAAGGTGGATCTGATATAAGAATTATGGTAAAGTAAATCTAGATGTGTTTTGGCATATAATCTGTCATTGCGTATAGATGCATGTGTAAATATGTGTGTGTATTATAGTCTTATATTATCTGTGTCTCTACTTAAACCATAACGTGACCATCCTATATGAAATTTCACGAGCCGCCACTGGGAAGAAGCGAACAGCTACTCCACGTTTCTAGCCACAATCTGTTTTTTTTTTATGTCGTATGGCTTTTAGTGCCGGGATATCCCAGGACGGGTTCGGCTCGCCAGGTGCAGGTCTTTCTATTTGACACCCGTAGGTGACCTGCGCGTCGTGATGAGGATGAAATGATGATGAAGACAACACATACACCCAGCCCCCGTGCCATTGGAATTAACCAATTAAGGTTAAAATCCCCGACCCGGCCGGGAATCGAACCCGGGACCCTCTGAACCGAAGGCCAGTACGCTGACCGTTCAGCCAACGAGTCGGGCTCAATCTGTTTTTAGATATAGTAAACTTCATTTTATTATACCATCCAAATTGTAGATTTGGTTGAAGACTTATGACCATTCAGCGACAGTAATATATGTACCTCCTAATGGTCTAGGCAAATGAAAGCGAATGTCTCATTTCACCCATGGAAAAGTATCAAGGATTTGATACGACACAGTGGTGACTTCAACGTAGGATTAAGACATAAGCTAATGTCAGGTGAGTTTAAATCAAATGCTGCTGTATGGTACCAATTTCAGTCAATCACCGGTTCTCACACGTGTACAATGACCTTTGAGATTTGCCACATAGGAACTGTTCGGCTGTGGTCGTAGCATATATTTCAATTGTTAAGGCGATTCAGCTAGGAAGGTCACAGAGTTACGTGACCTCCCAATGAACATTCGTATTTTAATTTTTTACGTCTCACACAATAGGGTACGGTTGTAAACTCATCAGGAAAGTGTCTATTACTTATAAAGTGCAAAATATGGCTTCAGGATAGAGCGTAAAATCGTATATATCAGCTCCTGGTCAAAACCCCAGTGTGACCACTCTCACCAAGGTGGCTGTAGTTCGAATCGCCGCCAACGAATGTTTCTTTTTTTTAATCTCTCACACCTGTGGTTCGGACTGTGCGTAAAACCGAAGAACTGAAGGTTTTGATCAAAATATCGACAGTCAAAAGCTTAGTTTCTTCCTTACTTATTTTGTTTATAAATACAAGGGACCGGGTGTAGCTCCTTCGCATTTGGGTGCATCACAATACTCTTAACCCTATGCAGATGATCGTCTGCCATATCGCGACATCGTATCGTACTTCCCCGTGTGGCCGTTTGTCGGGATATACCCGTTTCTAACTGTGTACCTAGCGAGATGGCCGTGCTGTTATGGGTGCGCAGCCGTGAGCTTTTATTCGGGACATAGTGGGTTTGAGTCCTACTGTCGGCAGCCCTCAAGATGGTGTTCCGTATTTTCCCATTTTCACACCAGGCAAATGCTGGGCATGTAACTTAATTAACGGCACGGCCGCTTCCTTACCACTCCTAGCTTTTTCCTATCCCATCGTCGCCATAAGACCCATCAGTGTCATGCGACGAAAATCGATTTGCAAATATACCACGGACTGCAAGAATCACCAATAAGGCAGTTTTAGAGCGCATCAAGCCACGTTTTTCTTTGGTTGGTGTGATTATGAAGCTTATACTAAACATACTTTGGGCACGTTATGCGATCAGATGCATTGTGAAAAGCAATTATGCTAGGAATGATCAGCGCTACAAGAAGACCAGGTGGCCAGAGGTCTCACTGGTCAGACACCATTAAAATAGACACCACCCTCACTCTGGAACAACTAAAGGAGGCAGTGTGGAACAGGATAACTTGGAGAGCGCTAATTCATAGAATCGCCGATGGTCGGATAGGATTCGACAGAATGGATGACATCATCATCATCATATAGAAGACTGGCGGGAGAAATGGTCGGAGTTGTTTGAAACAGAAATGTTGACGAGAGAGTTCAACCGTCAGCAATAACGGAAACGAACGGCTAAAGGGGAAGAAACGCTTCACATGCTCCAACCACAATGGAAACAAAGATTGTGCTGTGTGTAGCAACAGGTACACAAATGTTGGAAGAAAAGAAACAGTGTATTTTTAGAACACCCGTGCCTGGAAAACTTAACTACGTCCTAGGATTTGTTTTGAAACCTACCACATTCTCTGTATTCACAAGATCGCTGCCGAATAGTTCCTATGTGGCAAATTTCAAAAGCCATTGTTCAAGTCTGAGAACGGGCGACTGACTTGAATTGGTACCATACAGCAACATTTGATTTAAATTTACCAGAAATTAAGCTAATGTTTCATCCTACGTGTCACATCAACCCCTTGATACTTTTCCGCGGGAGATAAATGAAATGCAAACAGGAAATTGACAGATTGACAATAGAACTAGCATAGTTGTTCCCTACAAAGTGCATATTCACAATGAACACAAATCATTCCGTTGTAGATCAACCTTCGTACGTCTATATCCTGTTCTCTGTAAACACAATCCATGTTATATACAAATCAGTAGAATAGTACTGGATGTCGTGAACGAAAAGTGTAACCACAGAGGATTAAATAAGTTGATTGTGAACCAGGATCCATCCCTCGACCATACCTTATTATTCAGGTCAAACATAATGAAGATGGAATGTTGTAGTAGCTAAGGCGCCACCGACAGATGAACCACTTACTCTTCCCAGAAATGCATTTGATAAATTTCAACCTTGAGAATGGGCTCAAGGTTGCAAGGACGTACAGTTAGAGAGAAAGACGTCTTGGCGGAGCTCCAGAGCCGCCGCCTGTCATGGACCACGCATGCCTTCTTCGTCCAGGTTCTGCTCACACACTTCTAGATACTGTAGCTCTTACACTATTTTGGTTCGCGGCACACTGTCTCACCTTGTGAAATATTGCGCGACATCATACCTACTTTCTTAACACCCCGCCTATTTGAACATTACACCAAATTGTTTAGAAAGAACATCTGTATTGTTACTGATAAATAGAACCCGAACTTTTAGCATGCAAACTTACCGAAGCCTGTAACAGTCAGCCTGTATAACGGTTATGCTATGAGTTTTGCATAAATGCTAGGGGTACGACCCTTTAGAACCCTCGCTACATCTTGGAAGACCCTGCTAGACGGCACTTGCTAATAACTAAATCAGTTTGCATCCTAATTTATTATTGCTGAAGAATCCGAAGTCCACTGATAGGGAATAAAACCAGCTAAGATCCTATTTTACTAAGAAAACAAATTTTCTGGAAAATTTAAGTCGAAGCGTGTTACAATTTTTCAGATTCAAACCTATGAGGATTACCTAATAAATTTACGCACTTACCTAAGTATGATATTATAGAATGTCTTATAATGTCGATTCGTAGTCAGATGTAAAAATCCGGGTTATTTCCTTATTACTACACACAGTGCAGCGTAAGTCCCGGAAGTTTTTCCAGTAGTGCTCTCAAAATATTCGGACTGTCGGATGTTGTGCTTTTCTGATATCCACAGTAGTAAATAAGTTACAGGATTGCGAGTGACTGAAAAAAGGCAAAGATATGAGATGGGCAGCAGACAATGGTATGGTGGTACACGGGGTAAAATGCCAGGCTGTAGGTTTCCCCAAGAGGAAAAGTCCTTTCACTGTTATTTATTGTGTTGATGGTGTTGAAAGTACCTCATGGGGGATCAATGTATATACCTAGATTTTAATTTGTGTCTCTTTTTACAATTGACTTTACGTCGCACCGACACAGATAGGTCTTACGGCGACGATAGGATAGGAAAGGGCTAGTTGTGGGAAGAAAACGGCCCTGTCATGAATAAATGTACAGCACCAGCATTTTCCTGGTGTGAACATGGGAAACCACGGGAAAAACACTTCAGGTCAGCCGATAATGGTGTTTGAACCCACTATCTCCCGAATGCATACTCACAGCTGTGTGGCCCTAACCGAAGTTTTAATATAAAGAAAGGTCTTCGATGGGGTAATCACATTAACGTAGTTTTAAATAAAGGATACAGATCTCTTTATTCGGTTTCGATGGCGTATAAGGGCGTATAAGTGACTAGTACGTAAGACCTTACTTAGAAAACAGTTCGAGTATATTCGACCCTCACCAGGATTACTCGATTCAACATCTGGAAAAGATCCTAGTGAAAGCAACACGATTTGGTCTTCACGATTTCCGACAAAAGAGTAGTGTTACGAAAATCCGGCAGCTCCGGTTACTAGCAGATCTACGGATAAAAGTTGTCTTTGAAAGAAAGAGCACAATTTTTGGTAGGCTAAGGACTTAACCAAAACAATCCCGCTGGGAGAAGCACGTATAAGATTTTATCTGAATACGTCACATTTCTTAATTTCCTTACTTAATGTATTTCACAACAATAACATGTTCTTCTTTCAGTGTATTCTAAGCCTTGGAATTGTTATGCTTCTACTTATAACTCATGGTTTCTTTTCCAGATGGCGCCCTGGGAGCACAAAGTAACTACTATGGTAAATACATCGGTAAGCTGAAGACCCTTCACCATGGAGTGACTGGAGAGGTCTACGCAGTAGATGCTCGAACTTTACACATACGGGACTTCAGCTACGACGGCGAGGGTCCAGGTGAGTTCATTTGTTCAAATATAATCCACCAAGTTCAATATATCAGTCATGGGACCAGGAAAGAACAGACGAAAATGACACAAAAGCAGACCGAAAGAGCAACTGAGTCTCAATGAGTTCCATGTTTTTGATGTTACCAAAAAATCCACAGTTATAGGCCTTCAGGCAAGAAACTCAATGTTGAAAATATCCTGGGGATATGAGCTACGATTTTAGGTAAATAAAATATAATAAAGCATGAGAACATATTCGTTATTTAGTCCTAAAATTAAAATAGTTTCTTAGTTAACATTGGCAGTTTGCAGTTTTCTACCACTACGAGCGTTAATGAGAGTCAATTCAGAGTTTCACTTAAGCCCTTATAACTAGAGCATTGCTCGGATATGCAAAATATTATCTGCACTCGCACTCCCTTCGTTCGCACCGCATCTGTGAATGGCTACCCGCATGCGCGAATATTATAAATATTTAACTATAGTATATTACACCCAAGGTATTGAAACGGATAGATCTGTTAGCATAATAAAATAGTTCTGATACCTGGCAACAAACCCCCTACACTGACAGGTTTACGAAAGATTTTCTCATGTGACAACTACCGACGTATTGACCTTTGTTCCTGCTTTCCATTAATTGCTAGAAGGAGCCAGTTAGTCTTAGGTCATATTTACGGCTCAAGGCACTTGCCACTGTTGCCACTGTCAAGGGTCACCCAACCACAAGTAAAAATAAGAGTACACCTCAGTGAAAATCATTAAACTTCATATTTTAGAAACTATCAGCAAAATTATCCACACTGCCATACAGTTTGCATCCGCCAAGACAGTAACTTCGCGGATATCCGCATCCGGGCAGGGCTATACTTATAACTATATTCGATGTGAACATTTAAAAAAATCAAACAAGGCCTCAGGGTATTGAACCAACTAACGCATTACAGAAATAATTACATAAATAATTTAATTTGGCTAGAATTGCATGAAAAAGAAATCGAGTAAAGAAACAAGTGTTTTCCCGAAACTTCGTTTAGGCCGAAAGTGATTTTCCAATTTTTTATTTTGATAGAGCTATCCAACGCACGCAATTTCAAACCTTTTCGGGCCCTCTACTCCTTCAATTTTCGGTACATTTGAGGAAATTGCTTAATTTTACGTTTTTCGTAGTATGGGGACCTCACATTATCTGCTGAGAAATGTTTCCACTCAGCCGTTGTTGAACCAGTCATTGACATATTATTGGTCCAGACCGAATGAACGAAATTCATTCAAAATCTCATTTACGGTTATTAAGTGTTGTATTATTATTATTATTATTATCATGTGTTTTTTCATTTCATGTCACTTTAAAGTAGTTAATTTTTACAGAGCATACGCCATCATTAACTAAGTGCTCCGAGGTTCCCCCTTCAGCGGTTATAACACTACCGTTGGTTTTACTGTAAGATAATTATCACTACAGACGAAATTTTGATGACATGTCTTCTTTTAACTGGTGCATCAGCCCTTCCTAACTTATATACAAATTCTCATCATGTGCAATGATTACGGAAATACGTATTATCTTTCATTCTGAATACGTTTACCGTCCAGAGTTGGTTTCTCACTCACTCCCACCTCTACTGCCTCAAGGGCAGTATCCTGTAGCTTAACACTTTGAGTCGGGGGATAAAACTGGGGAGGAGGACCAGTACCTCGCCCAGGCAGCTTCACCTGCTATGCTGAACAGGGGCCGTGTGGAGGGATGGGAAGATCGAAAGGGATAGACAAGGAGGAAGGAAGAGAGGAAGTGGCAGTATCATCCCGGCATTTGCCTGGAGGAGAAATGGGAAACCACGGAAAATCACTTCGAGGATGGCTGAGGTGGGAATCTAACATTTCTGTACTCAGTGGACCTCCCGAGGCTGACTGGATGTCGTTCCAGACATCATACCCCTTTTCAAATTTCGTGGCAGAACCGGGAATCGAACCCGGAGCTCCGCGGTGGCAGCTAATGACACTAACAACTACACCACAGAGGCCGACACAATTAATATTTCAGCCGACTAAATAGGAAAGAATATTGTAATTTTGTAATTTTTAATAAGTACAGTATAAATCCTCCGGCACACGTATTTAAATATATGATTTTATTACCATTCTATTTCATTGAATTTAAGTTCGGAAACGGGATAGATTCAGTATCATTTATTCAACCTTTCATACAGACGTATTTTTCTCGGTTCCCTAGAACAGAACATACATTTAAAACGCAACAGCATCACAAGAAGTTAAAAAATGGGGCCGATGACCGTAGATGTTGGGTCCCATTAAACAACAAGCAAGAAGTAAAAATGAACGAAAGAGCTTTGAAGCGAGCGATTTCTTTCAAGAAACAGGTCTGAATATTTTGGGAAACCAGTAGTTCCAGGTTTCTGTCTCCAAGGTTGTTGGCAATGAAGAAAACAGCTGAAGGTCGCTTAAATGGAAACTGGACGGAAATAAAACTAGATGTTGAAAGCATTAATTGTTTTCATGTCCGAGAACAGCCTGTAGCATTCTTTATATAATCAAGCAAAATCTTGAGTGACATAAATGATAGGGATGGCTTATTTTGACTACGCAACGTACATATTATTATTATTATTATTATTATTATTATTATTATTATTATTATTATTATTATTATTATTATTATTATTATTATTATTATTGCCCGGGTGTTTCGGCTTTTGTAGATTCATTTCCAACCTTACTAAAGCGAGTAGCAAGTTTACTCTAGCACGGACAATAGTTCTGCTATGAGATTTGCATAAACATTAGGGGTCAGGCGTATTAGAACCCCTAAATTTTATGTTACTCTTGCTACACTACGGAAGAGCGGGTAGCCGACACTTCATGCTAAGCAAATTGGTTCACATTCTAACCTGTTACAGCCTGAACATCGAGACATTAATAATTATTGTTATTGTGTCCAACTTTATGGCTGACTCGTCGGCGTCTTGTTCTTCAGACCGCGGCATCCCAAGTTCGATTTCTGACTGTTTTGAGAGATCTTAATTGTAAAACTTGGCTCGCAGACTGGATGCTTGTGCCGTCGACAAGATTACTGCAACTCCTACACAACAGCATCCTCTACCACCACACCAACACGCAGTTTCTCTTACACGGCAGATGCTGCCCACCGTCTTGGGAGGGTCTGTTTTACAAGGGCTTCACCGGGCTAGAAATAGTCATTTATTATTATTATTATTATTATTATTATTATTATTATTATTATTATTATTATTATTATTATTATTATTATTATTATTATTATTATTATTATTATTATTCGTAGTAATAGTAGTAGCATAGCTCCGTTTATAGATCAGTGAGAGAATTTCAGCCTCTGGACCTCAAGATCACAGGTTGATGCCCAGTAAGCCCGTAGTCCGATATTTTCAAAGGAAGGCAATGTCCAAAACTATTCTATTTAAAAATGATAAGTGCAGTTTTTGACATACAAAACCTCCGTCTTTCGTATTCAGATATATGATTTAATTCCTTTTCTCTTTCTTAATCAGTTTAAACTCCAGGGTTGGTGGTATTTCCCTCGGACTCAGCGAGAGATCCCACCTCTACCACCTCAAGGGCAGTGACCTAGTGCGTGCGACATTTGGGACGGGGGATACAACTGGGAAAGGGAACCAGTTCCGCGCCCAGGCGGCGTCACCTGCTATGCTGAACTGGGCCTTAATGGGGGATGGGAAAATTTGAAGGGATAGACAAGGAAGAGGGAAGGAAGCGGCCGTGGCCTTAAGTTAGGTATCATCCCGGCATTTGCCTGGAGGAGAAGTGGGAAAACATGGAAAACTACTTCGAGAATGGCTGAGGTGAGAATGGAACCCCCACTCTACTCAATTGACTTCCCTAGGCTGAGTAGACCCCGTCCCAGCCCTCGTACCGCTTTTCAAATTTCGTGACAGAGCCGGGAATCCTTTCTTATTCTTATTGTGAATAGCGGTACCGGTACTTAAGCTGTGGCAATCGAATGTACAGCATTTTCACGTGAGCAACCCACACTAAACAGTAAACAGATTGCGGCCTAAGAAACATCAAATAATGCTCTACAGAGAGCCCATAATAGCACGTAAGGAAGGATGTGAGTAGTTCTTCCTCTCCATCATTTATAAAAATACCGTCTAATTAGCATTTGCTGTTTACTCACTCTTTTTACTCTTACGTTAACTCTTTTGGATGTTCTGTTATTAAACTAACATTTTTTTTTTTTCTTTTCAGCCGCATATTTTTACGCAGGAGACTCAAAGAGTCCAAATGGCTTCGGCTTCCGAGTCAACGATGAAAATGGAACGTAAGTACATTTTATGTATTCGTTCGAAACTGATTTTGTACATGAAAATTATCGTAGTTCTCAGATTTATTTCACGGCTAACACTACCATTAGATAATTAAAGAGTGACACTTCAAATATTATTGCACCCAACGTCAGTGTCGTGTAACATTATTAGGAGGGAGTTTTCTCTTTTCCATCATTTCCTTAATTTCATTCTTTTAACAGTTTCAACGGAAAATACTTTCATTTCGACCTTAGTTTTTTTTTTTTTTTACATTTTGCTTTACGTCGCACCGACACAGATAGGTCTTATGGCGACAATGAGATAGGAGTAGGAAGGAAGCGACCGTCATCATAATTAAGGTACAGTCCCGCATTTTCCTGGCATGAAAATGGGACACCACAGAAAACCATTTTCGGGGCTGCCGGCAGTGGGGTTCGAACCCACCGTGTCCCGAATGCAAGCTCACAGATGCACACCCGTAAACTCTCGGCCAACTCGCTCGGTCGACCTTAATCTTAGTTTATTGATGGAGGATACCTGGTAAAGTTCTTGGTGGAACCATACAAATACCACTTCTCTTTTAGCCCTCAACTATTATCGTCAATTGTCGTGATTTTAAATTTTTGTGCAGTTCACTTCAACATTGTTGTGGCCGCAGACTTCCTCTATGATCGTTTTTTTCATCAGCCTACAAGTGGCCGCGGCGGGTCCGTGGTCCAACAGCTCCGCACTTCAACTGGCCAACCGAGCAGAGGAGGGATGGTCACGCTTCTACTTTGGCCCTACCCCTGTGTACTCAGACAAAGAGGGGGTGGTCTCCACGGTCGGCTGTCCTGAGAATGGTTTTTCGTGGTTTTCCATTCTCGTACACTAAGGCGACTGTCGGGACAGTTCCTAGTACAGACCACGGCCGCCAATCCCTTCACCTTCTCCGAGAATCTCCTTCATCGTAACAAATCTCCTGGCCACCTAGGGGGCCCGCCTCCCCATCCACGGGGGGAATGAAAACATTGAGTAGAAGTGGTAGAACTAATATAATTCAGTTTCAGGAATGTGTGATTTGAGCTGGAAAAGTACCTGTGAATTCCTTTTCTAGTTGGATGTTTAAGTGAAAGCTCAGAATACATGTTGTGCAATGAGTGAAAAGTATAATAGAAGAGGGAGTGTCATGGAATGCAGATGATTTTCACGATCGAATGCTGTTTACAAATTCTACTCTTACACTCACTACAGACTGAGGAGAGCTCGTTTTCATTAGAAGATGAACAAATGTAATAGCGTCTGCGTTTCTTCGTAAACTCTTCTTCATTCACCTCTTCCACTTCTTTTTTCTCAACAAGAATAGCCTGGTTTTCAGTTGCCGTGGGAGTCTATCCTGGAACATCCTACGTTTTCCTTATCAGTTCCAGGGCGATAATATTGATGACGGAAGAGTTTGGGTTTCATTGAATTGGATGTCTCTAGTTTTGTTGAAGGTAAGGTTTATTCTGCCCGAAGGCAGGTCCGAACCTCCGCAGAGGTGTTCCTGAGCCGGAGTTTACGTGCGGTAGGGTGGCCAGTTCCTTTCCGCTCCTCCATTCCCTTACCCCCACCAACAGTGCGTGGCAACCCATCCAACTCCTGACCACGCCCAATGTTGCTTAACTTTGGAGATCTCACGGGATCCGGTGTTTCAACACGGCTACGGCCGTTGGCTAGTTTTGTTGAAAGATCATGTAAATAATATTTTTGTAGGTCTTATTGGCAGACTAAGTACATTACTTCACAAACTGGTCTCACGGGATAATATGAGGATAATTTTTCAAAAATTTTTGCAGTTTCACAATAAATTTTAAAAAGTTGTATATATTTTCTTGCCAATTTACTTCAAGGGGAAGTGGCAAGTTTTCTACCTTACCATTTTGCTTTACGTCGCACCTCACAGATAGGTCTTATCGTGACGATGGAATAGAAATTGATAGGAGTGAGATGGAAAAGACGGTGGTCTTAATTAAGGTACAGCTGGTGTGAACATGGGAAACAATGGAAAACCACAATGAAAGCCGCCGAGAGGTGAGTTCGAACCCACTATCTCCCGAGTGCATGCTCAGAGCTACGTAATCCTAGATAATAGCACATATTTTGTGATTTAGAGAGTGAAAGTGTCGGGTCACACTACACCCGATGACTAAAGTATTCCTTGAGAGAAGTTAAGGATTAAATAAACTAATACATAAAGGTCCCCTGCGTTTTAAAGCTGCAGTTCACATTTCTCCGTTGACAAGTGAGTGGTATTTGCTAGAACTGTGAGACTACACTTCCAAAGAAACACAAGACCTCTAGGACAGTTGTTGATGTTGTTGTGACAGTTGTGGTGACTGGGACTCCTATTACAACACGAACGCTCCGCGCCTGATAAAGAGCATGCAGTAAGATCACTTCATTCTGCCCTCGGCTTCTACCACTTTCTCCGCGCCTCACTTTCACTGCGCACCATCCCTATTTATCTGCGAGCAAATTTCTAATCCCACTGCGAACAAATTCTCCTTTAGCTATCAAAAAGGGCAAAGCGCCTTTCTCCTCACAGAACATGTTGGGCGTAGAAGACGAAAGTGAAGTTGACTAAACTGAGCGGGTTTCGCCGACACCTCCTTACTTCAAGTCCCACATGTTGTGGACGATCTCGTCATCTGTAAGCCTAGAGACATATTAAGTCTTCTTAATGAGAGACACGACCAGGCGAGTTGGCCGTTCGGTTGGGGGTGCGCAGCTGTGAGCTTGCATTCGGGAGATAGTGTGTTCGAACCCCACTGTCGGCAGCCCTCAAGATGGTTTTCCATGGTTTCCCATTTTCATACTAGGCAAATGATGGAACTGTACCTTAATTAAGGCCATGGCCGCTGTCTTCCCACTCCAAGACCTTTCCTATCCCATTATCGCCATAAGACGTATCTGTGTCGGTGCGTCGTAAAACTTACATACATACATACATACATACATACATACATACATACATACATACATACATACATACATACATGCATAGATCGTTATGCCTTTCAGCGTAAAACAAATAGTTAGAAAAAGAGAGATACAATAGATGAAGGAGCATTCCGCATAGTGAAATACAGTACAATCCTAATAATTATTCCTGTTACCGCTATATGAGATTCCTTCCCCAATACCTACTGGGTTGAAAATGCTCCAGCATGTTCATTCATGTATCTTATAATACAATACTGAAGTTTAATTAATCCTTACAAACATATCCTCGTATCTTACCAAATCAATCTATGTCAGTAAGAAATACTGGAATGCGAGTGTTTTATGGGCGTGGTGTACACAAAGTTTTAGACAGTCAAATTATAATAGTTACATCATCAGAGAAAAATTACGATTTGCTTTACGTCGCACCGACATAGATAGTTCTTAGAACAACGGTGGGATAGGAAAGGGCTAGGAGTGGGAAGGAAGCGGCCGTGGGATTAATTAAGGTAGAGCCCCAGCATTTGCCTGGTGTGAAAATGGGAAACCACGGAAAACCATTTTCAGGGCTACCGACAGTGGGGTTCGAACCTACTATCTCCCGAATAGGCCTACTGGATACTGGCCGCACTGCAGCTATCGAGCTCGGTATTCACTTTATCAATGTTGGTTTCTTGCACATTTAGAAAACCTGCATCGTATTTATATCAGTGGGTGAAATGTGTATAACTACGTAGTTTGACTTAATTTACAAACCAAGTATGGAAACATGGAATCAGTCTTTCAGTTTTATAAAGAATATCCACAGCCTGTTTGTAGCTAACTGACAGGGTCAGGAATAGAATGAATGAAGAATGAAATACCGCTAAAGGAAGAAAATACTGCCGAATGCGAGATCTGACGTGCTTTTGCGGACAAAGATTAATGGATGGCAAATGAAATGTAGCGAATTTGTTGAATAAAGAATGACCAGTGAAAACAGAAAAAAACTGTCTCACCCTACGCTTCCCAGACATGCACCCCTTATGAAGTGATAGGGCTCAAGAATGAACCATAGCTACTGCCAAAGAAAGGAAATTGTGTGCCCTGGCGAGGCCTGTCGCATTCCCCTGAGCATAAAAGATTAATAAATTACAAATGAAATTGTTTCAAACAGTGATGCTGATATAAATATGAAGAAATCAGAAATAATATTTTGAACGCCAACCCTGATAAGGGGTAAGTAGGGAGTGGACACTGTCACATTCTGAAACACGAAACTTCCCTGTGGAATTCCCAAACAAGACTTCTAGTTCTTAGAATGATTAATGACCACGGCGCAAGTTTTACTGCTTTTAATACGGCGCAACTTTTACTCGGCGCAACTCATACGACACCCTCCGAAAGGATTAAAACCTGATGGGCCCGCAAGAAGACCAGTAGTTGAGATCTCGTGGCCCTTAGTTGCCCTAACGAATAATAATAATAATAATAATAATAATAATAATAATAATAATAATAATAATAATAATAATAATAATAATAATATCGATCAAGTGACTGCGCCATTTGGGTCACGTAGCTATCAGCTTGAATTCATAAGATAGTGGGTTCGAACCTTATTCTCGGTAGCAATGAAAATGGTTCCCATGGTTTCCCATTTTTAGATCAGGCAATTACTAGGGCTGTACTTTAATTAAGGTTAGGGCCGCTTCCTTCTCACTCCTATGCCTTCCCTATCCCATCCTCCCCGTAATACCTATTTGCGTCGGTGCGACGTAAAGCAAATTGTAAAAAAAAATTGTACAGCCCTAGAATATTCCCGGTGCAAAAAGGGAAACCACGGAAAACCATCTTAAGGGTTGCCGACCGTGAGATTCCAACCCATCGTCTCCCGAATGGAAGCTCACTGCTACGCGATCCTAACCACGCGGCCAACTCTCTCGGTCCAGGAAGATTTAGTAGTTCCAGTACCCATGATGCCGCGGCCGAATCTACTAAATCTAGCCTACTAGTTATGAACCAGTGCTATGTGTATAATCACGTCTCTTTCTAACTATGTGTCGCTGGGCTGAATGGCTCCCACGGTTGTGGCGCTGTGCTTCTGACCCCAAATTGGCAGGTTCAATCCTGGCTCAGTCCGGTGATATTTGGAGGTGCTCGCAATTATTGTCCATGTAGGCGTATGCCTCAGACACGCTACGTTAATAGCTTATAGGGGCAGGGTATAAGATCAAGTGTTCCACTACAACTAAAAAACTGCCAGCTGGGAATCCAATGGCCGTGGTGAATACGGGAGTGGAAACTCCTTTTCATCCTATGTAAGGTCGAAAATATCGTATTTTCAAATTGAAACACTCATTTTCCTTGGCATCAGATGTGTTCAAATATGCGTCCCTTACTATGTATAGATCTGAAGTGAGAAATATAGAAGCTAAGGTGTACGCCTTATCTAGTAGTCATAAAAATAGCACAGTCACAGTTAACCCCCGTGTGATGCCTCAAAATTTTGAACAGTTATAATTTACAAATATTTTTTTAAAAAAAGTTGTGTGATATTCTTGTGATAGGAAACAGGCGAGAAAAGGTTTTCGCTACTTCGCAAAATTCGAGAGGCTGTACTACACAGTTATTTTTACATTTTTTTCACAGTCCGGCCCTCACATTTATAAGCGAAACTAGTTCTGTTGTGATACTCCTTCCTGTATGTTTTGTAATGTCGGCCTAGGTTCTAGTCTGAGAAAGAAACTATCCCACTTCGAAATTGAAGAAACACAATGGTATTATCATTGGAAGTTCATACAATGTCTAGTCCACTTGCAAAACATAGCAAAACATTGCCCAAGGAATATTAGTTACATTTGAAAAAAATGGCCATCGTCAGAGTCACAAAATGCTGAAAGCGAACGTTTAATTTGTATCATCTTGTTTACCGAATTTGCTTTTATGTGTTAGATTTTTCTGGTTAAACTGACTGTATTTTTAACTGGAATTTTAGAGTCCATATTTGTGATGTCAAACGAATTTACGATACATGAACGTTGTAATTTGATATTTTAGCAGCATTAGAGAATTCTATGGAATTTTTAACTGACATATTATTCTGCAAAGTATAGTGTTTATTCAAAAATCGTGGATGAATTGAGATGTTTGTATGTGGGAATATTTCTGAAATTAATTATTGGTCTAATGGGAATTCTGTCTTTGTGTATTTTTGATTGAGCTATTGCTATTTGAGATAGCTTAAATATGTCATTACCGGGCAAGTTGACCGTCCGATTAAGGGCGCGCAGTTAGGAGCTTCTATCCGGCAGATAGTGGATTCGAACTCCACTGTTGGCAGCCCTGAAAATGGTTGTCCATGGTTTCCCATTTTCACACTTCCACTACTCTCGTATATGATTTCCACCTCCGCTAATCGTCTTTCAATATCCTCCTTAATCTAGTCCTCCTAAATCTCCGTCTCCCTTTGGCTATCTTTCCCTCACATCTCTGCTCCAGACTTACTCTTGGAATTCTTCCTGCTTTCATTATTTAGATATGCCCAAATCATCTAAAGCGAGGCTTGACCAAAATACGGCTTCCGATTGAGTGCTAGCCCGGCAGGGCAATATAGCAAGTGGAGATGCAATTCTCCCCTAGTACGTCGGCACTGCATTGTGCTTATCACATGTATGGCTTGCAGTGGTGTCGCTACCGGCGTGCTAGCCGGCCAGTGTCTTGGAAAAGGTGCCGTGTCCAACTGATGAGCCCATGCCACACTCTGGGCGAAACACTGGTAATTTTTAACGATTGAGCTTCCTGAATTTTATTTAAAGCGAGGCTTCACTATCTGATCTTCCAGTTTTTCAACATCAGCCTTCCACCTGAAGTCCTCATTTCTGATTTTGTCCCTCCTTGTTTTAGCTTTCAAACTTATGAGAAACTTCATTTCCAATGCCTGTATTCTACTCTACCCCTTGGTGGTTACTGTCCATGTCTCAGCGGCATTGGTCAATATCGGCATGTTATGCGAATCGTCGTGGGTTTCCTTACACTAAATTGGAACATCTTCTTTCCAAGTACAATTTACCAACTTCATCGTGTAGATCCGTATTGATACAGTTAAAACTAAGAAACAATGTTCGGTTTTGGTCCTCCCAATCAATACACATCATGTAGGTCCTCTATTAAGAGTGTCTAATGCTTGGTCTGTGAAATGGATTCTAGAAAGCTTTTTCACCGTATTGACGCAATTTAACTTGTCTTGTGCCGCTGAATGATTTACTCCGGATTTCCTATTATTAATTATATTGTTATGAACCTCCATATCATAATTCGCCTTCTTAAATTATCTATTTTCTTGTCCAGTATGGCCTGTTTCTTACTTAAGATGCATTCCATTTTATTTGCAACATGACATTGGAATGAATTCCATTCTAGAGGGACCAGCCATAGGGGGGGGGGCCTCGAGATGAGCTAAATATAACTTTTTATTTAAAAAGGATTTCTTTCTGTAAAGAAATTTAATCTCTTTTCTTAACTATAAATGGTTGACCTTGTTTTGCATCGAAAGGTGAAACTGAGATGATATATTTTTTTTATTTGGGAAGGTTTTAAGAATTTAGGAATTACTTTGCTTACTAGACATTCTTTTAAAAATGCCATGTCTTTTGAAATTCTCGCTAATCTGATTTTGAGATTCATGAACCTATTTAAAACTTTCTCGACCTGGTTGGCTTCATTAGTACAATTTACGAACTGCATCGTGTAGATCCGTATTGATACAGTTAAAACTAAGAAACAATGTGTATTGATTGGGTGGACCAAAACCTAACATTGTTTCTTAGTTTTATCTTCTTTCCAAACCTTACCCTTTGATGATGATGATGATGATGATGATGATGATGGTACTTGGTGTTTAAAGGGGCCAACATCTATGTCATCGGCCCTCACTTACCCTTTGGTAGAATCCACTATCTTGCTGTATTCTTTTACTTATTTCTCTTATAACAGTTCCACCATTCGCTATCATGCTTTCCTTTTACTTGAAGCTATCCATACCGGGCAAGTTGGCCGTGCGTGTAGAGGCGCGCGGCTGTGAGCTTGCATCCGGGAGATAGTAGGTTCGAATCCCACTACCGGCAGCCCTGAAAATGGTTTTCCGTGGTTTCCCATTTCCACACCAGGCAAATGCTGGGGCTGTACCTTAATTAAGGCCACGGCCGCTTCCTTCCAACTCCTAGGCCTTTCCTATCCCATCGTCGCCATAAGACCTATCTGTGTCGGTGCGACGTAAAGCCCCTACCAAAAAAAAAAAAGCTATCCACCACTTTCAGTACCTCCCCTTTCTGTTTGATTATCTCCCTTCCGCTCACGTTTCCTCTTGTCATGACCAGGGTCTTGCATTTGTCTCTTATTTACTTTAAGACGCTACTCCTCTAATGTCTATTTCTGGTATCCAGTTGAACCTGAACTTCCTTTTTATCATTTCCAAAGATGGCTATGTCATTCATAAACATCCATGCCTTTGTACCAGTGGGAATCTTTACTTTCACTTTCTTGTGGATCTCATCCGTTATGATGAAAAATAAGATAGGTTTTTATATGATTTCACTCTATCTAGATGAAAACCGAATTCCTTTGGTGTGGTAAACAAATTCAGGTCAGTCATATTTGTTTAACGCGGTGATTCAATGTGCAATTTTCAGGAATGGCTTCGGTCATGGTAGTCCTGGAAAGTTCGCTTATTTTGTCACGATGATCTATTTGTGAGGGGTAATTCATATCTCCTATATAACATAATCATACTCAGAGGCGTATATACTTTCCATGTACAAGGCTTTTCCATTACAAGCTAATATTGTTCATGTGATCTACATGTATCCTGACGTCAACCTCGAAGTAGGAGAGATTCCTTGTTTGGAAAAGTCGTGTGATTCAGTGTCACCAACATTCTAGCTAGGAAAGATTATCTAAAGTCGCTTTATACTTACAACTTGTTTCTTCCTTCACAGGCCGAACGTGTTGAGCCGCTACCGCAAGAAACACATCACCGTCACTCTGCCGGACAACAAGACATTGCGGGACATCAAGTGGTTCTCGGTGTGGTGCGACGAATTCTCTGTAAGTACCATTTCACCGAGCCTTACAAGAAAATCAACCAGACATACCTCCCCAACAAACTCTACATCCAAGCCTTCACAGACCCAAATAATAGGAGTAAGAATAGTATTAGACACTAGTATTAGTATTCAGAGGAACTGTATTCTATGACTGAGCGATTCTCCTCAGATGCACGGAAGAGGCGCATGAAATTTTACGGACACACAGCACGAATGCCAATGGCCGTAGCCGTGTTGACACACCGTATCCCGTGATATCTCTGAAGTTAAGCAACATCGGGCGTGGTCAAGAAGTGGATGGGTTGCTACGCGCTGTTGGTGAGGGGAGTAAGGTAATGGAGGAGCGGAAAGGAACTGGCCACCCTGCCGTACGTAAACTCCAGCTCAGGCACACCTGCCTTCGGGCTGAATACACCCTTACCTTATAGCACGAATGGACGACTGACCAAACAAATCTCTTTCATCATTAACGGAAGCCGACAAACCAAATTACGCTGGTTGATAGACACAGAAAGCGACCTTGGAGAAATTAATATTGACCCAATGGCAACTACACGGACTACATTCAGACAGAAAATAAATTCACATAAGTTCACATCCAAGAACCCAACAGCCAGGAACTTGAAACACAAAAAACCTGGCGTGTTGGCCGTGCGGTTAGGGGCGCGCAGCTGTGAGCTTGCATCCAGGAGATGGTGGGTTCAAGCCCCACTGTCGGCAGCCCTGAAGGTGGTTTCCGTAGTTTGCCATTTTCACATCAGGCAAATGCTGGGGCTGTACTTTAATTAAGACCACGGCCGCTTCATTCCCATTCCTAGGCGTTTCCTGTTCCAAAGCCGCCATATGACCTATCTGTGTCGGTACAACGTAACACAAATTGTAAAAAAAAAAAAAAAAGAAACTCAAAAATTCTAGGACACAAGAGAGAAGACAAGCCCATAGTGAACGGATGAGGAAGTTTTCGGAATATAAGAAGAACAAGAAGTCCAGTGCTAAATAATGGTTCTGCGTGCTCCTTAGAGAACAAAACTCTGAATTTATATATTAGATTTTCAAAAATTGGACCACAGCACACTATTTACTTCTCCCAAGACAACTGAATAAGTACATTCCGGTTTATTTCTCCCTAGATCATCTTCTTCTCTTCAAACGCTGTTCCTCGTCCCGCGGACTTTTTCAAAGCCTGCTCTAATACTTGTTTCGCCGTCATAACAGCATACAGGCTATCATGATTAGAGCCCCGATGTCTAGGCATCCATAGGTCAGAATGCAAACTAATTTGGCTTTTAGCATATTCCGCTCTTCCGCAATGTAGCGAGTAACATAAATTCTAGGAGTCCTAATAGACCGGGCACCTACTGTTTATACAAATCTCACAACGGAACTGTTTTTCGGGATAGGCTATACTGGTTATTCACATCAGTAAGTTTGCATTCTGATTTATTAATGCTTAAACATATGGGCACTAATCGTCATATATTTTGATAGAATTCAAGTAGGACGCATTTCTTCTCCCGGCACTGTTAACTTGGACACACTCAAAGGATTATAGCTGGGCAACCATCCTCTATATACACTAACAAGAGAGGAAAGATAAGAGGTCCAATAATTCGACAAATTAAAGAGCGTGAAAATGAATAACTCCTTAGCCCTAGTAAACCTAATATCTTCGGAATCGGAAAAGAATAAAAATTGAAGAAGGGGGGCCGAATATGACAGATGAAAGTGAGAAGGCTGGTAGAACTAAATTGAAACAATGCCAGGCTCAGAAGGAGACTCCTGGTTTCCACCAATGCTCCCAAGATTGGGGTCCCTGCACCCCCTTTTAGTCACCTCTTACGATAGGCAAGGGATACCGCGCGTGTATTCTACCACCCCCACCCTACAAGAGGTCACTCCCAGAGGAACTCCTACCAAAACAATAGAAAGTATACCATTTTCTGAAGTTCATCTTTGAAATAGACGCATCCGTCCGTAAAATGTTCAGTCCAGAGGTTGGTTGTATCCTCAAATGGCACCACCAAACTTACGAACTTATAGCGAAACGGCAGAAACCAACGGTGGCAGCATAACGAGCTGTACGAGGATGATGAGTGAGGTACTTTGCCGTTGCTTTCCTTACTGAGCCAGAAAGTGTTATTGCAGCACGATTGGCCCTATTAGTGATATCTTTGATAACATCTAGGTGCACTAGCCATCCGTATGTTATTACACTCATAAGGACTTCTAGGCATAAGAGGTTACAATACAAACGTATTTGAACAAGGAGGAAGCGTCATCTGGCCGCTCTACAGTTATGTCGGCGAGTTGCATAATTTTCAGGGATACTCATACAAGTATCCTCTAGCCGCTCTACAATTATTTCAGCGAGTTGCATAACTTTCAGGGGTTCTCATAGTTCAGATCGTTAATACGTATGCAAACCACACTGCAGAACTGTTGTGCAGGTAGAAACACTTACGTCTTTGTTAAGTACGTCTGCATTCTAACCTCCTATTAGTACCTAAAAATCCTTTCGCTACTCATTACCAGCATCACCTCACCAGCTTCCATACTGTCGTAATCGTAAAAGAAACTGACACTTTGGTGGAGGCTACATTTTGTTCTGGCGCGTCACAAGAGACAGATGCACAAAAAAATTACATCATCGAAGATATAGCGACAGGCTGGGACATGAAGCTATAAGAAATTAATTAATTAAGTTTAGGGAAAACAGAGAGAAAAACAGAGAAGACTACAGTCATTATGGAGTGTGCGGAACAAGGCCAAGAAATCAAGTGCGAGTAGCCAGGAAGAAACAACAACACTAGCTGTGGGAGAATCATCTCTGCTGTAAGATGTCGGATGAAGCGGTAGAAAGTAGTCTTTCTACATCTGAGAGAGAAAGCTTTACAGTGGGTTTTGATAACCTGCCAGCACTGGCTATTGTCTTATCTCATCAGCGAGATCTGCTGGCTTCCTTCTCGTCGCTCATTACCAATGGTGTACATAGCTGGGTTCTGTACTAGGATATATATCATTAGAGTAACAGCCTCTATCCGACCCTAAAATCATGCCCCCGTGTCAGGAAGCTCGTCTAAGGCGTAGACATGCATAAAAAGATTAAAGGGACTAAAACAGGAAATTTCACACTTCTACGTTAATATTAGCAGTATCAACAAAATTATAGGGTCTAAGATTAAACCTGGAATTTTGGGCTCTAAAAAAGTTAGTTTCAGGCACCTAAAATAGGCTTTTAAAACAAGTAAATAGGCATAAAGTAGACTAAAATACTACAATATGCACTTAAACTGTATTTTGTTTACTTTAAGCAACGTTGTTTACCTATTCTAAACAATAACTGCTAGATTAAGACAAAATTAAAAGTACATTTATCAATAACACTTAACGATTATATGAAAAATTATAATCGGTATTGAACTGAAACCTTAATACTAAAATCAATGAACACCATTACAGCACTGTTGGCATCCCAAAACGCGGTAAATGCGACAGGAGTAACTGTTTATTTGTTTGTGAGGAACATTCCTACAGCACTTTCATTCGCAATTTGCTTTACAGTACATAACAATAATCTTCTCCAAATTTGTCTCTAAAAATTATTTTGAAAGCAGAAAAGGAACACTCCACACTCACAGATGTTCGAAGGACAAAAGAAAATATAATTCAGTTTATCAGTTCAGTTGCACTACGTAAGTCTACATTTTCCCCATCCATTAACTGATGTAGCCTTTTCAGCACTGAATAACCTGGATCATCCCGCAGTAGATAACCCCCCTTGTCTGTTGTTTTATCCCCTAAAACTCAGCCTCTGCTGCTCTGCTCTTCATTCATGGACGTACATTAAATGATTGAAAACATTACAGATGTTGAATTTTATTTGAATGTAGAATATAGGCATTTTGACACTAAAATTGTAAAATAGGCTCTAAAGGTCCAAATAGGCATTTTGGGAACTATAAAAGTCTATAAATGTAAGGGATTCATCATGGAACGTCAACAAATTTGTTAATGTTATGTCTTAAGGAACAAAGAGACGTTTGCCTTAAAATCCCATGTCTAGTGATAAAATATGTGTAAAATAAAATTTCCGATCATTCATTCATGTCGTTTCGGTCAACCAAAGATCACGTGTCGTTCCTCGGGCTTTAACATTTGCCCAGTTCTCCCGCATTCGTTGCCTGTGTTCTTACTTTATATATTCGTCCCTGTTCTTAGCTTCGGCTTTCCTTGGAAACTTGTGGTCTTGACGTTTCTTCTTAAGGTGGTGGCGCTCCATGATATCATCGTGGGTGATGCCCACCTCTTGTTCCGTAGATCTGTTTCTACCTCACTAAACCAGGCCCCTTTAGCCTTCTTATGTTGGAAGTAGGAGAAGATCAACTTGGTTCACCTCATTCTTCTCACGTGAACATAGAAAGCAATCCTTCTCTTCTGCGGTGAATCTGTGATCTTTTCTACGCGGAAATAGAGCGCTTGTTGTGCCGTCTTCTATATTCACCTTTGTCTTCGATGGGTCCAAGATTTGCCTCGAACTCTTTCTTTGATCTCCCATCGTGAATGTTTCATTCGTCCTTACTGTGAACACCAACAACTAAAACAAGAGTTGACCAACGAAGGTTTTTTTTTTTGCTAGGGGCTTTACGTCGCACCGACACAGATAGGTCTTATGGCGACGATGGGATAGGAAAGGCCTAGGAGTTGGAAGGAAGCGGCCGTGGCCTTAATTAAGGTACAGCCCCAGCATTTGCCTGGTGTGAAAATGGGAAACCACGGAAAACCATCTTCAGGGCTGCCGATAGTGGGATTCGAACCTACTATCTCCCGGATGCAAGCTCACAGCCGCGCGCCTCTACGCGCACGGCCAACTCGCCCGGTACCAACGAAGGTAGGATAGCAAAGATGACAGTGAGGAGTCTGAAAGCAACGCCAGACAAAGGTAGGAGATCGCTGGTCGCCAACCCACGCTCCCAAGACGAAAGTCCTTGGCTCCCCTTTCAGCCAAAGGGTACAGTGGGTGTACTCTATCGCCCCCACCCACAAGCGGATCACATTAACGGGGACATCACGGAGGGATACAGCTGGTGCGCACTGCAACGGCAGGAATACATTTGTTCTTCCAAATTTGTGATGATGTTCATAACCAACCTCGGGTATATATTGCTGCCCTAGATTTAACACCCCTGTTTGTAGTTCAGTGCTAGAGTGTCGGTCTCTGGATTGCAGGGTCGTGGGTTAAATCCCAGAAGATGTACAGTAGTCGGGTTTTCAAAGGGTGGATGTACGATGTTCACACCTCAAAAGTCATTCAAACTAAGACATAGATGCCCGAGAAACAGACCGGTTTGCTCAGCCATCTAGCGGAATAAAAAGGAACGCCGAAATTGAAATTAATGCGCAGGCAGCTTAGATCCCTCACGGTATAGGGGTAGCGTGCCTGCCTCTTACCCGGAGGCCCCGGGTTCGATTCCAGGCTCAGCCACGAAAGTTAAAAAGTGGTAGGACGGCTGTAACGGAGTCCACTCATCCTCGGGAGGTCAGCTGAGTAGAGGGGTTCGATTCCCATCTCAGCAATCGTCGAAGTGGTTTTTCGTAGTCTCGCACCTCTCCTCCAGACAAATACCGGGATGGTCCGTAACTTAAGGCCGCGCTGCTTCCTTCCCTATCCCTTCCCATCCCCCGGCAAGGACCCTGTTCAGCACATCACGTGAGGCCGCCTGGGCGAGGTACTGCTCCTCCTCTCTAGTTTCATCCCCTGACCCAAAGTCTCGCACTCCGGGACACTGCCCTTGAGGCGCTAGAGGTGAGATTCCTCGCTGAATCCCAGGGAAAAACCAACCCTGGAGGGTAAACGGATTCAGAAGGAAGTTAACACAGATTGCGACATGTATGGCAACATCTTTCGACGGCTTAATTTAGAAGAATGCATATCCTTACAGCTCAGCAACTCAAATGCTACTTAAACCAAACTGGTGCAGGTTCTCCGGGTTGACGCCGTATAGGCGACCTGCACGTCTGGGAGGATGGCACCCTGCCTAAGATGAAATCTAATGCTAAATACGTCACATACACCCAAACCCCGAGCAAAAGGAATTACCTAATTAAAATCACCGATCTGATCGAGAATCGAACTCGGGACCGCTTGGATCACGGTCCAGCCACGGAGCCCGGCAGTTAGCAGTTAGCACGATATTTACTGTGTGATTTCTGACAAAAGAATAGTGGTTTACCTAACCTACTCTTAAAAGATTTCACCTCGTCACCTTACTCCTAAGTATTCCCAACCCAAAGGTTGCAACACTTTCGTAACACTATTCTTTTGTCAGAAATCACACAGTAAATATCGTGCTGCATTCCTTTGGATCTTTTCCAGTTCTCGAATCCTGGTGAGCGTCCAGTACACCAGGACCATAGTTTAATTGCTGTCCTAACAGTGGCGTGTACGCCCTCTTGTTCACAGGCTTACTTCTTCTTCTTCTTCTTCTTCTTCTTCTCCTTTATCTGTCTACCCTCCAGGGTCGGTTTTCCCTCGGACTCAGCGAGGGATCCCACCTCTACCACCTCAAGGGCAGTGTCCTGGAGCTTCAGACTCTGAATCGGGGGATACAACTGGGGAGGATGACGAGTACCTCACCCAGGCTGCCTCACGCGCTATGCTGAACAGGGGCCTTGCGGGGGGATGGGAAGATTTGATATAAAAGGAAGAGGGAAGGAAGCGGCCGTGGCCTTAAGTTAGGTACCATCCCGCCATTTGCCTGGAAGATAAGTGGGAAACCATGGAAAATCACTTCCAGAATGGCTGAGGTGGGAATCGAACCCACCTCTACTCATTTGACCTCCCGAGGCTGAGTGGACACCGTTGCAGCCCTCGAGGCCACTTTTCAAATTTTGTGGCAGAGCCGGGAATTGAACCCGGGCGGGTGGCAGCTAATCACACTAACCACTACACCACACAGAGGCGGACTCACAGGCTTACTACAACCACTAAATACCGTCATAACCAAGGGGAGAGATCTATTACCCTTAATTACAACTTCGTTAATGTGCTTACCCCAATGAAAAGCTTTCCTTAGGTTATTACCTCGGTCGAGGGTTCGTTGTGCTGACGACACAGCACCTCACAATCTGTAGGTCATCGGGCTGAGCAGCGTTCGCTTAATAGGCCATGGCCCATCGGGGCTGTTGAGCCATGGGGTTATATATTAACAGCTAGGTACTTACAGTGGAGTACTTTCACTCCATCAATACAGTACTTAAAAATGAGAGGTCTATTTCCTCTTGTTGAAACTTACAACCTGACTCTTCACCCCATTTACCATCACACCATTGTCTGCTGTGTCGAGGTCCTTTTGCAATCGCTCGTAATCTTGCGTCTTACTTAATAATTTACACAGCACGTCATCATCCGCCAAAATCTTTATCCATGATGTCACTTCTTTACTCATAGCACTCATAAATATCTGTAACTAAAGGAGGTTTTCACTATACATACTACATTGAATAGGTACATGGTGCTTTCGGTGACTTATATCAAGAAACTCAAGATGTGAGATGTCTGTTCGTCGCACCTTCAGCATCCTTCGGTAGAGCCACATCTCAAAGATTTCCAACCTTTTACAGAGTGAGTCTGCGCAGAATTGTACGAATTAAATGTTAATTCTCCGCAAATTATCCTTGGTTAAAGGGGATGCGAATCGATAGCTCCTCAGGCTGTGCACCGCCTGCGGAACATCTCTAACTGGTCCAAGTAGATTTGTCAGGTGAAAACAATTTGTGGTCATGGTTAATGACTGAAAACTTTTTCTTCGTATTTAGATTGATGCTTTCCTGGCTCGTGATTATAAACATAATAATAGGTTCTGCGAAGACAAGAGATTTTTATGTCTTCATCACGCTGCTTGACGTGACTCTCCTCCAATCTCTCAGCAAGAGCAGTGACACCGAAGAATCCTCGCATGTGCTCACTACACTTTCCGTTAGACAGAGTAATGCCCGCAGACCTCCGCAGTATTCGCATCTCCTTAATGTGCATTTGCTGATCCTGCTCATCGTCTGTCTTGCCCAACATGAGGGCAGATCTCACACCATCTTGTATCATCTGTCTGCCCCACAAAACACACATCAGCCATATCCATTTCATTCAGCCAACCTCACAGTCGATTGTGATATCAATGGTTGTAACAGACATGACATAACCTTCACCGACAGCCGTTACGACATTTTCTCACTAATGTCTTATTGGACGACCGGTCGATCTTGTTTCTTTAGAGAAGGAATTGAAAATTACTCTGGGAAATCTTCCTGTATCCATTCTTCGAACATGATCTTTCCAATTTTCGTGACAAAGATGTATAACCTACGTATATTGCAATGCTAATTCAATTTTAACTTCTTCAATTGCAACTAATTTCTGTTATATTTCGCTATTTTTCTTATGTACTTGTACCCATCAGTGGTAATTCTATTAAAATTAGTTTTATTTATGGCCATAATACAGCGCTATATCTATACATATGTATTACCAAAAATGGCTTCATAAACTTATTTATTTCTAGCAACGTTTTTATACATTTCATACTTTTATGTGGTAAGTCATCATCCGTCCGCCTCCGTGGTGTAGTGGTTAGTTTGATTAGCTGCCACGCCCGGGTTCGATTCCCGGCTCTGTCACCAAATTTGAAAAGTGGTGCGAAGAATGGAACGGGGTCCATTCAGCCTTCAGCCGAGTAGAAGGGGTTCGAATCCCACCTCAGCCATCCTAGAAGTGGTTTCCCGTGGATTTCCCAAGCAAATGCCAGGATGGTACCTAACTTAAGGCCACGGCTGCACCTTCCCTCTTCCTTGCGTATACCTTGCAATCTTCCCTCCCCCCCCCCCGCCACAAGGCCCCTGTTCAGCATAGCAGATGAAGTCACCTCTACCCCAGTTGTATCCGCGTCCAAATGCCTCACGCTCAAGGACACTGCCCTTGAGGTGGTAGACGTATGATCCTTCGCTGAGTCCGAGGGAAGAAACAACCCTGGAGGGTAAAGGGATTAAGCAAACAATAAATAAAATAAATAAATAAATAAATAAATTAAATAAATAAATAAATAAATAAAACCGAATTCCTCTCTGAAACATAAATTTTAGCTAAGATAATTCATTTACTCTTTCCAGTAATTCATGTTTTAAACAAGATTTGCCTGGTATGAGTTCTTTCCCTTGAAAAGTCGTCAGTTTTCTGTTTCGAAATACTCATGTTATACCTGTACGTAATTTTTTGCAATCTGTGGAACGATCGTTGCAGGTCATCTCTTGTACGGGAATATTGTTATTATTATTATTATTATTATTATTATTATTATTATTATTATTATTATTATTATTATTATTATTATTATTATTATTATTATTATTATTATTATTATTATTATTTTAATTTTCGAATTAAATAATCCTGGTGAGGGTCCTCCCATACACTGAAGCCATACTCCAGTTCGGGTCTTAGAAGATATTTACATGCCCTCTCCTTTACTTCCTTTCTACAACCCCTAAACACTCTCATAACTCTGCTATGGAGGGTAAGAGAAGTAGAGGGAGACCAAGACGACGATGGTTAGACTCGGTTTCTAACGATTTAAATATAAGAGGTATAGAACTAAATGAGGCCACAACACTAGCTGCAAATCGAGGATTGTGGCGACGTTTAGTAAATTCATAGAGCTTGCAGACTGAACGCTGAAAGGCATAACAGTCTATAATGATAATGTATGTATGTATGTTATTATTATTATTATTATTATTATTATTATTATTATTATTATTATTATTATTATTATTATTATTGTCATATTTACACATACCAAGTACAAAACTCTTTTCAACTTGCTTGTAGAAACTTGAAATTTTCGTTGGTATTTTTAAAAAGTGATACTGTTAAAAGTAAAATATTCCAGATTAAAAGGTCTGGAAGATGTAACAAGGTGTTCTATCTGTTTAGGTGAACTTTGGTGACGTAAGAATTCCCAAGAATCTGGATTTCCCTAAACCACAGAAAATTGATGCTCTGAACGGAGTCCATAAGGTGTCTTCAGATAACATCGTGGTGGTTGATGCGCAAACTCTACTCATACCACAATTCTCTTACGACGGAGAAGCCCCAGGTAAGGAACCTTTGGTCGTCTGTACGTCGTGCACTTCGCAGTTTATGACTGGATAGAAGCGCAACTAGATATACTGGATGTCCGACAGGAAAGTGGTGTTGGTGGTGGTGATTATTGTTTTAAGATAACGTGCAATTGGATAACTCTTTTCGTAAAATTTGTTGTACAATCAATTTTATAAAAATTTGATGAAAACAAGTTGTGTTGCTCACGGTAAAATTATTTTATAAAATCGGTGGAAGCATCAGGATGGCAATCTATGAACTCACTTCTGAACTAAGATGTGTATGTGCTGCCATCTATCGATAAACTTTTAAGCCAAGAATCAGCTGTTCAACTTACAGTGTGTTTGAGAGTATGGTTCCAACAAACAAAGCAAAACTAGCTGCTTTAACTGCAATTATATGTTGTACAGTGGTAAAAAGGAAGAAAAGGAATGCCAGGAAATCCTGGACTCGGGATTGGATAAAAAGAAGAGAAGAAGGTACAGGACTGCTGTCCTCGGTCGAAAATTAGTTGAGGTTAGAAGACCAGCATTCATCTAGGGATTCGGCGATTGTGTTTTCTGACTCTCTTCTTGCATTTCTATTGTGGTAAAGTGGCGTTTTAACTTCGTACAAACAAAGATATTTCTGGTATTCGTCCAGTAAAACACTAACAGCTTCCATAATTCACCCGGATCCTGCCATTTTAGAAAGAAGTGTTTGTTTACAATCGAGCTTCACGATCTTCTCACGACGTAGCGCCAGCATCGTCGTGATGTCAGCTTCGCTGATTGGTTCGTTTCGTAAAATTAATTTTACGGAATAGAACATGTCCTGTTTTATGAAAAGTTTTATGAAAGGTTTTATAAAACTTGAATTTGACCGTGAGCAATAGAAATTTTATAAAATTAAATTAATGTTCAATAAATTTGATAGAAAATTTTACCGTGAGCAACAGGCATAATAGTCGTTGTGCTGCCATTTATAATATCGTCCATCACAATGTAAAAAATCCCCGGAATAAGGACGGAACCAAGGGCGTACCCATGGGGGGGGGGTAGAACTCTCCCCACCTGGATTTTTTCAAAAAGAAAATAAACATAAAGTAAACACACATTCAGAGACATAATATAGTACAACCAACAGATTTGTTGGACCTATTTTCTGAGAAGCTTCGAAAATTCTATTTTGATTGTGAACTGAACATACAATTCGCTGTAATACTGTTGATCTTGGTCATATTGTTCTCGTTCTGTATTTTAATGTAAGACTATTTTGTAGTATAATGCAGTCTGTATATTAATATAATTCGCTTGTATCAATGCCCTTGTAGTGACAAAATATGCATGCGCGCACCTTCATTATGTTCTTTTTTTTTTTTTGCTATTGGCTTTACGTCGCACCGACACAGGTAGGTTTTATGGCGACGATGGGATAGGAAAGGGCTAGGACTGGGAAGGAAGCGGCCGTGGCCTCAGTTAAGGTGTGAAAATGGGAAACCACGGAAAACCATCTTCAGGGCTGCCGACAGTGGGATACGAACCTACTATCTCCCGAATACTGGATACTGCCCGCAGTTAAGTCATTATGTTCTATCAGCATTGTGTGACTCGTATACAACCCCCCCCCCTTCGGCTACGCTACTGGATGGAATCAACAAATCAGCAATTCTATTGGAGGGGGGGATTTCATGGTACACACTACTTGAACCAATTAAACATGCAAGTGTGCAAATAAATTCATCAATTAAAAACAATGTTTTATTGTTATAACTTCAGATTTTAAAAATAATATACGAACAAGGAAGATAATAATAATAATAATGTTATTTGTTTTACGTCCCACTAACTACTCCTTTACGGTTTTCGGAGACGCCGAGGTGACGGAATTTAGTCCCGCTGGAGTTCTTTTAAGTGCCAGTATATCTACCGATACGAGGCTGACGTATTTGAGCACCTTCAAATACCACCGGACTGAGCCAGGATAGAACCTGCCAAGTTGGGGTCAGAAGGCCAGCGCCTTAACCGTCTGAGTCACTCAGCCCGGAGAACAATGAAGTGATACAATATGCCCTACATGTGTATATAACAGAAGAGAAATCCTGCGCATGCACTTGGAACACAATAGCAAATAATATCAGTGTGTTAATAAAACATAACATAGATCTCAAAGAACCAACATGGACAATGAAGACCAAGTATGGTGACATAAAGAGAGTCCACAAATTCAAATATCCAGGGGAGATTCGGACTCCTAACAACAACGATAAGCCAGCTATCGAAGAAACTGCAAAGAATATGGAGATTGCATTCTGACTATGCCAGGAATCCCTCTCCTATCAATCCAAAACCGGGCGAGTTGGCCGTGCGGTTAGGGGCGCGCAGCTGTGAGCTCGCATCCGGGAGACAGTGGATTAGAATCCCACTGTCGGCAGCCCTGAAGATGGTTTTCCGTGGTTTCCCATTTCCCCACACAAGGCAAATGCTGGGGATGTACCTTAATTAAGGCCACGGCCGCTTGCTTCCTATTCCTAGGCCTTCCCCGTCCCATCCTCGCGATAAGGCCTATCTGTGTCCGTGCGACGTAAAGCAAATAGCTATCAATCCAAACTCAGACACTATAATACCGTGGTGAAACCTGAATGCCTCTATGTAGCAGGGACAATTGACAGAAAGGGAATTACCGAAATAGAACATAAAGAGCATAGTAAATTTCTGACGAAAATTCTGGGAACCAAGAAAGCAACGGGAAATGACTTTACCTTCCATTTGAGATCAAATCAAGAGCTGTATGAAAAATGCGAAAACATTTCAACCTCGATAACTCGATGACTTTCTATGGACACCTGAGAAGAATGGGACCGGAACGCCCAGTAAATAAGATCCTCATATTCCAGGAAAGAAGAAATATCCAAGTACCATGGCTGAAAGAATTCATCAGGTTCACAAAAAATGCCGCATTGAGAAGGGAGATACTACAAACACAATGGTGTTCAGAAGAAAAACTGCGGAGATGACGAATCTGTTCGTAGAGAAACACAGGAGAACAAGAAGGGTGTTCTCGGATGAGGAACGAGCAAAAGCGAGCCAGAGAACCGGCGTAAAAAGAAAGAACATCAACAGACAAGGAAGTTGTGTAATCGTAACCCATACGAGGTTTAAACGATCCTAAATAATAAAATCAGCAATAATAACAATAAAAATATCAAGAAAATATTTCAAAATATCGATGTGATTTCGTCTATGGCCTTTATTTAAGTGATCTATTACACCTGCCCATCACCTTGACTAACGTTCCATCCTCACACCAGGAAGGACGAACTTCTTGTAAACCAGCTTGAAGTTCAAATGTGAGACAAAAGCTGACACCACTACATAGAGGCGTGATTTCCACTGAAATCTCAATTTTCAAAAATTTTTGGTTACATCCTTATTCCACTGATTCTTAAATTATAAACAATAAAAGTGACCATACACTTAAGAGCTTCAGGACTAATTCAATAATGTGTAGACCAAAGATTTCAGCATTGGTGTGGAGTAAGAAATTAATACTTTTACATGTACATAAAGGATTCAACTATTTTGATTATGTGATCGACTTTTTCAACTAAAACACTATTTTTAATGATAATGAAATTATTATATTATATTATATTCAACGTAAAAAAAGCTGTAGAAATGTCCGACACTACAAAAATGATGGTATCGGCAAAATAAAAAGGAAGGGCCACGAATAAGGTGAGTAGGGCCTCGCAGACCAAGTTATCGCCAGTGTTTAAAGAGAACAAGAGATGGCTAAGCGAGGTCATACTGAAAAGATGAAAGAGAGGAGACTCGCACAAGTGAGACCCTGCTAGGGACCAGTAGTCGCTAATTGACGCTCTCAAGGTTACTAGTCTGATATTACGACTGGCAGATGATACCATGGATGTGTTCCATCAGCCTCATCCACTGAGTTCAAAGAATAAAGGTATCAGATAAAGAGATGGCAGGGCATTAAGTACTCGCTTGACCTCGAGAAACGTACACCGCTGAACACGAGATCATGACCAAAGAAGATCGAAAACGTGTCAGCAATCCCAGAGTCATCTCAAAAGTGGTGATCTTAATGACGGTAGAAGATTCTTGTGACTAGCTGATTAACGAAGAAAGTAAGGTGTCAATGAAGTTCAATTGCCGCAATGATTTGAAAGTTGTTGACAGTATCTCGAATCATGCATATTGTACTTACATGTGCTCCACGATTCCGAAATACCAACAAGATTCAAGCCTAAGGTGTATCGCACAGTCGTGAAACCAGCAGCACTGCAGTATATGTGAGTAAGTACGGTCTGGTTACGAAGATCTTGCATGCAGTGGATACAAATATACTGAGAAGGTCCTTGGGAATCATCCCAGAGGATAAAATACGAAGCGAATAGATCAGAGAGTGGCTCAGAACAAAGATAATGTGATAGAGAAGAGACTTTGCTGCTATGGATGTGTTAGAAGAGCACAACCAACCTCTGTGGTTTTCCAATCTGGAACTACATATCCAACAATCTCGTGGAAAATCAATGCAGCGTCATGACGGCAGCAGATCTGACGTCTGCCGACGTGAATGACAGATGGTAGTGGAAACATGAGACCCTGCGACTACGGCGGAAAACCTGCCAAGATGAACAAGAACAAGAACGAGAATCTCAAAATATATGCATGATTCAATTTGTGAAAGTAGTTTTGAAAGGGAGTTTGGACAGTCGGAACGACAGAGGATGACCAAGACATGAATACTGAGTAGATCTAGATTGCAACAGATGAAAACTGTTGCTTCAAACCAGTCAGTGGACTGATGATACGAACATCATTTGATGTGATGAGAAAGAGCACTCGTTTGTGAAGTAAGGTAGATGGATATTCTACAAGTAGAATCACTCACTGAGGAGAGTAAGGCTTGTCAGAGATTACAAAATACAAGCCTCTACTTGTGAAAGTATCTAGTTATTACCTTACTTCAGATATAAAGGCCACGACTTCGGAGAACGGCTCATCAAGCCTATTTGTAAGGAGATGCACGAGTAGCAGTGATATTGACCTCATTCTGTCTCAAATTACGTATAGTGGGGAGAATAACAGTCTTTCATGTCGGAGAACTGGTATGTCATGCAGAAAATATGTTAAACTTATTAACGTAAAGGGGTTTATATCAATAAATTTGGATCAATACAACCGGAAAATATATGTTTATATGTATCGTGATAATTTCACATGTAAGGGAAAATACGGTATGAAATTGTTTATTCCAAAAAGACCAATACATAGGGGTAT
This sequence comes from Anabrus simplex, assembly GCF_040414725.1. Taxonomy (NCBI): domain Eukaryota; kingdom Metazoa; phylum Arthropoda; class Insecta; order Orthoptera; family Tettigoniidae; genus Anabrus; species Anabrus simplex. Next base: position 34,379,212 of record NC_090271.1, on the reverse strand, counting down.
CAGAAGCAAATACAACATGGCATACCTTTAGATATGAAGAAGGGAAGAAGAAAAATGTAGTTTAGAGGCAACTAAGAGTAAGAATAGTGAAAATTTTAGGGTAAGAAATTGAATTTAAAAATGTCCTTCGACAAATTTGTTTTACTGTCCAGGACTTCTGAAGGATTTGAAGGAGAAGAAAGTTCATGCCTGTGGAAATGTGAACAAGGAATCTGCCAACGTAGAAGAATTATGACGACATGAAACGCGGTAACTGTTACTGTATTACAAGCGACACAGGCCTGATGATTATGAGGTGGAAAGATAAGAAAAGTGTGCACCTACTCTCCAGTTTTCATAATGCTACTGTTACTACGGAAGTGACAAGGAAGGAGAAGGGTAGTAGTTTAACGAAGGTTCCCTCCCACATGGTTCTCTCTGACTATGACAGCCAGATGAACTGTGAGGACAGGCTCGATCAGCTCAAAGCCACTTACGAGATCAACAGAAAGTTTAAAAAGTAAGATTTTTACTTATTTGTTTGTTTTCCACCGCAGCGACTCAGATGGGCCTTATGGTGACTATGGGAAACGGAAGGGCTACGAGTGGGAAGTAAGAGGCTGTGTATGAAAATAGGATACCATAGAAAACCAACTTCAGGACTGATGACAGTGAGGTCCGAACCCACTACCTCCCGGATTCAAGCTCACCGCTATGTGACGCGAACCGCTTATCCAACTCGCTTGGTGCAAAATATTTCCTGGTATATCACTGGTGCGAGTGTTGTATCCTAAAATGAGCCTTAAGGTCTTCAGAAGATTATTTTTGTCGCAACTGGGTGTACGTCGCCCCGACTCAGCTGGGTCTTACGGCGACGATAGGACAGGAAAGGGATAGGATTGGGGAGGAAGTGACCGTGGCCTTATTGAAGGTATAGCCTGGTGTGTCTTCACAAGAGATATGTCTAGAGATTTTGTCAGTTCTATCAAGGAAGTTCTAGTAATGGTGCTGAGATTAAGGAAGAAAAGCCCCATGCCACGTACACGGCACGTCTCGAGTGTTCCGCCCACCAGCCACAAAGGTCCACAAAAAAGATGTGCAGCTTGTAGCAGACAGCAGAATCAAGTTCGTACAGAATGGATCTGCTTTCTGTATCTAGTTCTCTTGTGCCTTCAGAAGAGGAAAACATGCTTCCAAGACTTCTACACAACTCGAAGCGTCGTGATATAGAAAACGTATCTCCCCTGTCTACATAATTTGGACAGGGATTATTTTTAAGTGTAATAATAAGAATAACAAATTAATTTCTATTTTATTATGAACACAAATATCACAGTTGTAATGTTCATTTCTATATTATCAAAGTACTGCCCACCATGGTATTTTTACTTCTTAACGTCCTGGCCATGGAGGGGTTGATTGTAGTTCCTGCGGACTATCGTACCTTTGCCACGACGGAAGTGATTATTACAGGTTCCTTAATTCACAGTCGGAAGTTCTCCAGTTCGTAACAGATCCGAAAGGATCATTGGGCACTAAGAAGTTAGAAAGTAAACGTATTTTAGCAAGTCGCAAGTATCATCTAGCCCGTTCTACACATACGTAGGTGAGTTGCATACATATTAGGCGTTCTGATAGTCCATCTCCCTAACATGTATGCAAACCTCACTGCACAACAGCTGCGCGGGCAGATGACACTTGCTTACGGAACACGGTGTGTATTGCGGGTGACAGCTGAAGTTGCATTTGGCCCCTCAGTTAACTTTCTTCAATATTTATGGGTGATATTTGGAATAGCTCACAATTTCGTGAGTGAGAAACACTTGCAGCTGAAAATACTTTACCAGGAACAAAACATTTCCCCTATTAAAAAAAATCACAGGAATAGAACCAGCGTTTGGGTGGTTACGCCTTGTGCATCTGCAGAGTTACGTCCAGACGTGTTATTTGGTCTCATCGATTATACTGGCATGCTCCTTCAAGATTCTTCTTAGCAGTACCAGACTTTTTTTGAGGGCGAGTACCTGAGAGTCCCAGGACGAAAACTATGCCCCTTTACTCATCTGTTTCCGAGAAATGCTAATGACTCGGAAAACTCTCTGGTTCAACACTGGCGGGGAAAACGATCTGGCTGAGGGGTGGTATTCACCTCCCGTCAGAGAAGAAACAGCTTCTTTGCTGGAGAAATAGACTCTAATTTGGAGTCGAAGAACTACTTTCAACATGGGGGGGGGGGTGGACTTTCCTTCTTAACAAACGTCCCCTTACAAGGGTTTAATTGTGAAGTTATTTAGTGAGAGAAATGTACAGAAATTCGGAAAAAGCTGAAACATGTTTCTATTTCTTGTTAAAACAGGTAGTAAGTGAGCCAACGGCCACGATGTTTGAAACGTATGTTCCACTTCTTGGTTCTTACGACCTGTTTCAGAAGTAGGATGTCAGGGTCGGTTGAATGGTTTAGGAGGATTCTAGCTTTTGTCATCTTGACTATTTTATTAATCTGAGATCTCAGAGTCGGAATACGAAGTTCTGTTCGTATCTTCTAGTTAGATTTCAGTATTGGTGCTTTAGTCATCATTCTGAGTGTCATTTTGAAAAACGTGTAGTTTGCAAAGCGGAGTTTTAGAAATATAGCCCCAGGCCTCACAGCCATACAGCAGGATGGGCCTGATACATGCCAGGTAAATATGTCTCGTAATACTAGTTGAGATATATTTATTTTCCAGCAGAGGTCTCAAAGTTTTCAGCCGTGCGGTGGTACGCTGTAAGGCTTGTTCTATGTCGTATCTCCAGGACATACCACTATCCATAGTTAGGCCGAGGTATTTAATTTTCTTTGTCCAAGACAAGGGGACGCTTGATGAAAATAACTGTCTGAGTTTTTCTAGGATTTATTTTCACCTTGTTTCGGACGCACCACTCCCAGAAGGAGTGCAGCGCGTGGACTGTATGGACCCGCCGTGTTTCCAAATAGGGATTGCTAACCTGCTAAAGTAGAAGTGAATTCTCCGTTCCCAAAAATATCTTCACCCCATGCAGACATAATTCCAAAACGAAGGCTTTCACGGCCGCAAATCTAAAAATCACAGGAATAGAACCAGACTGTTGGAATTTCGCTTATCATGTCAGGATAATAAAGTGAACTGCCTGTAGAAGAGTCCCCGTGCTCAATCATAAGAGCCTCTCAGAGAGATATTATCAATTTTAGGGTGTGTTTTGATTACCTACAGTATCACAGGTATTTCAATGCCACATTCCCCATAGATGATCGTACTTCAAAAGCAACGATCAGTCTTATAATTAAGTATCAACTCTGAAAAGATTCTCCTTCGTAATGTCGGAGGTGTTCAAAATTCTTAAAATACAGTACAGTAGTTTAAATTTTCAAATGATCAGGAAATATTGAACTGGCTGTTACTCCGGTGTACTAATTCCTATCTTCCTCCAAAACAATGCAACTCCTTCGCTTGTAATATGTATCTCATTTCGCACACAGATGCCAAGTTCTGGGTCGGCCGCGGCAACAAGCCCAGTCCTCAAGGTGTACGAGTTCCCGACGAGAACGGAAAAGAGGAACCTCTGCGGAAATACGACCACAAGACCATCGTGCTGACATTGCCCAAGGACATGACCGTCTACGACATCGGCCACTTCGGAGTGTGGTGCGAGGCTTTCACTGTGGACTTCGGACACATCCGAATTCCACGCAACCTGAACGTGCCTCCTTCCCTCAAGATGCTTGGCGTCTCGCCACAGGTAAGGAACAAATGAACGCTCTATCCGGGTGTTCTTGCGTTAGGTGGATCAGTACTCAGGGTAGCGATCACAATTTTTCAGTAGCTCTAATGTAGATAACTATGTTTTACGTATTACATTCTGTTCCTAATCACTGCGCCACAGTCAAGGCAACAAGCAACACAAAACAGAGCTCATTTTCATTTGAACTGTATCATGTCACACATCTTGGTATTTTTCAGTGCCCGGCTATATCTCGGTTTGCTGATCTCATATAAAACCTAATAAAATATCATTGAGTGTTCATGACGAGAAACTTCCCTTTTATCCAATTATCGGGAAGAATTCTTCCAAACTTGGAGGCTTCACTAGCTCGGTGTCTCAGCTATTGGCTTCCCACCTGGAAGGCTGAAGTTTGAATGCCGGTCTATCTTGGGTTGATATTTTCATTTCTAAAATCGTGTGGCGTTCTGGAAGGGCATTCGGCTTTAAACAAAAACCGAAATGAGCCTAGGTTGCTCCAGATTTACACAAAACTTGTTAAGATGAGCAGCGACAAGCGTGCCTGGAACTCACTGGAAACCACTTGGTAAGCGACGTGGAATTCAGTGCGATATTATCGATTTCAGTTGGTCTGATGGAAGAAAAATTTAGAAATGGCTGAGACAGTAAAGAGGAGTAATTTACTAACGATATTTGAATAAGGGGAGATAACAAGGAAGAGGTAGGAGATTATAAAGAGTTCTCAACAGGTGTTCTAAGACGAGAATCAGCGTGTGGAGTGCCATTGCTCGTTAGGAAAACGACAACACAAAATCTAATTTCTGTAAGCACGTAAATGGACAAATCTAGCATTGCTGGCTGGAGTAGGACGCTTTTTACGTCGCACTGGAAGAGATAATGGATCATCTCAGGGTATGAAGGAGGGAATGAGGATGGGGTAAACAAATTTTCTGAGTCCAGAGTAATACACTAGTCAAGGTCAACAGCAGGTGCTTTCAATACAGTGAGGCTGCTGGGAATGCCAAAGAATATTAGAAGAAAATTACTTCAAAATAAAACACATTGTTCTAATGGATACAAACAAAGAAAAATCGAGCATATGAAAATCTTCATGTGAAACTGCAGGTAGAATTTGCAAAGGCGAAGTGTGTTCATCTAGAAAACTATGTGAAAGTAGCGTAGAGATGGTGTCTCAAAATTGAGGGGTATGACATCATAATAGGCAAATGTGTGGAACATATAAGAGCGAAAAGGAACGGGATGCGCTCACTGGGAATCTGTGTTAGTATTCTCCAGCAGTGAACTTTTAATAAATATTACTAGGCCTAGCCCACAGAACACGAAGTCTACAGATGAAAAATTTTCGGGTACAAAACTTTAGATTAAGAAAATTTGACAGAATTACAGTACTTTGTTACGGTTAGTGAATACTTCCGAACAATAGATAGTAAGTAGGTCCAGGACATGGAACAAAACGTTATAAGAAATGTCCCTTTGGGAAAATCGAATGATCGTAAACATGTCTTTCAATAAAATATGTGACGGGATGTTACCTAGCAACCGTGCAGGCTGTGATGTGAAGTATTGAAAGAAACAGAACCAATAATAATAATAATAATAATAATAATAATAATAATAATAATAATTGAAGAATCCCAAAGAAATGCATGGAAGCACAGTGGAAATAAGCTGGAACGACTTAATCATGAGCTAGAAGAATTTATTGGAATAAAATTAATAATCTTCGAAAGGGGGTAAACTCATTGCAGATCCTTAGGAATTACTGGATAAATGATGCGCTGAAAATGTACTCAATGTAAAAAAAAAAAACTTTCTATTATTTGAACAGTAGAAGTAGTATAGTAGCTGAATGGCCCTTCAGCAAGTGAAAAAGATGGTAAATAAATTACAGTGTCTGAACACAGTATGAAAATACAAAATATGTCCAGAACTGGTGAATACAGCGGCAAGGCAGGTGTAAATTACTTCACATAGTAATAACGGCGTATGGATTCCAGAGAAGCCCTCTGCAGGTATTTCCAAATGACGCCTGTAGGTGAACTTCTCGTCATTGAGGATGATGTATGCTAATGTTGAAGACAGCACAAACAGACAGTCCCGGCACCAAAGGAATTGCAAAATAAAGATTAAAACCAACCCTGTCGGGAAATGAACCAGCGACCCGTTGTCCCAAGGGCCAGCACCTAACCACTTAGCCATCGAGCAATCAGGATTACATTTGTGCTAGGTAGGCTATCTTTTGAACACACGGAAGCAGTTAATGGTATACAGTAGCTCCTTGGTGTGATGGGCAGTGTACTGGCCTTCGGTTCAGAGGGCCTCGGATTCGATTCCCAGCCAGACTGGGAATTTTACCTGCGCATCCAATTCTACAGTTTCTGGGACTGTGTGTCTGTGTTCATTTTAAGGGGTTATAGGCTCAAGCATAGGCTATTATAGGCAATCAAAGATAGGTGTGTTTACAATCGGGTTAAAGTCAGAATTTACGGTCGAAGAGCTCGTGGTTGAAGGTAGTTACAAACAGTCAAAACTGTTATATTTCACCCTAACAGTTTATATCAATCATTTCATGGAAGTCATAAAATAGTAGAGGAGGATCCAATAGATTGAAAATGCAGTAAACAGTTTGAATTATGCCGATGAGAGGCTGAAATCTGAAAAGAAATGCAACGAGTGTGATAAAAAGAAATATCATTTCCAAGACAAGTATATAATGTCGTACGCTATTGAATGCCAGGTTCAGAATATAAAACTGGAAGAGATGCTGTCCTTTTCATTACTTACTCTGTACGAGTATATTCTCCAAGGAGTGAGTGAAATGGAATCTGGAAGTAGAAATGCTAATGCGCTGAACTCGCAGTTGCGATCAGCAGTAAGAAGGAAGTGAGTTTGCAGAAGAAAGTATTCTATCATCGCTATGTATTTAGCACTTTCTTGTACGGCAGTGGAGGATTGGTATGTTTGTAATATCTTCATAAATTGGAGGCAATATACACTAAAATACGAGAATGACTGCTGAGACAAGCGGGTGGAAACAGTAGCAAGAGGGTACGCGTAATGACAACATAATGGCTATCTTAGGAAATGCGCTGGCTATGGTGGTGGGATCCTGTGAGGTGAATGGAAAAACCTACCATAATGATGGACTCAGCTATCGAAGTTAAAGTAAGTAGAAAGAGACGTAGGACGCAATGCTTAGACTTAATTTTCGATTATATGAAGTTAAGGGAGGCTGGGACTGAGTTTTTGGTGAAAAAAATAAAAATTATAGATTTTTCAATTTGTGCATATTATTGTACGCCGGACTCCTTCGGATCATTTGGCGGTGGTTTTCTTCGGGTTCCGCCATTTTTAAAGTACTATCGTAACATTTAAATGTCCGGTTGAATCCCCATCCACTAGCTTTTACTTAAAAAAAATGTGTTTTTTTCATATATACATTTTCAGATATTTAAAATGTTCCAGCTGAACCAATTTGGCTTCAAATTCCATGGGAATTTCATGGGTTGTTAACACCTGTATTTTCTTGATATTAACAGAAGGAGTTTTTTATACTGTTGATACTTTAAAAGATAGTAGCCTTCAAAGGGGTATTTTTAGCATAATTTTAGAAAAACACAAACACATAAAACACATTTTCCCTCACATTCATGGACTACATATGCAGACTTTCTCTCTGTTAAAATTCTTCTGATACCTTGAAGTGCCTGTACACCAGTTTTCGATGTGATATTTGAAGTAACTGTTCAGCTGGAGCATTTTTTATGCTTATCGATTTTTAAAAATTTTAAATTGTAAGTGTTAATTTCTCAGAAAGTTATGTTGCTATTTTTCTGAAAATTGGTATATGGTCTTATTTCAACATTAGGAGACCATAAACCAAATTTCATTCAATTCTATTAATAATTACTATTTTTTTATAAATTCAGTCCTAACTTCCCTTAAGAAATGTAGGCCTACACCTAGAAGGGGCTTCAGAGCTAGATCCAGAACGTACATAGTTCATTGATGGACACTAGGAGACTGAATACTTAAAGCTACGGTAAAGTTAAATAAATCAAAAATTAAGCGAAAACATAAATTTGATTTAGATTAGAATTGTTCTAAACAGAAAGTAAAATTTTATCATTTCCATTTGTTCCTCTGAGAAGTTTCAATGAGAGACTTGGGGCCGATGATCTAGATGTTAAGCCCCTTTAAACAACAAGCATCACCATGAATGAGAGATTTAAAATCTCGTTTGTTTTGTAAAGTTGTGATATTGTATAACTGTTTATCCTTATGATGAATCAGAAGGAGTAGTTTTAAAGAATCACGCTCGTACATGCATGTAGGCAAGAGAAGGAAGTTCTATTCCCATGACGATGAGCTCACATAATTAATTATTCTCCCATCTGTAAGAGCCGTAACAAACTAGCGGGCACCTCTTGGGGAGCTAACGCTGAGCTGATGAGACGTACTGCTCCTACAGTGCCCACGACACCAGGATTGATGCTCACCTAATCGAGGCAATGCACATCATTACTGGATGTGGTCTCTCCACTGTCTAGCGTAAGAAGGTTTGAAACACTGCTGAAGTTGCAGAGGGAAGTCATAATTCTAGTTGCCAGTACATCCAGTACGTCAAAATGACCATCATGGCGCTGGAGAAATCACACTTTTCCATTTCTACCACTTGGTTATTCTCACCTCATCAATATCGTGTCGCGTTACAGCATGTAAAGCCAGCTAGATTCCAAAACCGACCTATACGCTATTGAAGGATTTTGAACCGTGTAAGAACTAATCAAGGAAGATGTGCTTATGTTCTTCATAAATGGGGAAGGCTGAATTCACCAAGCTTTAACTGTAGAACTACACTCGACCATCCAACGTGTGGATGCGGACTGTCCTCAGCAAGCTCTCCACGTCTCCTTGACAAACATTTATTATGCAACTGACGAAGCTGTGCAGTGGATTGTTGGACTTGATCTAGGGATCTGAACTTCAGTGTATACATAGTTACTTTAGATCTGCCTTGTTATCATACTGTTCCTTTAGGTCTCATGTGCTAAATACATCTCCTTCGCACGGACGTTCTAATTAAAATGCTGAGATTCAAACACGATGTGAGATCTACAAGCAACGAATTAGAATGTATTGTATATTCACAATTTTTGTTGTTGCTACATCACAACTCTCTTTCTTATCGTTCCCTCAATACTGAGGATCGTGATCTCCGAGGAAGCTATTGGTCAATGGTCTCCATCTCTTGCGCTCCTCGGCCAGACGTGTTCAGCGCAGTTATACTCTTGATTACGTTCGGCTATCGAGTGGGAACTCGTCTCTTCTATGATCTCTCTTTCAGGGAACATTTTCAAGAATAATCATTTTGTCTATGGTGTCATTCTCACATCACATAGTGCATCCAAGGAATTGTAGAACTCCTTGTTTACATATTGATGAAAATCTGATTCTGAGATTGAGTTGGTTTATAATGGAATCATTGGTGCCAGCACCACATTTCAAAAATTGAAGAGTCCATGTCTCGGCTCCATAGAGGAAAACTGAACATACCACACAGGATACTACTCTCATTTTCAGTGGTAACGAAATAGAGCGATTGTTACATAACTGGGACAAATTCGCCATTAAATTTTTGGCCATAGCTGTTTTTCTCTTATCTCAGGAGGGATGGAAATGACTGAACCAAGATGTCAAATTTCTGAGACGTTCTTGAAGTCCTTGAAGATGTCAGTGCTGGCCAGTTTATAGGCTCTATTAACAATGTATTTATTTACTCACGAAGCACAAGATACAGCTACACTGATCATATTTCACTTGTAATGTCAACAGACCAATTAACAGCTGTAAACTTTCATCATAACATATAACAAACATAACAAAAGATAACAAGATCAGATCCACAGCCTACTAATAACAACTGTCCAAGTCGAAAACCATGAGAATGCCCATATACATAGTCAAGTCGTCGAGGGTCAAGATGACGTTACAGCCAGTTCACATCGACTTATCCTTAAGAGACTATTTACACCCCTTGGTCTTGTTCATGTTTATTCGTAGTCACATTTGAGCACTGACATTTTTGACGCAAGAAATGAGCTCTGTCATTTTCTCATCACCGGCAATGAGTGCAGTATAGCCTGCATATAGGAAGTTGCATAGTTATTTTCTTACCACTAACAGGAAATCCGCCATCACATTCCACAAGTACATCTCTCATTATGTACTCGGTATAGATTTTGAAGAGCACGGGTGACAGCATACAAACCTGCCGGACACCTACATCTACACCAAGCTAGATGTACAGGAACACCCATATCCAACAAAACTTGCCACACTTCATCCCACTCAAAACAGTCAAAGGCCCTCCGGTATTCTAAAAAGCATATGATGAGAGGAAGATGAAATTCCCGGTTTTTCAATGAACTGATGCATGTTTAATATCTGTTCTCTTGTGCATTTACGTCAGACAAATCCAGCTCGTTCAGTTGGGATCTCTGAAACAATGAAAGCTTGAAGCCTCTCTTTAATTATATATAGACCGGGCGAGTTGGGCGTGCGCGTAGAGGCGCGCGACTGTGAGCTTGCATCCGGGAGATAGTAGGTTCGAATCCCACTATCGGCAGCCCTGAAGATGGTTTTCCGTGGTTTCCCATTTTCACACCAGGCAAATGCTGGGGCTGTACCTTAATTAAGGCCACGGCCGCTTCCCTCCAACTCCTAGGCCTTTCCCATCCCATCGTCGCCATAAGACCTATCTGTGTCGGTGCGACGTAAAGCCCCTAGCAAATATATATATATATAGTAGGATCTTATTTGCATGTGAAATGAGGAGTAATGTTCTGCAATTGTCACATTTGGCTGTGGAACCCTTCTTGTTCAGAGGGACAAAATTGGATGCAACCCAATCAGCTGCCCAAATGCCATGTATCCAAATCTTACCGCAAATACCTGTGATGATCTGCACACCTGTGTCACTTGTCTCTTTTAGGAGCTCAGCTGCTACACGATATGGGACGAATCTATCACCCAGTTTTAATTATTCAATTGCGCGTTTCGTCTCTACCTTATAATAGAAGCGTAGAACAATGGGGTTAACATCTTCATGACCTAAATGCGTTTCAAGCCTGTGTGTTTACCCGTGTAACTGTTGCGTTTTTTCGTGAGTATGTATGTATCAATCATTAATTATACGCATTTAGGGCTGTGATTCCCTGCCAGTTGTTTACCTAGACATTTTTAAATGTTTCCAAAGAACTTCAAAATGTATGGAACACTTTCCGTGATAAATTATTCCAATCCATTATACCTCGTCCTATAAATTGATATTTGCCTCAATTTGTCTTCTTGGATTCCATATTTATCTTCATATTATGATTCTTCCTACTTTTAAAAGCTCCACGCAAGGTTATTCGTCTACTAATGCCATTCCACACCACATGCTCAGTGTCAGGTGGGAAAACACCACTTAGTCAAACTTCACGAATCCTTACTCCCAAGTCTTTACAAGCAATATTTTCGTAACATTTTTGCACGTTAGGTATCATTTTGAAATTTGTTCTCTGAAAGACGGAGAGCCTCCCGTACAGTGGCGCCCATGAGACCGAATATGTATCTTCCAAATCCGTGCGGGAAGCGCCATTACTCGTCTCTACTCGTAATTACGTGAAACGGACCATAACTATACACTCTCAAGTTTTCTTGAGCGCTCGGCTGCCTCGTTCTCACTCGGTATGTTTCGGTCAACTTCGTATGTGGAGCTAGCAACATTGAAATATGGAATGATCTTTAGCCGCCCCGACATCTCGTGGCTATTCCACAAAGCTTTCAGTCTTGTTGTGCTAGTACGTTGTATTCTGGGATAATTACTCGGTTCTTTGAAATGATTAAGTAAACTGGATACTTGCCGCTATGGCTGAGGCGAAACTAAGCACATCTCAAGAGCTGCAAACTTCTGGGAAAAGGTGAATGAATGCTGTGACTCTGAAAAAGGGGAGCTGCCGATCGAGAACTCCACTCACGTCAGCAAGTTTATAAAATGAGCTGTTGCTTGCATGGGAAGAAACTATGAACACTACAAGGGAAATCTAGTCATTTTGTGTGTCATATTCCAATAAATGTATTTGCATCTGAGAGAAGTACCAACATTCCCAGGAATATACTAAGTGAAAATGATTGAGCTATCATATCGCGTGGTAATTTTGCATTGCTGATTAACATCAGTCTCTCACCATCTCAGATATCCAGCGAAAGGTGTATGCAACGTAAACCAGCGTGAATTATAATGTTATCGTATTGGTACAAACATGGCATCACGTAGTAGAAGTTTCCTCATAATTAATTCGTCCTGTTTATGGCTAATATCTTGATTTGTTACTATTTTTGGGAGGTACATGTTATAAGCCCATAATTAAGAATCCCTACGTTTTTTTCTCACATTCTGTCTCTCAGAAAAAAAGGGCATGCATGGCAGGTACAAATATCGACAACTTCGGACATCTTTAATTTGCGTCTATTTACTTTTTTTCTGTTTCTTTTCCTCTCTTCAATAATACGTAGAAATTAAACACGCATGAGTGAATTAAATAATAACAATAATAATCATAAGACCTCAGCTGCAAGCATTTTCATTTGACACCATTCGGTTGTTTGTTCGTCCGTTTCGATATTCCGTTTGATTCTAGGCCTACTAGATAGCAGAGCAAGCCGAATCTCTCTTGAGTGTCTAAGGCTGAGTTTTAATTAATTTTGTCGGTTAAACACTAAATGTGTCACCACACATCTTTCACATGCCGACTTCGTACGACATGGAGTGTCGAATGGATACTTTTCCGCCCTTCAAAAAGAACCGACTACCTCTGCCGGGTTTGACCTCGCTATCCTGGGATCTGGAGGACAACACTCTACAACTGATTCACTATATTATTCAGACTGAACTTGATTTTATACTTTTCCTGATCTGTTCCATGCCTTTTGATTGATAGAACTGCAGAAATGAACGTCGAAGCCGAAATCTTCTTCCTCCCCTTTTCTCACTTCTCCATAAATCCAGTTCCCAACAAATCACGGACGTACAAGTAAATAGCTCGTACATGAATGATCTTTATCCCGCGTCTTTAAGACAAATTAGTGTATCAAATCTTAAGTCATCTTTTATTTCGATAACGTAAAAAATGTCTGTATATTCTTGTCTATCGCACTGGTATGAAAAGAACATTTTATATATTTTCGAGCATCCAGCATACAGCCTTCCAGACGTAGAGCGCAAATGTGTACCGATTAACACAACACCTCATTCGTAAGTCTGTATCGCCAATAAAATGATCGATGAATGCAATGGGAAGGCTCTGAGATGCTGTGCAGTTGAAAGAGGTGAGTATGTACATCAAGTAGCTGTACACTTCTCAAAACGTTATTTCCAGCATACCGCTATTGAAAATGAAAAGTAAGAACGCCTGAAATAAATCATAATATACTGTCATAAGTACGAAGAAGTATTGACAATCTGTTCTGTTTGTTACAGTTTACATCATCCATCATTCATCGAAAGTGTCGTAATGTTTGCTTCCCGTGTGATTCGATCACCTCGAAATAAGGAAAACATATATTCCACGAACGACTCACCGTACCATCAGTTTTTTAAGATCTTCCGTCACATTACTAGAAGACCATAGGTAATGGAAAGACTGATCATCAAAGCAAAAGTTGACGGCCAAAGAACCAGAGGACGTATACCATCGGGATGGGCATCGCTAACGTCCATCTTAATCGTCTACTATCTCGAAATCCATCGATGAGAACAACAATAGAATTGACGAATACCAACTTCAATGTAACTAAAGAATGGCAGGGAAGACTACGCCTGAGTCAACTCTGCCAAACATTTGTTCCTCGCTTCCACCTGGATTTGAGCTTCCTCAGGAAACCTGGTCTACTCTGAACAGGATATGATCTGGCCGTGTAACTACGCAGATTTCTACTGCAAATGGAAAATAATTTCTACACCTAACTGTGACGGTTCTGCATCTCAGCAGACCATCCTGCATATTATCACCCAATGTCCAAGAAAGAAAGCACAGGTGGCAACGTCAGTGATTTTGCTCATGCATTCCCAGAGCCAATTAAACAAGTTGGACATAAAAATATAGTTTGTTTTCGTAAAAAATGTACTGTATGTATTGTACTTGTAAAATAGGGGTGGGCAGAACAACTCAAGACCCCGACAGGAGAGAGCCTCCAATATGCGATCCACCATACCTAGGATAGGGAGCCCTGGAGGATAACGGTCAACTTGCTTTAGCACTATGATGTCACCACACCCTTACGTAGGTTAGAACATGAGAGAGAGTCAGTTCACAACCCCAGCAGTTTGGCTGCCTATTTGGACATCATGCTATACATAAACATTTTGGGACTGTTGCCATTGATGCTTTCACGGCACGTACTTATAGATTTTTGCGCTTATGTCGTGTCAAGAAAATAAGGTGAAATTCTTTACGTTTCGCAGAGAACTTTGCTCTGCGCCTTCAGAAGAAAATCTCGACCGTCCGCGAAAAAGGTCTCTCAAACAATGAGGTTTGAATTTAGACGCTATAATAGAAGTGGAAATGGTACGTTCATTCGTCACCAGATGGCTCCCCGTACGCCGTACAGCGCTAGCGTTCGAAGCGGAAGATGACGGAACTATCAGAATCAGTCTGAGAAGGGGGGACTGGTTTCAAAGAAGGAAAAGGACGTTGCTGTGTACTACGGGGTTGAAATTACGGTTTTAAGGGAAAGTACAAATACGCAGCCGCACTCTCTTTCACACTAGAAAACATTGAAAGAGATTCAACCTTTCTCAGAACGACTGTATCGCAAAAGGAATGCGAAGGACTACGGAGGGCGTGAACATGAAAAACCCCTTAAGTCACGCAAACCACATACCACCGAGGTCGGTAGAGAACAGGAGTTGACGAAAGAATGTGAAGAAACTGACACAATGCCAGACTGAGCTAGGAAACAAAGGTGTTCTCCCTTCATAAGGTGGGAACGGAAAGACTTCAGTGATTACTGTTATCTGTATCGTGTGAATGTTATCAGTGAACACTGGACACAACATTATTAGGCCTTACACTCAGATCAGTCTCCCACAAATACCATTTTCTGCTGCTCATGAAGAATCAGAATGTTCTTCGTACACTGAATTAAATTCTGAGATATCCCGTCTGATATAAGAGACAGTTTTATTCTCTAAATAAGACACCGAATTTAAATCTACGCCCTACTACCAGAATGCTGCGATGCTATGTGTTTTGCATCCTTTATACCGAAGAAGACGCAATTACTGTCACCAGTCAGATCTTCTGTGGTGTTCAATCCGAAGATTGGTTTGTAGCGGCTTTCCATGAACTCCGGTCTGTGGCTAGTCTCTTCAATTCCAAGTAATTATCACAACCTTTTTAGTGAATAATTTGTTTTATACAGGGTCTCTTTTTAGCTCGATCCGCAGCACAACTCAGAGCACGGCACGGCTGGCGCAAAGATACTCGGTCGCTAGCCGGTATAATGCGCGCTTTTCCTCCCCACTACCCACGGCAATTCACACTTCTAGAAATGCATTTCTACTGAAACTATTAGTTTAAAACCTACCTAGTATTACATTTGATGTTCAAAATGTTGTCCCTCAGCTGTCAAACACGCCTGACACCTCGTAAATAGGTTTGCAGGCACTCGGTGAATCTTAACCCGTGTGGTGTTCGAAATAACTTGTGTAATGTTCTCTTCTAGTTCTTCTCTTGTGTGAGGGTTGTTCACATACACTTTTCCCTTCAGTATTACCCACAGGTATTCATTAGATCCCTGCAAGGATATAAAAAACAATATCCACATCCGCACTTCCTTCATCCGCACCCGCGGTTAATTTAAATATTTTACTATAGTATATTGCACCCAATATATTGAAACAGATAGATCTTTTAACAATAGGTCTGACACCTGGCACCAGAACCCCTACAGTCACAGGTTAATGAGGGATTTTCTCTCGCGACAACTACCGACGTATTGACCTCTGTTCCTTCCTTCCAGGAGCCAGTTAGTGTTTATGGTCTACTACTCACTACTCTCCTACACCAAAGTCAAGGGTCGCCTAACAACAAGCAAAAACAAGAGTATACTTGAGTGAAAAATCAATAAACGTAATTATTTAGAAATTATGGGCAAAATTGCCCGCACTGCCATACAGTTTGTATCCGTCAAGACACTAACTTAGCGGATATCCACGGATTTGCAGGGCTTTAGTTTTAATCGCAGGGATTTAAATCAGGAGATCTAGGGAGATAATCAACCACACGATCTTCGAAAACCTCCATAGACCGCATTATCTTGCATGAAGTAACCATTAATCCTTTCTTCTTCCGTCAGCTCTTGAAAGAATGGTCTGAGAATGAGGTATATATATCGATCAGCATTTATTATTTCACGGAAAAATATATGCCCTATAATTCTGGGAGCACTTATTGCGCACCAAACTCCTATCTTTTCATTATGAAGTGGACGGACATACAGCTGGTGGGGATTTTATGCACACCAGTAGCGATTGTTTTGGCTATTTACATAGTCACTTTATCACTTTAAAATTAAAGTTCTGGGTCAACATACCCATCGTGAACTGACTGAAGCAACCAGTTACAATACCGAACCCTAGCGAAACTATCAGGTCCTCTTAAATATTGGGCAGAGGTGGGTTTGTACGGCTTGACTTCTAACAGTTTTGTTGCCCTGTGGGCGGAAGATAATGACACATTAGTTTGTACGGCGAGACGCGACAGGAATTTTGTTGGAGTTCTTTCCAAGGGAGCTCCTATTTCGTAAAGCATTTCCTCTGTTAAAACGGCTCGTCTCCTGCGTGGTTTCTTGTTAAGAATGGACCCGGTGGTGCGGAACTTCTTTCCTAATTTATGTACCGTACTCCTATGTAGAGGGAGGACACCAGGAAATTTGCGAATGAATCGAAAGTTTCACTCGACATAAGAAGAATGCTTCGCATAGCACAACACAATGAATGCACGCTGTTCTACTGTATACATCACTTGTTAAACACACGATTACTTTAATGTTCTTACAGAAACAACGCTATTTTAATTTACTTCTTAATTATTACGTCAAGCCCCCTGCCCTCGTCTTTGATTTGAAGAAATATAACAACATAAACTCAATATTAGAAGCAACCAAAGTCGGTATCCACGCCAGCAGTGGATATTTGCAAAGTGCTTCTTCTCTTTGTATCACATATAAAGCCCAAAGAAGAAAGAACATTACACCAGAAACAACCCCGGTGTACACAAGGTAGAAAATGTTCCACTAGCTGGAACAAATAAGATGCTATTAAAGACATGATTGCACAGTTATATTATTAACTTATATATGATGAGTATATTCATCAATTTTATTTGTTATTAATTATATAGAATAATTTAAAATCTGTAGATGATGGCTGAACATTGAATAAATTCAGTGAAAATCTATGCTATGAAGTTGCATGCCCAGTAATTAAAATTATTCTTCATGTTGACCACATCTAGCTGAGATCAGGCGATACAATTTGTTCCCTCGCTCAAGGAACTCCTGTATACCAATATTCCAACACCCAGCTGTCTATTAAAATCTCTGACAATTTAAGAAACGTTAAAATCAATAAAGTTAAGAATTATTAGACCTCAATAATGATTGCATTCTTCTTCTGTATATGGTAAATGTATTACGTATCCTCTGTGATTTAAAAAAATATTTCTTCTAATGTAAATATGCAAAGAAATCTAATTAATTAGGAACGACGGCACGGAGCAGTCTTGAAATTCATATTTTTAATTATAAAATTTCATATTCCAAAATTAAGAATCCGCTTTTTCTTCTTGGTTGCAAATTATGTCACCTCATATTTGGCTTTGAAACTTTTGGCACGATGGTTTCGTGTTTTTGGCATTTTTTTTATGTACACCTCCCGACAGACGTCGTGATCAGCATAGTAAAGTCCCGAGCGGCACATTATCATAGAAATTTCTTGGCTAGTACCATCGTTGGTACAAATATTATGTCGTTCTCAAAGACCGTCATGTACCACCAGTGGTACACGCTTTCAAACTGATTCGTATCTCTCTTCTCAGCAGATTTAGTGGAGAACTTCTAGGTACGGGACAATTTGAAATACACACCCGGTAGTAATAACGCAACCTAATTTTCTCGAAAGGAAAAATTTTTCTCCGCCAATCGAATTGCACTATTGTTCTTAATATAACATGAAAAGTATCCATGATTGTTTTCTGTTACATTCTGTATAGTATGATGTACAGCTCATCAAATGCTATTCAAATTATTGTAGGCTGTGGTTATTGAACCTCGTATTGCGGCGATAGCGATGTCGTGAAGTCGTGTCCGGTTGAGACCAAGACAATCCCACAGCTGTAAGAGAAATTTAAGGATTGGACGGAGATATTGTCTGGGTGATATTTGTCTTTATAGTAGTTTACAGTTCTCTGGTAAATCGACTTCTTCTCGGCGTCTACCTCTCCAGGCCGGTCAACTTGCAACTCGAAGCGGACTGTGAAATCTAAGATCAGTCCTTGTTTGCTAGCTGGTTGAAAAGCTATCACGTCAATACCCCTGTTACTCCTGTCGGCAGCCAGGCCAGAAACCTCTTCGTGCACTGTGAAATAGCGATCTCTCAGCGAGTTCGCGATCATGTGCCGTGTCGAATGATGGCGGGAATTTCTCCATGGGGACAGGCACCCAGGACAAAGGCAAGGGCTTCGTGCTCTCTCGGAAGTTCCCGGCACGGAGCGAACGGCGGATATATAATCAATCTTAAAAGTGTAAATTATTAAATAATTTTCCCAAAATAATTAATAATCTCTAGACGTGGTCTATATATGTATCTCAAAATGGTCGGATGTCAAATAAGACCAAGTTGACTTTTCTCCATCATCTTAAGTGATTTAAGGAAGATAACAATGTGAAGATTTAAAATTAAAAAGTGTGTCATGTTTATCATATTAACTTTTTAATTACAGAGCAGAAATTCATATGAAATTGTTAAAGTGAAGTGTTCTCTTTTTCTCTGGGGGTTTATTTCGCGCCAATAATTGTTAGAAAAATTGGTTATATGAGGACAATGTTATTGTAATATCTGAAGCCATTTCTTGTCAGTTTATTTTATAACTGTTAGGTTCTTCAATCTAGCGAAACTAATTTATGAACGAATAAACACATGTAGAAACTGCACAGTACCATACGATTTGCAGGCGATGTAGCACTGGTAACTGAAAAGGAAAGAGATGTGGAAAAGGCACATGAACGAATTGCTAAAAGGGAGGTGCGGTATGATAATAAACAAAAAAACCTGTACACAGGATAATGATCAAATTGCCAATGTGTTCATGGATGGAGAAAATCTAGATGAAGTAAAGGAATTCAGATATCTAGGAAGTCTGATCACATCTGACGGAAAATGAGAGTATACGAGAGAAGTAAACGCCCAGATTGCACAGGCGGAGGAAACTTTCTTAAAAAAGAAGTCCCTACTAACATCCAGGACCATCGGCACGGAGGTACGAAAGCACTTCATGAAAAGTTTTGTATGGATTGTTGTAGGCTATGGGTCAGAAGGATTGACCCTGCAAAAAGCGGAAATGCTGAAACTCAAGACCTTTGACGTGTGGTGCTGGCATCGAGTCTCAAAAATACTTTGAACTGATAGAGTCACAAGCGAGAACGTTGTCCAAAGAGCAAATAATACACGCTGCTTGGTTGGAACCTTAAACAGGAGAAGAAATAGCTTCGTCATACTGGCTGGTGCACCACACTGCTTGAAGGGAAACTGGAATGTAGGAGCAAACGAACATTTAGAGTGCAACTTACCTGTCTGGCCGAGGCGGTAAAGGCACGCTCGGTTCACGCAGAAGGACGTGGGTTCCTTTCCCCGTCAGGAAGTATAAAAATGTAAGAAACAGGATTTCCACTTCCGAAGGTGCACGTGGCCCTGAGGTTCACTCAGCCTGCATCAAAAATGAGTACCAGGTTAATTCCTGGGGGTAACGGTGGCCGGGTGTAGAGCTAACCACTCTACACCAACAAGTGCCGAATTTACGGATGGTAGAAGCCTTTACCTTCCACCACTCCAAGGGTGTGGTTGCCTGTACGGAGATGACTTTGCTTTTGGTTTGCTATCGAATGCAAGCATAACTATTGCCAAATATATGTTTATAAATTTCTAAGTATTTTTGGGTATTATTTGATAGACTCTGATTATGTTCTTTCAGGAACGAAATTTGCAATTATGTTTTAATTAAGCTGTTTTCTTTTTTCAGGCAGTTTATAAATGCTATTCATAAATTATTTGCGATAAACTGAAAATCCTAACATTTGTAAAAAAAGAAGACAATGTTAGATAGGTAATGGCATGTGAAGTACGTGTTGAAGACCTTGGCTTACTCCTATCTGATGGCCTTAAAGAACTCTGGCGTTGTTCCACTCTAATAAATACACCACTCTCACACGCATTCCGCCTCACAGAACCGGTCTAGTAACATAACATAGGGAAATACCTGTGAAATATGTAGCAAAGAAATTGCAACACCAAGTTGTGTTCCTTCGGTGACAGTCTGCCGTCATGCACTAGAGTGTCTTCATCTTGCTCGGTCAATATCTTCTCCTACAGCACCTGAAACACATACACACCATGCAGTTCATTCACTACTTGTAAGCATGATCCTGAATCGTTTTACAGTGCTCTTGATATGTACATTTTTCTCATTTTAATACTGCCTGGCCAGAAGGTTAAGTACTCTTTCACTGAGTTCCCGGTCCTGCTGAGGTCTGCTGAGTTCGTTTAATTTTTTTCTTAAAATAAGGGATTTAAAATACATAGTTCTGTTATTTCTTCCGGTCTTTGCCAAGAAATCAGCTTCGACTTCCAGTTTTTCATGGTTTAAATTGCTGTTGTTCTCAGTGTTCGGATAGAAAAGACAGAAAATTCCTCCATTTTCGGATACCGGTACATATATTTTCTCTTTCATTACTCCGGGGTAAACATGTTCCACACGCGTAAGAGTAAATACAAATTAAAACCCGAAGTAGACAGTAAAACTTTTGAATCACTAGAGCGCCATGAAAAATTAACTTTGCTCTCTCCTATCTACGAGCATCGTATTGGAATAAAATAGCTACACTAGCAAGCAGTAAGAATCAATTTGCATTCAGAGGAATTTTAAAGTTTTTCCATGTAATTAATAATATATCGGTTAATATTTTTATTTAGTTTGTTCTTATTAAAGGACTATATACAGAGATATTTTATATATATGGTACGAGAATTGAGACTTGCAAGAAAAAACAATCTAATACAATTTATACTTCTTAATTTCTATCTTTCTTCATCTTGCACTGTCCCAAATCTCCTATTCATTTATTTTCTGTTCTTCCCAACTCTTGTTGAGGTCGAGTAACATCATTTCGTTCAGTAAAATCAGAGTACCAAAAATGTTTAATAGGATTCCTAAACTTAAGTTTTAAGCTTCATTTAATTCATTTCCTTAGAAATGAAATAAGTGTTATAGTAGAGCTCTGAACGATCATGTGTCACAAGGTCTTTCCTCTCAGAGGGAGAAAAGTTTTCGTTCTATTTACGAAATACACTCCAGTGACAATACACTTTAATATTCTTTGTTTTACTGTTTCTAGTCTGGTGTCTTTTCAGTTTCAGTAAGGGCATTGTTAGGCCAAAAAGAAGCCCATGATAACTTGAACTTTAAAGAATGATTTAACATTTTTAAGGCGATGATCTCGCGAGATGAAACTGACTAAAGAACATCAACTTAATTAGTTATTAAATAACAGTCAACACTTCTACAATTTTCGTGTTCGACCGTCTTCGTTATCATCATCGAGATAATAGATAGTATTTCCCCTGTGATAGCGGATTTTAATTTCCAATCTTTTGAATGCACTGAACGAAATGAAGCACTCTTGTTTATAATCACACTCTTTCTCTTCCTTCAAAAGCACCTGCACGCTGTTGTATTTGTTTCCCTTTTTTCTGTCTGTTACAGAAAAGACCACGCTCTCTTCACCAATTTCAACTACCTTTAGAACAACAGCTTGCACCTCAAAACACGTTCAGCAGCGGGGTTGTGGCGGACGCACGCTCAAACTTTCCTCGAGGATACAACGAACAATCTAACCCAACATTAGACACTTCCTTTTACCAAGACGAAACTCAACCCACTTCTCACCTGGATGACCCTCGATACACTCAACAAGTCCGAGCGACTACCTACAAACCCACCGCATCCCACCGGAGGTTATCCGCACGAACCAGACAGACCACTACCAGTGCTACTACTAGCAACAATGACGATTCCTCTTACCAGATCATTCCATCCATTTCACTATCGGCTGACCAGTTTACAAATCAACAGGAACAATATCCATCTGAACAACTCCGCAACTATAACACTGACACTCTACAAAACTACCAAAACGGACAGACTCAACACTTTGACAGTACTTCCAGCCTGAATCCTTCTAACGAGAATTACTTTTCAAATTCAGGTTCTTTCCCCAGCAGACAATCAACAAATGACTACTATCGCGATCAAGGTGCTCAAAGACGCCAAGACAGCGGTGTCGACAGGCAGTCATATCGTGATCAAAGACGCCGGGATTATACCCTTGACAGACAATCAGACTATTACCGAGATAACTCTCGTGACAGACAAACGGTAAACAACGACTACTATTCAGAGCAACAAGCAGTAGAGAGGCACCGGAATGACGGCCAAAGATCCAGTAGAAGGTTCGGTCGCAGCAGAGGAACTCAGAATCATTAAAGTTCTTCGCCTAGGTGGAAGATGATCAGACTAAGGCAAGGGTAAGCGTATGCTCGATGAACATTTGCCTGTCAAACTGTTCGATTTTTAAAACATATCAAATGAAGTATGAAGAGCACGTAACTGAAGGATTTAAAAAATGTAAATTTCAAAGATTTTCAATGGTTTGCATAGTCTGAAATGTGTGGCAGTAACACGCTCTGGTAAGACAATTCAGTATTTCAATATTCGCCATTAAGTTGAAAAAATGGATATACTTTGTGCTACTGAAGAACTTCACTGATTTCACGAATTTCTTCAGCTCTTGTTTCACTAGAATATAATCGATCTGATTTCTGACAGGCGTGAGATTCTGAGATAAATAAACAATAAAATTCGCTATTAATAGCGACTTCTGAATTATTTAAAGTTATCCGCGGCAGTGAACCTTCTCAGACACTTGAAGAATATTACTGAATGACACAAAAATGAAATGAGAATTTCACTAATGAACTAATTCGAAAAGTTTCCTTTGTGCCTGTTTCATCGTTCCTTTCCAAGACGCTGGCGGCTGGTTTTATGTAAATAAGTTTGATCATTAAAGCCTGTAAGTAAGTAACAGGTATATACTATCCCGGGTAACAGTTCTGCTATGAGATTTGCATATACATGAGGGCCCGGCCTCTTAGAACCCCTGAAAGTCATGTTACCTCCCGTTCCATTGCAGAAGAACGGCTACACTACACTTCCTACTAGGCAAATTAGTTTCCATTCTCTCTGTAGATCTGTGGTACAGTCACTCGACTCTCCGTGCGAAAGATTTCCGGTGACACACTTCGCGCTTACCCCACAAAATTAACATAACCTCAGTCAGAGATAACCAACAGATCCGTTTCGTCGGCTGTCTCATGGAGTAAAACGAATCATAGGCGGCCTAAACGGCGTCAAATCAAAATGTCTCTATCATGGCAGCTGAGGCCATACGATTATTATTATTATTATTATTATTATTATTATTATTATTATTATTATTATTATTAACTCATCAAATATTGTGAACCTATAAATACTGCCATATTAAAAACAAATGTTTTGCGTTCATAAAACTAAACATAAACCCTACAAAATTATGTCATTCCACGCTGGTATATTTCTAAGTGTCTTCGTCTAAATTAGTACAGATATCTTTGTGACGTTTTGCCAAGGAATTCTTATTCTGGTCACTCATCTTCCATCTCGACGAATTAAATTATGCGAGAAGCAACTACTAGAGGCTATAAAGAGAGGTCCATACAAGCCATCAAACTGTAATCGAGGAGAATTTTAAAACAATGTTACCAAATTTTCATGACTTTGGGATGTTGGTAATGTTTGAAGAGACTTGAGAGAACTGATTTTTGACGGCAGCTCGTTTAAATCTGAAAAAGAATAGCATCCGTTTACGAATAATACTAACCACCAGTGAATTTTTATACTTCTAAGTCATCCCAGGGAGCCTTAAAAATACAGGAACAGGAATTTCTGCCATATTGAGTTCTATTTCATGATTAATAATGTTCAGTCGGCAAGAACAAAGAGAAACAAGTTTTATCTAAAAACATTTCAGCCCTTTACGCTTTTTCAATCGTTAAATTACCAGCGTTTCGCCCCAGTGTAGCAGTGGGCTCATCGGTTGGATTGTTACACCTTTCCAAGACGCTGGCGGCTAGTTTTACATGAATAAGTTTGATCACTACAGCCTGTAAGCAAGTAACAGGTGTACACTAGCCCGGATAACAGTTCTGCTATGAGATTTGCATATACATTAGGGGCCCGGCCTCTTAGAACCCCTGAAAGTCATGTTACCCCCGTTCCATTGCAGAAGAACGGCTAGACTACACTTCCTACTAGGCAAATAAATTATTTTCAATTCTAACGTATTATTGCCTAAACGTCCGGAAACTATTCATCACAGTCATCTAAATCGAATGTAGGCTACTTAACGACTTTACATTTTTTTCTTCACAGTGTGATGGCGTTTAGAAATGCTGATAATCTGTAAAGGAAGTTATATAAAATGTATAAATACGAAAAAGGGCACACTTATTAATATATGTATAATTTATAAACGCGACAGAAAATGTTTGCTTCCAAGTCTCAGTAAATGCTAAAATTTTGTAAATATGTTAAAAGTTAATGAATATTTTTGAAGCATATCATAAAAAATCATTGACTTCCGTCACTATAGTACAGTTCCGCTATGAAGTTCAGTTAGCAGTTCCTTGTATTTACATAGGCGATGGAGCTTATGTTCCATGGTCACTCTCAGATACTTACAAAACTCTTTGTAGACGTATTCGGTACCTCCTCGAAGTTCGTAATTAAGTGAGTATTGATGATTTGTAACTTCGCATTTATATTAGAAAAGTTCGTTTTTATAAAACTTTTCTATGCAAATGAATATTGTAACCTATTTCAGTGGCTTGTCAATGGCTTGACATTCTGACTTCTGTGATTTTACTTTGTTCTCGCACAAAGTTTGTATTTTATTACCGGTGATCTGGTTACCTAGCATTGCTATTATTTATAAATTCTATTTAAAGTATTAAACCTCGATCGACAAAAAGCACTGCCTAAATTATTGTTTTAAATTACATATTTAGTTATTTATTCTCTTTACTGCCCCGACTGACGAACGTGTTCACTTTTGTAAATAATTGCCATCTTAAAATAGGCTACGTGACATACGAAACAGTGGACAGTGTTTCAAGTGGATGGATGTTACTCTAGACCTACTACACCAAAACGACCGACATAAACCATTGTATTTATCAAAACTGCCCGGTGAGACAAAGAAAACGCTAACCCGACGTAGAGACATACCCTTCCTATTGACTAACCTAGATTATTATTTTTATACATATATATTGTAATTCTTTTATATTTTGTATAAAATATTTTAATACATTTTTATATCAAAGTAATTAATGGTTTCTTCGTTTTAATTCTCAAAAAAATATCCTCAAACTCCATTTAATTGTAATAAAACTATTTGGATACAAATTAAAGATAGTATGAATGAATCAATCTAATTAATGTCAATGAATGAATGAATGAATGAATGAATGAATGAATGAATGAATGAATGAATGAGTAAATTTACCAAAATCTTAGGGAATACACTGTACTTAATAGAAGCTACAGTACATGCATGGAAATATTTTAATTTTCATCCACACATTTATTACAAAACGTGCAACAATTATCGTGTAATTAAGAAAATGACTCATGGAATTCAAATAATGAAATGTTGCATAGAACGGAACGAACATAAAATGAAACAAGTACGAACAGTTTCTCCGTCAGTGTCTAATCTTTTCCCTCCCTCTGCATTCCGATACAAGCAGCTGACTTGTTTGGTAAAAGGATCATCATCATCATCATCATCATCATGTCCGACTCGTTGGCTGAACGGTCAGCGTACTGGCCTTCGGTTGAGAGGGTCCCGGGTTCGATTCCCGGCCGGGTCGGTGATTTTAAACCTTAATTGGTTAATTCCTACTGCCCGGGGGCTGGGTGTGTGTGTTGTCTTCATCATCATTTCATCCTCATCACGACGCGCAGGTCGCCTACGGGAGTCAAATAGAAAGATCTACATCTGGCGAGCTGAACCCGTCCTGGGATATCCCGGCACTAAAAGTCATACGACATTTCATTTTATCATCATCATCACCATTAGTTTGTTTGTTTCTTCATCAGAAAACTACTAAACATAAATCTTTATCCTATACATTTCTCGTCGCACTTAAGTGGACTATGCCAGCACAATCTTGATAATATCAAATTAACCATATTCAAAGTGTCTTTCCTCGTAATCCATGAGAGTTACTGCTCCGAGGCATGTACGGTCGTTTTAAAGATCTAGTTGGATTATACTGAACTGAATCCTGCTCCATGGCTAAATGGTTAGCATGCTGGCCTTAGGTCCGCAGTGTCTCGAGTTCGATTCCCGGACGCACAGGTCGCCTATGCGGCGTCATATCGAAATACCTGCGCCAGACCTATTAGGAGTCCACAACAAAAATATATCCTGAACTGGCAAATCTAATTGAAATGTAGAATTCTGTGAATGAGATGTTAAATTTTAAAGAAAAAAGATATAAATATGGTATTCATTTTCCAGTTTTTCATTATTTTTTTAGTTTAAAGTTTATGAGGTATTATTAGACTGCTCTAAAATATTTCTTCCAGAGATTAAGTTTTGAAAAGTATCAGTTTTCAGAGACACGAGTTATTTTTTCAATTTACTTTACGTCGCACCGTCCTTATGGCGAGAAGATTAGGAGTACGAAGGAAGGTACAGCCTCAGCATTTGCCTGGTTTGAAAATAGGAAATCACAGGAAACCATCTTCAGGCCTGCTGATAGTGGGGTTCGAACCCACTATCTCCCGTCTGTGCCTTAATTAAGTCCACAGCCACTTATCACTTTCCCGTACTTGTATCACCGTAAATCTTCCATGAGTTGGTGCGACGTTAGACCACTAGTAAAAAAGAAAATAATAATAACTTGGCGATTACCAGTAGACTGACTGAAAGCTTTCTGGTCTATTATTGCCACCACCACATTATGTATCGAGCAGTGGCGGCTTGTATTTTTGTTGGAGTTCAACAAACGCCACCTTCCCAGTTAAGAGATAGATACGTGCACACCAGACAGGGTAGTTCGGTCCTCTGTGGCAGCAAAATGGTTTATGACGCATTAAAGTGGAATGGGAAACAAATATTAGATTTGTTAAGTATATTCAGAAAGCATGAATGTTTGCAGAATCCCTCGCAAGATCTGCGTCTGAGGAAGAAGAAGAAGAAGAATGCAAAAGACGCGACCTTGCACGCTCAGAGAATTTCTTCAACAGCTGGGTTACCAGCCACATTTAGTAAACTGTAACTATCGTGTAGATTTCAAGGCATCTCCAACAAATGTAAATTCGCGTCCTCGCCCCGAGATGGTGCAGCTCTTTACAGGCTCAAGCCCCATGCATTTGTCACATAGCAGCCTTCCTACCAATGTTAACTTTCTGGCAGTACCGGAAACTGAAACTGGACGGTAGGTAATAACGCTAAACTTGGGCTGCAAAAGTGGATAATCTCCAGTAGAAAGGTACCTAAGACTAATTTCTAATTTGGCATTATCATTTACTCCTTCCCTCATCATAGGCTACTATTTTTCTTTCTTATTAAGAGTGACACAATCTGAAGGTACTTTTCAAATTTAGGCTCTGACATCCTTATAAATATTTCTGTGTCCTTTGGGATCTTCCTTTACCAGCTGTCTGATCAGATCTGCCAAACGTCACAACTTATTTGTTTTCCTAAACCAGTCTAAAACATTCTTCTTATTCTTATTCTTATTCTTATTCTTATTCTTCGTTATTCATTTCCACATATAACTGCCTCACACCCATGCACAATAAGTTGCACAGTGCACCATGCCTAATAGCTACAGAACACATTTTTAATAAATCTCATTCAGAGTATTTCTTCAACATCTCGCCTACTATCTGCTGATAAACTAGTCTAGTGTGACGCATCTTAAGAGTGACATTCACTTAACTGTTGAGTTGCATAAAATCTTAACTGTAAGAATTCTTTCAAGTTAGACAGAAAGCTCGATTACATACTTCTAGTACTGCTGAACTGGGACAAAAAGCTCCGGTCAGAGGAAGGACAAACAGATGATGAAGTGAAAAGCCTGTTTTTCAATTTATAGCTCCGGTAAGTAAACATCTCTCTATCTCTCTTATTGTTCCCCCAGTTCGTGATCTCCGAGGAAGCTATTGGTCAGTTTCTTGCAGTCCTCGGCCAGACGTGCTGCACCAAAGAGGTTTAACACAGTTATACTCTTGATAATGTTCGACCATCGAGCGGGTACTTGTCCACGATCTCTCTTGCCGGGAACATTTCCAAGAATGATCAGGTTTTCTTTGTTGTAATTTCCACGTCGCATAGTGTGTCCGAAACTTGTAAACTCTTTGTTTACATATTGATGATAATCTGATTTTCAGATTGAAGTGGTTTATAATGGAATCATTGCGCGAAATGATGTCCAAGATACGCGTAATATTCTTCGCCAACACCACATTTCAAATGAATCGATTTTTCTTGGGGTTTGTAGCACGAAGAAACTACGTCTCATTTCCATGCAGGAAAAGTGAAAATATCGGACTGGATACTACTATCATTTCCAGTGGTTACGAGATAGAGCTATTCTCCCATAAACGCGACTAATTCGTCATTAAATTTTTGGCCTTAGCGGTAAGTAAACATGTTAGTTCTATTCTGTGAATAATGAAGTATTCCTCTCCAGCATCACATTTCGAATTCGTCTATTATTTTATTTCATGCATTGATAGGTCACCAATCATTCCGAGGAGAGCACCTTCAGCGTTCAGCGCTTTATTGTTAACATAGTTATAAAAATGGCAATGCGCTGACTTCTTTCTTCAAGCAGAAGATACATCCCGGTAAGGCTCTAGACTATATTAATCCCCATATTATTTAACATTTACGAGGACAGGTCAATGAAGAATACTGGAAAGAGAATTAACAACTTGAAAAACGTAGACGACACTACATTTACGCTTTTTCAGAAGAAGAAACACTCAGCCTCCTCCAAAGTCGAAGATGTAAGCAAAGAGGTGGACCTGCAAATCAACAGGCAAAAATTCAAAGTAAGTACCTTGGCAGCTGGATTACTGAGGACTTAGGCCCGGATTTAGAGATTCATGTACTAATAGAAATGGCTCGTCCTAGCTGCCTGAAAATGAGGAATCTACTGTGTGACAGAGGACTGAGCTTGAAGACACGTCACAATTTCGTCAAATGCTATGCATATTCAGTGCTTCTGTACGGAGCTGAAACATGGACTCTGAAATGTAACACCATTAGGAGAGATGTGGGTGTTATGTTACGGATCTCGTGGACTGAGCGCGTCTCCAATGCGATCGTACTCAGACGCATGAGGACGGAACGAATATTGATGTGTACAATCAAGAAAAGAGAGGAAGCCTACTTTGGGCAGATTGTGAGGAATGAAAAGTGCAACTTACTTCAGGGACCCGGGAAGTGTGAAATGATAGAAAAAATGTAATTTCTGGTATTTAGTTCCATATCTCAGAAACTAAAAGAGGTATTTCCTTGAATGTTCCCTTGATACATTTAGAATACATTCATAATTATTTGGGTAGAATATGAAGCTTCTATGTTTAATCGTTTGTGTTAGAAATAACATTATAAAAGTAATATTAAAAATATTGTTAAAACTTCCCCTAACTGAGGTATCTTTTTCTGAGAAAATACTCCAACCAGAGCCAAGAAACGTTGCATGCAAAATATTTAAATATTTTTTGAGCTGTTGAAGTAAA
Organism: Anabrus simplex; assembly: GCF_040414725.1. Taxonomy (NCBI): domain Eukaryota; kingdom Metazoa; phylum Arthropoda; class Insecta; order Orthoptera; family Tettigoniidae; genus Anabrus; species Anabrus simplex. Next base: position 34,349,228 of record NC_090271.1, on the reverse strand, counting down.
ATTATTAGCCTATTGATTACAGGAGTTGAGAAATTATTAGTTTTGTATATCCTAGTTGAAAACTTAAATTTTTGTAAAATTGTCAGTGCTCTTGAAGCTACCTTCCATGAACTAATCAATATATCTGATTAAATTTACTTCCACAAGCAGGTATAAGAGAGTGCTAAGTTTCAAGTACATAGTTTATGAGAAGAAGGTACAAATTTTCAAAAAATATGACTTACGGAAAATCCAAAAACAATGTTTGACTGGTAGCTGGCATCTAATGATGTGTGCAGAGTAATATTTAAACCTTATTTTATTGACTAAAATTTAACTTCAGCACAATAATTGATACACGAAATTCTTCAGGGAAATAGAGATTTTTGTGCTCAAAAACGAAAATTGCCATTTTTGAGCCTACCACACTTCCCGGTTCCCTTAAATTGATCGTGTAGGGTAGAATTGATGGAGGTAGAGGTCCCAGTCTTGGCCGAGAAACTTACAGGATTGGGCAGGACTAAATTCTAGTAGAGTGATGAGGACAACCGACTTCGCTGCCATTGTCTCCAGTAATGGAGAATGCGCTACACGAACAAGAATCATCATTAAAAAGCGAAATGGGACACAACATGAGGGTGATCAGCAGTAGGTGGATAAATATCGACGTAAATACAATAGCAAAAAAAAACAATTTATTTTCCTCTGTTTAGTTGTGCTCCGATTAAAATGCTTAAACCTTCAGATTTGAAACTTTTGTACATTAAAGTCTAAACATGTGACTATTCTTTACTGTATTTCATGATCGTTAAGGCTTGAAGTCCGACACCGCGGTTGGCCGGTTTGAGTCCCGTTGGTCGAAAAAATTCACCATCAAAATGTTGGCCGGCAGGGTAGGGGAGTTGGTATACAATTTTTAATGACTAAATTGCGTGCCAAAAGCCTGGATTAAATTACAAACCACCCCGCAGTGCTCACATAGAGCGAGGGTATATGACGCTGTTGATGGTGATTCGTCAGTCACAGGAGGAGATAAAGCCTTGAACAGAACCCTTGGTGCTATTCGACAGGAGTAGGCCACGTGTCGGCACCGGGTTTCAGCCTTTTCTTTCCTACTATCATATACCACTCACTGATTTCATTTCATTAACTCCTCTGAGGAGGTCCATGTTCGGAAGGGCATCCGGTCGTAAAAACTCGCAAAGAAGGTTTATCTCTCTTCATACCGACCCCGATCCCTTGGATGCTCTGCTATTTGCTTTACGCCGCACCGACACAGATAGGTCTTATGGCGACGATGGGACAGGAAAGGCCTAGGAGTTGGAAGGAAGCGGCCGTGGCCTTAATTAAGATACAGCCCCAGCATTTGCCTGGCGTAAAAATGGGGAAACCATGGAAAACCATCTTCAGGGCTGCCGACAGTGGGGTTCGAACCCACTACCTCCCGGATGCACGCTCACAGCTGCGCGACCCTAAGCGCACGGCCAACTCGCCCGGTATTCCTTGGATGAATGACCACTGTAGTGGTCTTCGTTTCAAAGGATCACAGGTTCGATTCCCGGTCCGTTCGCGGATTTAATTTGTATACAGTTAACTCCTATGGCTCGGCGACTGGGTGTTTGTGTTAATTCCGACACACATCTTCATTTACACGCGCTACTAACCACCATATAAACATGCAATAGTTATTACACCCCTTCATATAGGGTTGGCGTACGGAAGGGAGTCTAACCGTAAAACTGGACCAAATAACTAACTGAATTAATTAATTGTAATTAATTAATATACATTCCGACCTCAAAAATTGAGATTCTTCAGATGGTTCTTCAGATAGTGGTGTCATTCGTTTACTAACGAATTACGTTTAAAATACAGATATATTCATAGATATAGCATGGCCGGCAACTGATTCATCAAAGACTGAAATCCTGCTCGGTACCAGGATGGGGCGTGGCTTTTCTGGGTGGGAGGGGCATTGAAGAATGAACATTTAAGGCATTTGAAATGCGATTTTAATCAAATTAAAAAGCTGTGTTTTATGATACACGTAAACAACTTGTAAAAGGAAACTTGCAACTTTTCACGAAAATTGCGGTGCCCCTAAGAATGTAACATGCTTGTTGGAGATGAAACACATAGCAACGAGCACTTAAAGGTGTGGAGGACCTTTAACTTCGAGCTATTCAGGACCGTAACCCACTCGGCCAGAGGCAAAAAGAGAAGGAATCAACCAAGCAACACCTTGAAGAAGTATCAAGTTAAACAAATAAAAGCAACAAAAGGCATGTTCCCTGGAGTTATTCATCACGTTTCAAATATGCCCTACATCCCGTGAGTGTGACCTTGAACTGGTGTCTATGGGGCGCCAGGCTGGCTCCTTCCTACATTCCTAACTCACCGCCACTGTGTCAAACAGGTGCTCCTCTAACATGGCCTCCTACATTAGTAGAATATGCCATCATTTTCTCCCGCCCACAAGTCTCTTCTTACGATGGTCAACGTTCTTCGGTATGTGAGTATGGCGCCAGACATACTGAAACATTTTATAATGTGCACGACGAAGAGCTAATAAGTTGACAAAAAACATTGTCTTTAGATCAGTCACCACTGTTAGGACTCTCGCCCAGGTGGCAGATTCCTAATCAGTTGTCTACGTAGGTTTTTCTTAAATGATTTCAAGGAAGCTGGAATTTTATCAAGCATCTCCCTTGGTAAATTATTCCAATCCCTGAATCCTTTTCACATAACCGTATATTTTCCCTAGTTCGTCTTTTGAATTCGATCCTTATCTTCCTTCACTCCCATTTCTAAACCTCGTTCTAGTTTATTCGTCTGCTGAGTCATTCCAAGCCATCCCTGCACAGACAGCTCCGAACACACCCCGTAGCCGAACAGCTCGTCCCCTTACTCTCAAGTCTTTCCAGTCCAAAGTATGTGATATTTTTGTAACATTACTCTTTTGTCTGAAAAAAAAACAGAACAAATCGTCTTGCTTTCTTTGAATCTTTTCTAAATCTCGAGTCAAGTAATCATTACGAGGACCTCATACACTGGAACCATGAACTAATTGTGCTCTTACCAGCGACGTATATGGTCTTTCTTTTACATTGTTAATACAACCCCTAAATACCCTCATAACCTCATGAAGAGACCAGTGAACTTTATTTACAAACTCGTTCATGTTAAAATTACCCCAATGAAGTCCAGCTCCATGGCTAAGATGTTAGCGTACTGGCCTTTGGTCACAGGCGCCCAGGGTTCAATTCGCAGCAGGGTCAGGAATTTTAACCATAATTGGTTAATTTACCTGGCACGGGGACTGGGTGTATGTGCAGTCTTCATCATCATTTCATCCTCATCACGACGCGCAGGTCACCTAAGGGATTCAAATGGAAAGACCTGCACTAAGCCTCTCCGGAGGCCAAACGCCATTATTATTATTATTATTATTATTATTATTATTATTATTATTATTATTATTATTATTATTATTATTATTATTATTATTATTATTATTATTATTATTATCATTATTCCAATGAAGACCTGCCCTTATATTAACACCCAGACTTACAATGATCTCCTGGAAGTTAATCCCATTAACACAGTAATTAAAACCGAGAGGACGTTTTTTTCTTGGTCAAACGTGCAACCGGACTTTTATCCCCATTTACCATCACATTATCCAGGTCTCTTTGTAATCTCTTTCAATCCAATAACTTATTTACTAACATTTATAACATTATCCGCAAAATGCCTTATATGTGATTCCAGATGTATATAAGAAAATATAAAAGCCCAAAAATTCTGGTTTCCGGAACCCCCACTCTTAGTTACTCTAGAGTCAAATAATGCTCCACCTGCCCCAGGTCTCTCAGTTCTATTTTGTAGAAATGTAGCCGTCCATTCAATCACTCTTTTGTCTAGTCCAATATTACTTATTTTCGTCAGTAGTCTCTCACGATCTACCCTCTCAAAAGCCTTGCACAGGTCAACAGCGATACAGCCTCTTTGACTTCGTAAACCTAAAATATCTGCTGTGTATATCTTGCTGGAATCCTACAAGAATCCTGAATAACCTTTCCTAAACACGAAGTACCTTCTATTAAACCACTTACTAATTTCGTAAATGTGTCTCATAGAATCAGAAACAATGCTTTTCGAGAGATTACGTGGAAAACATATCAAGCTGACTGCCCTGTAATTATCCACTTCATATTCACCAGCCTCTCCTTTGTACACTGGGGCTACTATAGCAAGTCTCCATTCTTTTGGTATAGCTCCTTCATGCAAAGAGTGAAAAATGAAATGAAATGGCGTATGGCTTTTAGTGCTGGGAGTTTGTGAGGATATGTTCGGCTTGCCAGGTGCAGGTTTTTTATTTGACACCTGTAGGCGACCTGCGCGTCGTGATGAGGATGAAATGATGATTAAGACGACACACACACCCAGCCCCCGTGCCAGCGAAATTAACCAATGATGGTTAAAATTCCCGACCCTGCCGGGAATGGAACCCGGGACCCCTGTGACCAAAGGCCAGCACGCTAACCATTTAGCCATGGAGATGGACTATGCAAAGAGCAATAAAATACTGGTAAGTACTTTAGGTATGGTACTATATCCATACTCATACCCCTCAGTATATCCCCAGAAATATGAACATATCTAGCTGTTCTTTTAGCTTTCAACGTTCGTATCTTTTTAAAATGTATTTTTAATCACAGGTAAATTTCAGTATTTCACTACTATTAGTCGTGTCCAACTATCTTAACATACTGCTGACTGAATACTTTTGCTTTACGTAAATCCTCACTTGTAAAACAAAATTCGTGTAACTGCTTACGAAAATTGAGGTGCCGTTAAGATGAAATCATCTCGCACGTGCTTGTGGGAGATGAAACACATGGTAATGAGCACACCAGGATGTGGAGGTGTTACGCTTCCTTATAATCAAGAACGTAACACACTCAGGCGATCCCATCTCAAAACCGAACGTGCATAATGAAGCCCCATTTTGATGCTTTAGATTACTACAAGTCCGCCTCTGTGGTGCGGTGGTTAATGTGAATAACTGACACCTGGGTTCAATTCCAGGTTCTGCCACGAAATTTGAAAAGTGTTACGAGGGCTGGAACGGGGTCCACTAAGTGTCGGGAGGTCAACAAAGTAGAGGGTGGTTTGATTCCCACCTCAGCAATCCTCGAAGTGGTTTTCTGTGGTTTTCCAATTCTCCTCCAGACAAATTCAGGTATGCTACCTAACTTAAGGCCACGGCCGCTTCCTTCCCTCTTCCTTTTCCATCCCTTACAATCTTGCCATTACCACACAAGGTTCTTGTTCAGCATAGTAGGTGAGGCCACCTGAGCGAGATACTGGTCCTCTTCCCCAGTTGGATCCCCAGACCCAACGTCTCACGCTCCAGGACACTGCCCTTGAGGCGGTAGAAGTCTTATCCTTCTCTGACTCGAGGTAAAAACCAACCCTGGAGAATAAACGGAGTAAGAAATGGTAATTCAAGGATATGGTCGAAAAAGGGCATGTAAGGTTTATTTACGATCTCGGGGGTGTACACGTCGGTTATTCCAAACAAGGCACAATTCAAGTATACGTGTGACTTTAAGGTATGGTTGGTTTTTCTAGCGCGGTACACCTCTCATTACATATGACGTGACACATTGAATTTAATATGCAGTACTTTTAAAAAATAGCAAATAAATTTAAAGTTTTTCAAAGCAAGCACAGTTTACTCTCGTTAGTCTTAAGATATGAGTTCGGTGCCAAAATTTGACGTTATTCACGAGGTATGTAATCTATAGGGCCAATCTAAATTTAACTCCAAGGGTGGCCCAGCGAAATGAGGAAAAATATATTAGATTTCTCCGTAATTCTTTTACAGGACGTTAATATTGGATATACAATGTATTACCTGGAAAAAATTAGATTTCTGACAATACCGGATAAAGGCATAACAGTAGCATAATTATCGTTATTAAAATTTCACTAAACCTATCACAAACTACAGAATTTATATACATAGGAATTGTCTGGAGGACAGAGAAAACACTTGCTATAACTGTTTATTTGACATTTGAGAACTGTCTTAAGAAACCAGAGTTTTAATGTCGGACACTTGATTTTATGATGATACCACTTTCAGAATGAAAGATCAATTTTGTGCTGTCACTCTTGATCTTTGATAGACTTCATTACCGAGAGTAGCTCTTCACAGACAGAGGTAGATCAAAACAGTGTGAGAATTCTGGCTTGGCAAATAAGAATAAAACTTAGGAATCTGACCTGTATTTGAATACAGTGTTATATTGGTTAATTTGGACGTTGCTATTTGCCTTCTGAACATCAATGGACCCTTAACCAAAGAGAACCCATTTCTAGATTATATGAAATATTTATATTTTATGCATATTAAATAATTATTTATTAAATACAAAAGTGAGGCGAGGCTCGCAGTTCACAAATGTGCAGATCACATTCGACCCGCGGACCGCGTATCTGACATGTCTCTTGTACACAATATAAGCTGCTAGAAAAGCTGTTCTTAACATACATTGAAAATAAAAATTTTGAAAAGAAGATGAATATAAAGAGATTCCCAAAGTAATAATAATTTCGTGTGGCTGTTTCTAGACGGGTCCAGCCCTCGTAAGGCAGACCCTCCGATGAAGGTGGGCGGCATCTGCCATGTGCAGGTAACTGCGTGTTATTTTGGTAGAGGATAGTGTTATGTGTGATGTGTTAGTTGCAGGAATGTTGGTGACAGCACAAACGCCCAGCCCCGAGCCATTGGAATTAACCAATGAAGGTTAAAATCCCCGGCCCGGCCGGTGATCGAACCCGGGACCCTCTGAACCGAAGGTCAGTACGCTGACCGTTCAACCAACGAGTCGGACATTCCCAAAGTAGAGTCGGACGTAAGAACTGAGTCATGACGCTCAGTATAAGTCCTATGGAAAAAACTTAACGAGTTGAATCATCTTTAATTGGGGAAATAACCTGTTGATGATAAATAAATCTATTCTATTCTATTCTATTCTATTCTATTCTATTCTATTCTATTCTATTCTATTCTATTCTATTCTCTAGGTAGCTATTGGCATGCATTAGGGATACGGCGGGTTATACCCCATCTGTAACCAGCTTTGAAAATGGTTTTCCGTGTTTTTCTATTTTCATACCACACAAATGGTGGGGATGTGACTTAATTAAAGCCACGGCTGCTTCCTTCCTAATCCTAGCCTTGCCCCATTCCATTGTCGCCATAAGATCTGTTTGAGTCCATGTGACGTAAAGTAAATGGTCAAACATGAATAACAACAAATCACTTTTCCCTTTGCGAAAATCAAATGGTCATAAATATGCCTCCCAGTCATCGCCATCCATCAACAGCTACTCATCTCAGCCATAAGACATAGCCTGTACGGTTGCTAGGTAGCATTGTCTGACCATTCATCCATACCGTACATCACAGCATCTACAGTTGCTATGGTTACACTTCCGTCACACATTTTGTCGCGTAACGTTACAGAAATTTTCGGATGACCCGCAGCCGTATGTCAAAAATCGATTAGTAATGATTAATGGATTAATTATTCCTCAGGTAGAAAAGGTATACAAAGTTACGAATTAATTCGCGACAGGTCCAAAATATTACCAAACTGCAGAAAAACAGATGTAATTAAATGTCTATTTGTGATATATTTTCAACTGTTTGTTGATATTATATTACCACAAGCGTTCATGTGTATTTATCTCGAAACTTTGAAAGTACATCCGTGAGGACATTAATGAATAACTTGATGTACTGTGTTGCAAGTGGATCCCGCGGTCAAACTGCTAGTGCGGTATGATATCTGGAATTTCCGCTCACTAACATTTATCCCTAGCGCTTTATCCCTAAAATATTTTCTCTCCAGACCAATTTTTGCCTATTGCATTTCTACCCCAAAACTTCTCCGCCCTGAAATCTTCTCTCTAGCGTAATTCTGCATTTCCTTCCTTCGAAAATGATTATAAATTATATTAAGAAAAATCACATTTGTTTCTATGGAAATATTGTAAACCTTTTCAAGTATAAAGTCAAAGGAACTTTACCTCCGGGTGCCAAAAACTCGTTTACAATGGGCACGTGTATCACAGGGGAGATTCCATAGGGGAGAAGGAGTATTTTACGTGTAATAAGAATCTATGACAGCTCATGGAGGAACTGTTGAGGATCCAACCAGCCTTCGGGCTGATGACTAAACATACATACAAGAAGCAGAATGCAGAACAACTGCCATAAATGCAGGCCCTGGAAATACAATAAATATAGTGAAAGTAGGAATTCATGCTCATACTTCCTGTCAGGAGCAAGTCCAGACCTTACCACAGTTGATTCCAACAGAATTACGGAGAGTTCCACCCAGTATTTTAAGTTATTTACCGTAACGCAAAAACTTAAAAAAGAACTCTTAGGCGAGAAAGTAGGGGAGATCAATTACCTTAAAAGAAAGCATTGAGTGATTTAAGGGAAGTGCCCGACCGATATAGAAGAACATTGAACGTTCCATTGTTGTGGATCACACCGCTTACAAAGAGGAATGAAGGGTTTTAGAATAACTAAGGAAACTGGGTCGTCATTTCACAGTGTGATATATACATTTTGTAATGTCCGAGAGTGTTGGCCGTAGAGTTAGAGGCTCGCAACTGTGAGCTTGCATTCGGAAGGTAGTGGCTTCGAACCCCACTGTCGGCAGCCCTGAAGATGTACCTAATTAAGGCCACGAACGCTTCCTCCCCACTCCTAGCCCTTTCCTATCGCATCGTCGCCATAAGACCTATTTATATCGGTGCGACGTAAAACAAATTGTAGGGAGTGTTGTTGATAATGATGATGATTATGATGCTTGTTGTGTAAAAGGACCTGACATCCAGGTCATCTGCCCCGGTAGGAAGTGTTATTAGATGAACAAGAAATAAAGAGAAAATATACTGGGGAATTTCATTTCGCGTAAAATGGTTGTAGGGAAAAGGGGTCCGGGAGAAAATATTATTTTGGGAGTATGTATCTAGAGAAAAGTTGATAGGGAAGAATGACCATGAATGTGGAATTTCAATCAATCACGAGCAGTCTATCGCCTCATTATTATCGTTTTGGTAGTGTCGCACCTGCGTGCACTTGATTTTATATAAATTCAATACATTAGCACACTTAGACATCCATTCAACTTATTTGTTCTAATATCATGGTTCAACTCTCTTCAATAATATTTTTACATAACTGTTATTCTGATAAAGTTGACATGCGCAAAACAGTACATCTTCGTGCTGTTCTTTCTATACGTTATGAATAGAGGTCAGACCTTAAGCTCGTAATAGGATACAATACTAACTTACTGAAGTGTTTTGCTATGAGTATAGCATAAACAATAGGGGTACAGTCCACCAGAACCCCTAGAATGCATGTTACTCTCACTACATTACGGAAGAAGGGATCAGACGACTCTTCTTAATTAATTTACATTCTAACCTATTCCTGGCTACAAATCCAGGGTCTAGTTATCAATATACCGTATATGTATTAAATTTGATGTATATTTCTTTCTTTCTTTCTTTCTTTCTTTCTTTCTTTCTTAATCCATTTACGGTCCAGGGTTGGTTTTCCCTCGGACTCAGCGAGGGATCCCACCTCTACCACCTCAAGGGCAGTGCCCTGGAGCGTGAGACATTGGGCCAGGGGGATACAACGTGGAAGGAGGACCTGTACCTCGCCAGGGCGGCCTCACCTGCTATGCCGAACAGGGGCCTTGCAGGGGGATGAGAAGATCAGAAGGGATAGACAAGGAATAGGGAGGAAGCGGCCGTGGTCTGAAGTTAGGTACCATCCCGGAATTTGTCTGAAGGAGAATGGGAAACCACGGAAAACCACTTCGAAGATGGCTGAGGTGGGAATCGAACCCCTCTACTCAGTTAACCTCCCGAAACTGATTGGACAACCTTCCAGGCCTCGTACCACTTTTCAAATTTCATGACAGAGCCGGGAATGGAACCCGGGCCTCCAAGGGTGCCAGCTAATCAAACTAACCACTACACCACAGAGGCGGGCAGTTTTTTACTTACACACCTTTATTATAAATTATCATTAATAACTTAAAAATGTAGTTATTAACTAAATACTGAAGAGAAATAAAACCCTAGCTTCAGATTCTCTCTAGACAAATTCTCGAGCTACCCCTATATTACTACAGGTAAACTTAAGCTCTACAGTATACAGAGTGTAACAATAAAGCGTGTTCAAACTTGCAGGGCACATTCCTCACACGTAGGAGAAAAATATGGTATATGGACATAAGTGCGGAAATGCTTTATTTCCATGTTAGAACTCAGTTTCTACAGCTCTACATAGTACATTAATCATTAAAACACAGGGACAGAACGCACAAGCAAACTACGTGAAACTCTTTCTTACCTGAAATGTCCACCCGCCTTCGTACTGACGGCCGGTAAATGATGCAGATAATACTCGTGCCAGTCAAAAAAATTAAAAGCCACTTTGTCTTTTCGAGTGGGTCAAAAGTTCATTCAGCACATAACGATATGTATTGTAACGGATCGCTAGCCTCTAAACTACTGTACTATACTACAATGTCAAGGATTATCACTCACCAGTCATTTGTTAGTAACGTGTGATCTCATGCGTTATGATTTCATGCACCACATTGTAATTCATCAAAATCGGAATCAAAGAATTTAAATAAAAGTAATTAATCCGCATCCTGGCAAAAGTTTTTCATAGCATATTTCGATTCCTAATTATCCTAATTATGCCTGGCTAAATGATTAGCGTGCTGCCTTTGGTCCTAGCGTCCAAGGGTTCGATTCCCAACCTCCATTGGTTGATTCCGATGGTTAGGTAGCTGGATGTATATGTTGTCTTCAGAATTAGAGCATATCGTCCCTACTCTGGCAAACTAACGAATCTTCAAATTGTCAAAAGGTTAAGAGAGCAGAAAGAAGTTGTGATTGCTCATGTCAGATCAATGTTTATATTTAATGATTAGTTTTATGTGTTAGGCATACAGAGCGAGCTGCAGATGTAAGACTTTGACAGAGGGTAGACAATACATAAATAATAAAATATAGACCAAAACTTGAGAACTACAGATTCCCTAGTTTGTCACTTTCGCTAGTTTGCCAAAGTGGGGACGATATCATAGGTAGAGTCGAATTCTCACAGACGCGCAGGTCGCCCATCAAGCGTCACGATGCCTCTCCGGAGGCTACATGCTTCACAACTGCGAACATATATTGATCTCTATTTATTTTTGATTGACACTCATCATGTAGCCAACCATGTACACTGAGTGACCACAGGAAGGGGTGTCCCATTACAAAATACTCCGGCTAGCTGCGGTGTAGCTGAACAGTCTGTCACAGACACCAGTGTCGTGACAATAACAACACATCGCAAGTTAATCGACTTTGAATGTGGGGTGATCATCGGTGCACGGCGCATGCGTCATAGCATTGCGAAGATTAATGCGAATTCCGGTTTCTGAGGTCAACAGTGTCGAGGGTAGATCTTCAATATCGCAGAGAGAATGCTATCACCCGCGTAAACCTCCGCACGGGAAGACCATCTGTGTTCAACGAAGGGACATCCCGTTGCCTCTGCAGAATCATACGGGGCACTTGACGGGCTACTGTGAGTCAGATCACCGCCCAGTTGAATGCTGGGAGACAGGAGCGCATTTCTACCAGGACTGTAAGGCCGCAACTGCACCGCATAGGCTTCACCAACCGACGACCAACTCGTGTTCCTTTGATGACACCTCGACAGTGCATGCGAGCGCGAACTTCGGTAATGGACCATGGAACAGTGGCGACGTGTGGTATGGTCCGCTGAATCCCAGTTCCAATTTTATCGAGTTGATGGGCGCGTGAGAGTGTGGTGTGTGCCCCATGAAGCTATGGATCCTGCGTGGCTCAGTTCTCGTTTGGGCGGTATTCTTACGTCACAATTAGGCCTTATTGTCCGGTTGCAAGGAGCGCTGACAGATGTACGTTATATGGACATTTCTTCAGACCATCTGCATCCTTTTGTGGCCCCAGAGTACCCTGATGGAGATGACATGTTTCAACAGGACAATGTGCCATGTCACCCCTATGTAGTGGGATGCAAGTGGTTGGAGGAGCACTCCGGTGAAGTTACGACCATGGAATGGCCCTCCAGATCTCCTGATCTTAATCCAATCGAGCAGTTATGGGATGCTGTCGATGCTGGTGTACACTCCATGAACCCACACAAGAACAATTGTGGGTAGCACTGCAAGATGCGTGGGTTCGAAACCCTCCCGAACGATTCCAACATCTTGTAAAGTCGATGCCTCGCCGTATTGCCGCCGTTTTGAGACCCTCCGGAGGAGCAGTTCGTTATTAACATCACACTCAGCGTCTTCCCATGACTTCTGCCCACTCACTGTATATGAACATGCAAAGTAATAAAGTAAAATGCTGAATGTAACTGTGCAATGATTTCGTCAATCTCGTCCTTCACTGGCATGAATTTAAAACGGTATACTGTAAATGGGGCGTCCAAAGACTTCAGACAGCAGGTAAAACACACTACAGCCAATTAAGTTAAAAGATCTACAGTGACGCAGAACTCTTAATCACAGACTGCAATTCGCATGATCAGTATATTCACCAGGCCGGCCCCGTGATTTAGGGGTAACATGCGTACCACTTACCCGAAAGCACCTGGTTCGATTCCCGGCCAGGTCAGCGATTTTTACCTGAATCTGAGGGCTGGTTCGAGATCCACTGAGTCTACATGATTAGAATTGAGGAGCTACCTGACGGTGAGAAAGTGGCCCGGTGTAGTAAGCCAAGAATAACGGCCGAGAGGATCCGTCGTGCTGAGCACACGGCACCTCGTATTCTGCAGGTCTTCGGGCTGAGCAACGGTAGCTTGGTAGCCCAAGGCCCTTCAGGGCTGTAGTGCCATGTAGTTAGGTTAGGTTTAGTATATTCACCAGATTTCAACGAATATGAGCATCCTCTGTTATTACATATGGCAATAATAGCATATATTCCCAGGATAGAGGTCGTCGGTGGCTCAGGTGGCAGTGCACCGGTCTCTCACCGTTGGGTTCCGTTGTTCAAATCTCGGTCACTCAATATGAGATTTGCGTTGGGCAAAGCGGAGGCGAGACAGGTTTTCCTCCAGATACTCCGGTTTTTCCTGTCATCTTTCAATCCAGCAACACATTCCAATATAATTTCATTTCATCTGTGAGTCATTAATAATTGCCCCAGAGGAGTGCGTCAGGCTTCGACAGCTGGCACAATTCCTATCCTCGACGCTAGATGGGAGCTTCATCAAATCCATTCCCGATCCGGTTGAAAATGAAAACAGGCTGTGGATTTTTCACTCGCAGGGAAATCCCGAGGATCGTAGAAGGAAGAAGTGATAATCCTGTCAACAAGGGCGGTATTTACTATGGCATAAAGACGCTAGTATTGCAACATTCACTTGTTTAGCGTAATTAGAGCATGGGCGTCAGAAGCGATATTTTTTTCTCCATAAACGTGAAACATCTGTCTGACATCCCAGATCCAGAGTACAAATAAAAAGGTTACAATTTTCTGTGCATGAAACGAACAATAATTAAACAAAAGAGATTCGAAATGCGGTAATAATGTCGATAAAAAAAATTTAGCGGTAGATAATAATTCCGTGTGGCTGTTATTCTAGAGTGGTGTAGCACTTGTAAGGCAGACCCTCCGATGATGGTGGGCGGCAACTGTCAACCTTGTGTTATTGTAGTGGGGGATAGTGTTGTGTGTGAATTGCTGCAATGTAGCGGGAAGTCCCCAAACCAGCGGAAATAAATATCTCCGACATGGCCGGGAATCGAGCCTGGGGCCCTCCGTACGGAAGGCGACTACGCTGTCCACTCATCCAAGGAGTCGTACAGTGGTAAATATCGAGTAAAATGGTCAACGAGTCTGTTGAAATTTGCCGGAAAATTATTTTTATATAGCGTCCTGAAACGCCTCAAAATGGCAAATAACGGCTAATGAATCTGAAGCAACTTTCACGAACTCCAGAAAGTAGACTTTTGACCTCCCATTGAAGTTGTATCTCTCAGTAACGTGAGGAATCCATGGACGGTATATTTCCCACTTTGACGAATAAGATGGTCCATTCTGATGAGAGGGTGCAGAACAAGGGCTCTTCCCGTTTTTCCGTTGATTGCCACAATGACTGTCATCCTCTGATACTTCTTCATGTACTTCCCTACGGAGGGATGCAGTGACGGAAGACGGTACACGGTGATGAGCAGTGTTACGAAGAAATCCCCCTTTGGGTAAAATCCTAACGCATGACCAAGTGTCTCACTTGTTACACAAACGGGTTGTCGACAAATACAGCAGTTGTTCGGATACAGACCGTACTGCTGGTATACTGCATGCCATTTTAATAGCGTTTCTCCACTCGGAAGATGACAATATTTCTCTGTTACTCACACGTAGTTTGGTAATGGGATCATCTTGGTACAATTTGACCTCTTTCCCCTTACGGGATAACTTACTATTATGAACAAAACATAGTCTGTTTTATTGACCTAATTTAATGTAGGATGACGCACATATGTCCATTAATTTCTGTCTGTTTACAAAGTCTCTCACCCTCCTTGCAGTAGGTAGACCGGCTCAATGGTATTACCTGAAACAGCGATAATCCGGACTGACCGCTCGGTGACTTCTCCCAGCAGTTGCACGCAGACAGGTTGAAATATAGGGCGGTTGACTATCACAATATATGACTGCCGTTCACTTGGTTCTACTCCAGACGAATCCGATGACTCACACGGTCAATACAGACAATTCAAAAAAAAAAAAAGGAACGTATTACAAATTTCCAACTATTCAATGCTTAATATATTAGTCATCTTGCAAAAATTGTATGTGTCTTCGCCATTCGCACTCTTCTTTTTTTAATTCAGCAACTTCTTCAACATTTTCTTCAATTTTGAACTATTGTATTACAAACTTCATAGGTTCTTAATTTAAAATATATTGTAATACACAAGATAGACAGTATTTCAACGCTAGTGACATTTCTTCCAGCACCTTTTGAGTAGCATCCAACACAATAAATGTCTTATCGAATACTGACGTCTTCATAGGAACAAAAAATAATTTTTTACCAAAGACAATTAAAAGTCATTTTAAACTAACATTTTGCATAACGCTATATTAATGTGGCACATTTATTTTAATGTTCAGTTACGTTAATTTTTTCTACAACGTATCACTTTTCAAAAGAATTAAATACTTCCGATTCTAGATGAATATAGTCACAGAAAGGCCGAAACATGTACTACATTTTTAAGATGATTTTAACAAGATTATTACCTTTAAGTATTGAATAAGTGAAACTTTGTAATACATTCATTTTAATTAACTTAATTGAATTAATTTATTTTTAATTATGTTCATTAATATTAAATGTCACACGGAAGCCACAGTTAAATATTTACGCTGAAAACGGTCAAATCAATTAACTCACCCCCAACGTCATTACACCATACAGTGAACTACAGTGCTAACCCGTATTCATCTGCAACCCCACTCCAACATTACGATGACACTCACTGCACATAAGACCGCCAACACTGACGACTGAACACCGGCCACACAACAACTCAGACGACAGCCAGCACTCCTGCAATCTAACTCCAACTCAAACTCCCTTGTCCGCGACTAGGCTCCTTTTTATATACCTGCTGATGAACTATTGGAATCTTCGCAATGCGGCTTGTAAAAGGAATATTCCCGTTTCGACTTCGAGAAAGTCTGCGGAGAAACCGGGTGAAAACAATTCAAGGAGAGACCCGCCACGTTTTCGGGCCTGCTGGAAGGTTCCCGGCCTGATTTACTCATCCGCTGCAGGAAATACCGAACGGGGCTAGGACAGGGCTGAAGGTCACTTGATTATGAAACATTACATTAAGCCTCGTTAACATTTTATCCTCATCTGTTTACGGAGCCAATGTCTTGATTTCTTCACATTCCTTCTGTTGAAGGAAAATTCAGTAAGGAGTGTACTTCCCTCCTGGCATGGGTGTAGATGGTCTTTATGGATGCTAAGACTCTTCTGTGCAATGGTAAAATGCTGAGTGTGGGCTTCTTAGTCTCTTATAATCAGACCGAAACCTCATGTAGCTCTATTATTGCGGGGGGGGGTTAAATAGCTAAGCGGCTTAGCTGCCTGCTATCTAACCAGAATGCTGAGGCTCGAATCCCTGTCGATCCTAGGTTGAGGTGTTTATGTTACAAATCGCGTTGCGTTAGGAAGGGCGTCCGCCCTTAAACCACCGGCTGAATTCAAAATGAGCCTGGTATCTCCAGTTATCTCAAAAATAACTGGGATAATCTGAAGAAAGTAGCTAGATACACGATCTCTTCAACAGATATGTTTAATAATTTATCAGTATCTTCCATAAAAATGATAAGGATCTTATTAATATTAAGAGTCCCAGGAACGTTTTAATCAATTAAGGGATACGTTCATAACACTAGATGTGGCATCAAAAATTGAAGAAAGGTTATTAATCACTTTCAGTTTTTGTTCTAAGTGAGCGTTTGGCAGTTGGTGCAGGGTTGTTACAATTTCAAATAAGATGAGAGCAGCAGAGAACATAAGGAATAAGAATAATCGGTTTATAAGTATTATCTGAGTAATAAATAAATATTAAGCTTTAAATTTATTTAGTATGGCATACTAACGTTATGTATTAACTAATTTCTTCATCAGAAGGCGGTGTCAATTACTATAAAATGGTTTAATAGACGAGTACTTACTTTTAGTCATCTGGTGATGAATTTATAGCGTCATTAACTCACTTTTAAACGAGATGATGTTGATTCTTTCAATTACAAAAGGTATAAATCTGTGATTAGCTCAACAGATTTTCGAACATTGACCATAAAATAGCCCTAGTCGATTTATGAAGAAGCTTGATTGGTTGAATCGACCAGGAGTAGCGTCATTCTTTATTCCTACAGCTAGAACTGCTCATGAGTGAAGAACATCAACAGCAGTTACTAGCATTCGGATTTATTTATAGGGAGGACAGTACAGTGGTCAACATCTAGAAGACGGATTCGGTAAGAGAGTAAATTAATCTTGGCCATACATATGAATGAAATCTTCCAATCTACGTTTAGGAAACTAGAAACACCAGGCGAGTTTACCATGCGGTTAGGGGCGCGCAGCTGTGAGCTTGCATCCGGGGGATAGTGGGTTCGAACCCCACTGCCGGTAGTCCTGAAGATGGTTTTCCGTGGTTTCACATTTTCACACCAGGAAAATGCTGGGGCTGTTTCTTAGTTAAGGCCATGGCTGCTTCCTTCCCACTCCTAGCCCTTTCCTATCCCATCGTCGCCATAACAACTATCTGTGTCGATGCGACGTAAAGTAACTAGCAAAAAAAAAAACTAGAGATTCAGTCAGTGAGTTGAGAAAGTTCTTCCAATGTGTGACTATCTTATATTTGTCTAAAATTTTCTCGTCAGAGGAATTCATACCAAGATATTTTATAGTTTAATTGTACCTCAAGATGTGTAGAGTACTTTTACCCAGTCTGAGAGTATAAATTTCTTTGAAATTTCCATTTTTGATGTTTATTGCATTGCACTTTGATTCATTCATACGAAGACGTTTTGCAGCAGACTACTGCCGGCCAAGTCCAAGAACGACTGGGTAGATATTTCATCTTTCGCGACTAAAACAATGTCATCATGGTTATGTTTTCACGTTCAGGGCATAGCTTATTCCTGTACATTTCTGAATTTCCGTTACATCTTTAATAATGAAGTGTTTGTCAAGTTGAAGAAAGTGGCAGCGATATTGAAACCCTGAGGAGCACCTTTCTTGTGGGTCTTGTTATTTCCAAAATAAACTCCACGCTGTTAACCACATAAAAATAGCTTGTATAGTAATTTCTTATATACACTAGTTTCCAAAAGCTAAGCGTAATCACTAAACGAGGCTATACCGCCTGATAGGAATGTCAGACGGATTGCTGAACAAACGGAATCTGACTCTCACACCACATGTCACACAACTTGTCCAAAAAAGACAGTGTCAGAAAGGTTCTGATGGATAAGGTAGGCCTACACCTTTGACAACAACTAACAAATCTTAGCAATGTCTTCCACAATAAAATATGCTCTTAATAGGGTGCATGATTACCCCTAAAGGACACACATGCTTCGCAGCGACGTGGCATGCTCTCTACCAGATGGTCCAAGAGTTCTTGTGGCAGTCGATCCCATTCCTCCGAAAGGGCAATACGGAGGTCTTAGATGGTCCTTGGTGGAGGCTGACGGGATGCAATTCACCTCCCCAATGCATCCCAGGCACGTTCTATAGGATTCAGATCCGCAGACCTCGCTGGCCAGTCCATGCGATGAATGTCTTCACCAGCCAGAAATCCATCAACCAGAGCAGCGCGGTGCGGTCGGGCATTATCGTCCATTAAGAGAAAATCTGGACCAACCGCACCTCTGAATGTGGTCTCAGTATGAATGAATGAATTTATTGAACTGAACATAACAGGCTTTCGCCCAGTTACAATGTTCCAATAAAATAAACACTCACAGACTATTTATAGCTAGACACTAACTACTTACTACTTAACTACTTCTAAATCTATTTTGTAGCATCCTGCACATGGGCGGATCGCCAGCTCCACATGCAGCACACCACCTAACTAAACTAACTACTTTACTACATGAATATATACTAAATCTATCCTAAATCTGTCTGGCCGCGACATCACCCCTGGTGAGGAACTGCTACCACCCTTCCCTGGGATGTCACGGTGGTCTCAGTACCTCATCCCTGTATCTCCAAGCGTTAACGATGTTCCTCGGACCACCCATGAAGATGTGCAGGTCCATACGGCCATTCAACATGATGCAACCCCACACTATGACGCCACCACCACCATACTGGTCCCGTTCCACGATGTTCCTGTGGTTGTATCGGCTACCCGGTTCTCTCCAGATTAATGTGCGATGGGAATCGTTCTGCAAACTGAAGCGGGATTCATCTGTGAAGAGCAAATGCCTCCATTCATTCATGGTACAGTTTCGATGTTGACGGCTCCACAGTAAACGGGCCCATCTCTGTGCTGGAGTGAGCGGGACGCACACCGCTGGACGTCGGGCAAACAGCCCTGCTGTTCTGAGCCTCCGGTACACAGTTTGCCGGGAAACGGTAAACCCTGAAACGACTGCAAGCTCCGCCGACAACTGTCTTGCAGGTGCACTCCGATTTCGTCGGGCGGTTAAAGCCAGATATCGGTCCTTCTGTGGGGTGGTTTACCCTTGGTCGACCTGGTACTGGCCCACGACTAACATCTCCTGTCTCTCGAAATCGTCTCCAAAGCCTGGAAATGATACTTTGTGGCACATTCAAGTTTACGGCGACTTCGGTCTGTGTCTGGCCTGTTTCTAGGCGGACAAGTATTCGACCCTACAAAACGGGGTCCAAATGGCGTCGTTGCGGCATTATGTTGTCACGTTCACCACGAGGCTACACTCCGCACACTATAACAGGGCAAACACGAGTGAGGGAATATGGGGCGCAGGCACTGGCTGTGTTTACCTTGCGGTTACGCCGCTAGTCAAAGCAGGGAACACTCCTTTCCTATACAGAGCGAACACTTGAGGTTGGTAGGTGCATATGTCGTGCGATTAGCGGTCTATTTCCTATTGCCCTGCTTACTCGTTGCTTATGCTTAACTTTTGGACACTAGTGTAGTAATATTCTGTGATCCAGGTTGAACATTTCTCTTGTAAAAACACTCTTATGAGATGAAACTAGCTGCCTAATGATGTTTAAGATGGCCAAATGTCCGGGTGTTTTGGGCTCAATATTCCTCCTTCTGACGGCATTTTCCGCTCGATTGCTACCAGTCGTCCTTTCAGCAAGGATGTCGATCAAGATCGCAACCGCTAGATATTCGAATTTCCAGGCATGACCAGAAGAGTGTAAGTTCATGTACAAAATTTTCTAGACAATAATAACTTCCTGGGGGTAGTAAGGAAGGAAAAAAACATGCAGAAAGAAAAGATCGGGAAATAATAAGGAATAATTGAATTTTGTGAGTATTTTTTTTATCATACATTTTCCCAATAGACGGGTAACTTTCAAATCAGCCAGACCGTGTTGTAGGAGCAGCGTGCCTGCCTCTCACACGGAGACCTCTGCTTCTATTGCCGGCCAGTTCAGGGATTTTAATTCTGGACTAAGGGTTGGAACATGATTCACTTAACCTCACGAGACGAACAGAGGAGCTCTCTGACACGAGAGATAGCAGTCTGGTCACTAAAGCCAATCTTCACGCAGACCATGTGCACTACAAAACATAGCTGGACAGTGCCCATCCTGGCACAGGCCAAGGCCCACAATAGGCTATTGTGCAATGGCCTTTCATTGCTGTTTTGAAATTGGGTCAAATTTTTATTTATTTTAGGAAAATACCGATGAAAAGTATAAATAAAGTCGAGATATATTTTGATAGTGCTTACAATGAATTGCGTTCGATAACCTTCCTTTCTTACTTCCAAATGGCCATCGTGTCAGATGTATGCTCACCTAAGGTCCGGCTCCTGGACTGAATTGTTATCGTACTCTCCTTCAGTTTAGTGGGCCCCGGGATCGATTCCCGGCCGCGTCGGGCAATTTAACTGCGTAGGAATGAATTTATCTAGTTCAGGGGCTCGGTGTTTGTGTTTGTCTTAATACGCGGGAAATGAATACAAAGTGGATAAAGGCTACGAAGAAGAAGAAATGTTCACCGGTGCTTTTTCGGACGAAATACGAACTTCAAATTCGCGTCTTTGTTTATGGGAAGCAGTACATCTTCAGGGACATAAAATACCTTTTTTAATGTAGAGAACATTTCTTAGCAGGCAAAGAAGGGGTCCCCATACTACGAAAAACGTAAAATTAAGCAATTTCCTCAATTGTGCCGAATGTTGTTACTAAGTGTTGGATAGCTCTATCAAACTAAGAAAACCAATTTTGAAAATCACTTCCGGCGTAAATGCAGTTCCGGAAAAACAGCCTAAAATCGCTTGTTTCTTTACTCGTATCCTTTTTTATTCAAATCCTATCCAAATTAACTTATTTACATAAGTGTTTCTATAATGTGTTCCTTGGTTCAATACCCTTCGGCGTTTTTTGGATTTTAAAAAATGTCTACACCGAATGTAATTATAAGGGCTTAAGTGAAACTTTGCATTGACTCACGTTAGCGCTCGTAGTGGTGCTTAAGTGAAACAATATTCTGACACACATTAGCGCTCGTAGTGGTGCTTAAGTGAAACAATGTTCTGACATACATTAGCGCTCCTAGTGTGCTTAAGTGAAACAATCTATTGACACACATTAGCGCTCGTAGTGGTGCTTAAGTGAAACAATGTTCTGACACACATTAGCGCTCGTAGTAGTGCTTAAGTGAAACAATGTTCTGACACACATTAGCGCTCGTAGTGGTGCTTAAATGAAAGAATGTATTGACACACATTAGCGCCCGTAGTGGTGCTTAAGTGAAACAATGTTCTGACACACATTAGCGCTCGTAGTGGTGCTTAAATGAAAGAATGTATTGACACACATTAGCGCCCGTAGTGGTGCTTAAGTGAAACAATATTCTGACACACATTAGCGCTCGTAGTGGTGCTTAAATGAAACAATGTATTGACAAACATTAGCGCCCGTAGTGGTGCTTAAGTGAAACAATGTTCTGACACACATTAGCACTCGTAGTAGTGCTTAAGTGAAACAATGCTCTGACACACATTACCGCTCGTAGTAGTGCTTAAGTGAAACAATGTTCTGACACACATTAGCGCTCCTAGTGTGCTTAAGTGAAACAATCTATTTACTCACATTAGCGCTCGTAGTAGTGCTTAAGTGAAACAATCTATTGACTCACATTAGCGCTCGTAGTAGTGCTTAAGTGAAACAATGTTCTGACACACATTAGCACTCGTAATAGTGCTTAAGTGAAACAATGCTCTGACACACATTAGCGCTCCTAGTGTGCTTAAGTGAAACAATCTATTGACTCACATTAGCGCTCGTAGTAGTGCTTAAGTGAAACAATGTTCTGACACACATTAGCGCTCGTAGTAGTGCTTAAGTGAAACAATGTTCTGACACACATTAGCGCTCCTAGTGTGCTTAAGTGAAACAATCTATTGACTCACATTAGCGCTCGTAGTAGTGCTTAAGTGAAACAATGTTCTGACACACATTAGCGCTCCTAGTGTGCTTAAGTGAAACAATCTATTGACTCACATTAGCGCTCGTAGTAGTGCTTAAGTGAAACAATGTTCTGACACACATTAGCGCTCGTAGTAGTGCTTAAGTGAAACAATGTTCTGACACACATTAGCGTTCCTAATGTGCTTAAGTGAAACAATGTATTGACTCATATTAGCGCTCCTAGTGGTAGAAAAAGAAAAGTGCTAATCTAATCAACCAGATAACGATGACTAAGGAAAGAATTGTAATTTTTAGGAACAAATACAGAATATATTCTCATACTTTATTATATTTTATTTACGTAAATTTCGTAGCTCATATCCCTAGGATGTTTTCACCATAGATTTGCTTGCCTGAAAGGCTAGAACTGTGGATGTTTTGTGAAAGAAAGTCATCTCCGTACAGGGGTGGAAGGTAAAGGATTCCACTATCCGTAACTTCTACACTTGGAGGGTAGAATGGTTAGCTCTACGTCCAGCCACTCATATTCTGGTTAGGCTGAGTGAACCTCAGGACCATGTGGAAACTTGTTTCTGAAATGTTTCGACTTCCTGACGGAGAATCGTTCTGGGTGAACCGAGCACGCCTTTACCACCTCGGCCCCTGTGAAGGTGAAATATCCTCAGCTTGTTTCCAGTCATTCTACCAGGTCAGATATGGGATGAATGAAGCCTCATCTAGCGGCGAGGATAGGAATTGTGCCGGCTGCCGAAGCCTGTCGCACTCCTCCGGAGCAACGATTATTGACTGACAGATGAAATAAAATGTTAGTGGAGAGTGTTGCTGGAATGAAAGATGACAGGAAAAAACCGGAGTACCCGGAGGAAAACCTGTCCCGCCTCCGCCTTCTCCAGCACAAGTCTCACATGGAGTGACCGGGATTTGAACCACGGAACCCAGTGGTGAGAGGCCAGCGCGCTGCCGTCTAAGCCACGGACGCTCCTGTGAAAGTTATAAAGTAAATTAAATTCGAATCCTCATCCTGAGGTGATGCAGTTCTCTTCAGGCACACTCCAATGGAGGTGAAATGCGAGTAATTATTTAATCACATACCAGCCCTTCATTTCTGGCAGTATCGGGAATCGAACCCGGGGCCCTCGAATATGGCAGCTAATAGTCCTAACGTTTATGCTACGGAGGCGGACTATGAAAGTAATTATATAGGCTCATTGTATCCCTTGACTTTATTTTTATTTTTAATGTAGCCATCACATGGGCGTAGTAAATTCTGGCGGAGGAAAGCGCAAGTTTTTCAGTGTCTAACTTCACTGTGTGCACAAACTTCATAGATAATTTAAAAAATATATAACATTTTGCAAAAATAATGTCGTTTCGGACTTTCCCAGGCTTAGAGTTTTTTTTTTCCTTCTGCCACTTTTTCCAACATCTGTGGCGTCGCAGGTGCGGACTGTGTCAGACATATGGATTTAGCCCTGTTTTACGTCCGGATGCCCTTCCTGACGCCCACCATATGTGTATGGATGTGATAACTATTGCGTGATTCTTTGGTTGTGCTAGTGTGGTGTGTCGTTTGAACATGAAGAGGAAAGTGTTGGGACAAACACAAACACCCAGTCCCCGGGTCAGAAGAATTAATCAGACGCGATTGAAATCCCAACCCGGCTAGGAATCGAACCCGAGACCCTCAGAACCGAAGGCCTCAACGCTCACCATTCAGCCAAGGAGTCGGGCAAAGAGGTTTTATTTAATATACTTGTTAATAGCACAAATTTGCAATTTGTTTACCTAGTAATGAATTCGTATCTCTAAGTATGTCTCGATTACGACAGCATGCTGTATCTACGTAAAATATTAGTAAAAATATTAATTTCCTATGTGTTAATACAGTGAATTTCTATTCTCCTATTTTATCTCGTAATTAATTCGCGTCCTTATGAGTTTTGTTTGGATCTCATCAGCCTGACGTACATAAAATTACTATAAATTATTCTCGAAACAGTCCAAACTTGCATAAAGCTTTTAAGAATGTACGTGAGTATTGCATCTTCCAGTTGCTCAGCACAAAGATCGTTTCCTGTACTGAGATGGACAATGAGCTATTTAAAAACATCGGAATCAGAAGATCATCCAAGTCGTCTTCACATCCTTGCCATTGAATCTGACCTCACAGTGTAACTGAAGACCGGGTAAATTTATGTTTATAACTTCAGTTTTGGACAAGTTGTGTCAATTTTAGGCAGGCAGTTAAAGTAAAAATAGATAGCATTAACATAACAAAACGTAATAAACCAATGTAATATAGCGTTGCCAACTGGCAAGTATTTCACCAACAAGGACGAAATATTACCGCTATTTTTATTACGGCCAGTGACCGGTACAGAATTCTTAATGGCCCTCTGTACAACCGGTAATTTAATTTTTGCTCGCTAATAAGACAGCAAGTGAAATTTACTACCGCTTAATATACAACGAAAAACATGTGTCTACTACGTGAAGCAGGACCTTCTCTTTTGTTCAAGACAATACACCTACTAGTGCTGAAAAGTGGGGCAAATATCTACAAGAAAAGTGTGCATCAGGCAGCTCACCTCAAGTAAAAGCAACAAGACCGTTGAGCATGTTTTCAGTATCATAATGAACTGATAAATGTAATCGTTTCTAGAGAAAATTTTACATTTAGTTAATGTGAAATTTAATATATTTGTCGAAAATAAAAAAGGACTTCTCAAGCAATTTCCCCTAGTTTTTTATTATTTTTATTTTTATTCACAATTACAATATTTCAGTCTACATCTTAGTGAATCCCACGTAAGACAGCTTGAGTGTGGGCTTCTATATAATACTTGCATTAAATACATTGCATCATAAAATCATACAATCACTTGTAACAGGCTGTGGTGTGGTGAAAATTTATTAAATGATTAATATCTCTTTGATGAAGTTAAATGTTCAGGCATTTTTAGCTTTAGTCCTTTTCTTATCTGTACTTTTTTTTGTTAGTTGCTTTACGTCGCACCGACACAGATAGGTCTTACGGCGACGATGGGACAGGGAAGGGCTAGGAGTAGGAAGGAAGCGGCCGTGGCCTTAATCAAGGTACAGCCCCAGCATTTTCCTGGTGTGAAAATGGGAAACCACGGAAAACCATTTTCAGGGCTGCCGACAGTGGGGTCGAACCTACTATCTCCCGAATACTGGACACTGGCCGCACTTAAACGACTGCAGCTATCAATCTCGGTTCTTATCTATACTAATATTATAAAGAGGAAAAATGTGTATATTTGTTTGCAATGGATAGACTCAAAAACTACTGAACCGATTTTAAAAATTACTTCACCTATAGAAAGCTACATTGCCAGTGAGTAACAGAGTAACATGGGCTTTATTTTATTTTCAAAACAATTCGAGGGGGTGGCAACGGGGGGAGATATAAAAATAATAGGCTAATATAGGCGAAATCGAATTTGTCGTACAAGGACGATACAAAGCTCATTTTAAGCCCCTTGACGCAAAGAACAAAACTCGGTAAGCCCTACGGGCCCAAAAACCATGTTTTAAGGCCCTAAAACCAACCGTTATGGAGATATTGGAACCACACTACCCCTGCTCTAGGAATAGGATAAAGAAACGAAACGGCCGTAACCATGGCAACGTCAGCTCCAGGATTCTACAGCAGCGAGATTATGCATGTACGTTTGGGCATAGCTGCCAACCGAAATTGATACACGTATGACTTACTACCTGCAAAAAATAAACTGTTGTGTAAGACGCTCATAGCACTCCTTTGGGCGGGGATGGAAATGGAGTGAAGTATAAAAATAATAGCCCCGGAGATCTCCGTAGTACTGCGACCAGCGATTGCCGACGGGCCTCCGTTTTTACGTACTGGCTTAGGTTTCAGCATTTTTCGGAGTCCGTTACCTATAGTTTGAACTAATTGCTATCAAATCATGGAGTATGAATATCACTGATGTTATTAGTGCCGATATTTTGGTCCACTTTTACGATCATTGTAAGTAAGAAAACAACCTATATACACAATTGTCAAGATGGCGCGCCCATGACTTGACAAAATATTTCAACATATTTTTACTCAGATTCATTATATGATGTGCGATATGAGTGACAAGCCCTGAGAATTATAATTCTCGATAAGTAGAGTAGTTTCTTTTATGCATAGCGTATGTCCTTGATCATTTGTAATAGTTACGAAATGTTGGATCAAACAAATACATTCAACAACATTTATATTTGTGGTGCTATCTATCGGCAGTATACTTACACTATAATTTAAACACGACAAATAATTTATACGTACTTAAGTAAGTACACGAGTGATATAAATATCTAATGAAGTCACCCACACCAATAGTATGAGTAACTAAAGTCAGTTTCTGATAACCCTTACGAAGGACGGGTACTTCTGCTAGTCTTTAATATTTCTGAGGATATATATTATAGTATTAAAGATACGTGGTCCAAGCTATGCTCCATGTCTCTGCCCAAGAAGTATATTTCAGCTTGGGATTGTTAATGCAGATCTTAGTTGTAGTCTAGAGCCATGGCATGTACGTTTCTGGTCCTGGAATCAGAGATGTGTGTTCTGACAACTTATGCGTTTAACTATCTTATGCTTAAAACCTGAGCAAAAATGTTATCTGATGGAAAGAAAGAAGATTTCCCATGCATAGCTTTTAGTATCTGCATATGAGTAATGTATAACTGGATTATATACTTCTCCATGCCCCACCCCGTCCTATAATTGCGTACTGCAATACGGAAATGACAAGTGCATAATAAACATTTTGCATTATATTGAGAGAAACAATTCCTCTAAGCCGTCAGAAGATATATAGTAGAGTTTTCAGTTGCCTCTCTACACGGGAGGTATGATAGTTCCATTTCAGATGAATGTAAATCAGAATACCTAAGTATTTAATGTGGGTTGTTTTCTGTACCAAGTTGCAACTACATCATTGTCTGAACATTTGTCGCATGAATTTTGATTTTTAAATGGTCTGGGGGTTGCAATGTTCTATTGTATGAAAAGGCAATGCAATAGGTCTTATTTTCATTTAAAGTAAAAAAAGTTATCATTCCAGCCATACATGTTAAAATTCTGTTCTCAAGACTCTCGCTTAAAAACTATTACTGTGTCACCAGCATTTGAGAAAATGTTCCCGTCTATTTGTAAATTACAATGGTCGTTTATGCATAGCAGGAATAACACTGGTCCAAGTACTGTCCCCTGTGGTTTTCCGGTTTCAAGAATTTCTGATTTACTAATTTTATCCTTTATTTTACTAACTTTACTCTGTTTTGTATAAAATTGGCTAAGAGATTGTGTGGAATACTTCGAATGCCGATCGTATCACATTTCTGTATCAATATCTTATGATTTATTGCGTCTAAAGCTTTCTTTAGATCTTGAAATACTCTCATTATCCGCTTTCTGTTATCAAGTGACTTACACAAATGATCTGTTAGGGCATAAATAACATCTCCAGTTCCTAATACTGTTCTAAATCCATATTGATTTGGAGATAATATTTTTTATATTCCTCTGGAAAGTTTTTGATCCTAACTTTAATACATTTCTCTAATGATTTTGAAAAGTGTGAAGTTATAGATACTGATCTAGAATGTTCCATTTTTTCTTTGGATCAGGATTTATATAGGGGGGGAGGGGGGAATTGTTGAGATTTTGGAGCTGTCTGGGAATGTTCCAATCAACAGTGACAGGTTAAAGATATATGCTAGTGGTTTAAGTACGTATAGTCTTATTTCTTTAATTGTCCGAGCAGATACTCTATCATATCCACATGCTGATTTCATTCATATATTGGTGATTATTTATTTCATTTTCCGATACTTGTTGTGAAAACAATGATTTATTGATGAGGGGAACTGTACTGCCTCCCAGTTCATTTGTTGTTAAATGTGCGCTTTTGTTTTCTACGGCCATCGCTCATTTGTTCCAATTTCTGTAAAATAAACTGCAAATGCATCTGCAGTGAAAACTGGTTCTGTCAAAAGTGAATTATCTTGTTATATTAAATTAATGATTGGTGCAGAACTTTTATTTCTTCGTACTACTTCATTAATAATTGTCGACGTATCATTGGGACTAGAGACAACTGCAGCAATTTCCTTTGCTGCCTTAATTAGTCTGTTGATCCAGTTCTTATATTGTTTGTATCTATTAATTGATTCTGAATCAGGGTTTTGATTACGAATTGTTCGCTGCTTTACGAGACACTGATGTAATTTGTCTCTTACACGTATGCACATGAGGATACCTCTGGTTATCCAAGGAGTTAGTTTCTTAAATTCAGATCGAGTGCTAATTTGTTTGATGGTAGTGTTTTCTTCACTATACTTTGTTATGATTCCGATAGATTTGTCCGTGGCTATATTCACATTTGTTTACTGCATTATCGTAATCCACTGTACATCTTTTATGTTATTTCTTTTCATTTTTCATATTGGATGGTTGACACTAGCGTGTCATTCAATATTGGTTCCCTATTCTTTTTCTCATAACTCATAACCAAGGAGAAATACTGGACCGTGGTCACTCATAACTGCTGCAGAGAATGTTAGCTCAGTGGAGTGGATTTAACAAAAATGTGATCTATGTTTTGGAGTGACTTGTTATCCTTGTAAGGGATGTTTGCATATGGAAGGAATCCAGTTTTGCGCATTACATTAATGTAGTCTTTGCTAAATTTGCTACGTCCAGATGCATGGCTAAATGGTTGTTGTGCTGACTTGCCGTCACAGGGGTTTCGGGTTCAATTCCCAGCAGGGTCGGGAATTTTAACCACCATTGGTTAATTTCGCTGGCACGGGATCATCACTCCATCCTCATCACGACGCGCAGGTCACCCACGGGAGTCAAACCAAAATACCTGCACCTAGCTAGATGCCCTCGGCACTGCCGGCACTAATAGCCATACGCCATTTCATTTCATTTAGATTTGCTATATTCCGATCCAGGTGACAATAAGATGGTAATGTTTATACCAAAGTATATATATAAATAGGGGCTGCCTGGCCGAGGCGGCAAAGGCGTGCTCGGTTCTCCCGGAAGGACGAGGGTTAGAATCTCCGTCAGGAAGTCGTAAAATTTAAGGAACGAGATTTCCACTTTCGAAGGTGCATATGGCCCTGAGGTTCACTCAGCCTACACCAAAAATGAGTACCAGGTTAATTCCTGGGAGGAAAGGCGGCCGGGCGTAGAGCTAACCACTCTACCCCATCACGTGCCGAGGTTAACAATGGTGGAAGCCTTTACCTTCCACTCCTCCAAGGGCCTTCATATATCATCTAACTTTTTGTCACGTTCCACGAGATTTTAAGCATTAAATTGCATTTTTTTCATCTATTTTGAAAATGTTTAAGGAGTGTGTAGAGTAAATAACAGGTCTTGGAAACAGCAGTTTCACATTTCTTTCCCGATGTTGCTCTACCTATTAACATGATTAGTGAATTTAAAAAAAAAACTTTCCTTTTCCATGAACTTCAAGCTTTAAGCCGGGCCGCGGTCTAGGGGCAGCGAGTCTGCCTCTTATCCGGAGGCCCCGATTTCGATTCCCGGCCATGTCATCTGAGAGCTGGTTATTGGTCGTCTAAGCCCACGTAATTACTGTTGAGGAGCTGTGTGATGTTGAGATAGCTCGTCCGATCTATAAAGTCAAAGATAACGGCCGGGAGGATTCGTCGCGCTGATTACACGACACATCGTAATCTGCAGGCGGTCCAGCTGAGCAGCAGCAGCTTGGTAGGCCAATGCCTGCCAGAGCCGTAGTGTCATAGGGTTTGTTCTGTTTCGGACTTTGAACACTGAACTATCCATGGGCCGAACTGAAAACGTTTGTATCACAGAACATTTCTGAGGGGGCCTCGTGGTAATTTTGTTTTTTCAGAGTTGGCAACCGTAATGTAACGAAGCTCCGTGTACGTTCATTTCGAAGGGGTGTCAAAGTACGTTATGCCCACTGATATACTTAAAAATGCACTTCATTGCTTGAAGGTGAGGGAACCTAATGGCATTGTCTCCAGTGTCTTATTTAATAAGGCAATCAGAATGCTCTTGTGGTTTCGGAACCATTTGTTGCTTGGAGAAGGAAATAGTCCAGTTTGTTTCGGAATCCAAAGCCTTCCGGTTTCAATCATAAATTGCACGTTTTAACAGAGGACTAATTTGGTTTTACAAGATCGTTAAAATTAAACCTGATTCGTATTTTTTCTAATACTGTCTTTGGCGGTGCACATAATTTTCTCCGTGCCAGTTTTAAAATGCTTCGAGTGATCTGTTAGCCTATTTTTGTTCCAGCTCGCGAACAAATAGGAGGGTTATAAAAACCGCTTAAACTCTCGCAGCAGACAGGTAGTCAAAATGCAAGGCCATATAAATCTGACCGCAGCCTTTTTTCAGCCGGAGTGTGTGCTATTTCTGTCATTTGTAGGGGCCAAAGAACCGGTCCATGAACTGCTGTTGTTTTAGACTTCTCAAAGTCTCATGTTGCTATGCGACACCATTCGCCTCGACTTCAACACAACATACACAGCATTCAAAATAATATCGCAAGTCGCTGTGAGGAAATCGTTCCTTCTTGCACTATTGTTATCCCCTGCCATGGCAACGACCCCACTAGTGAACAGTTACATGAGTATAATGTGTCTGACGTACCTGAAGAAGTGATGTACACAGTCGTGATGTAATATCACATTCATACATTTCTTAGAGCACAAAAAAGGCAAGGCAGTCATCAAGTCACTCTAATGAGTTAGTTTTGTAACAATGACCTGCGTCCCGTGGAGCTTCAGAAGACCAGCTAATGATTTTAATATCTCTAATTGCGTCACCGTTATCTGCTAGGCTAGTAATGGCAGTTCAAGCGCTGATTATTGTTTTAAGGAGATCCGGCTGTCAGAAAATGATTACAATTTATTTTTTAAGCATTTTCACTAACGTTCAAGGGAAAATTTCCTGCGTTCGAAAAAATAACAAATTGTATGAAAACATGTTCCTTATAACAATGAAACTTCACGAAAAATTAAAATACCGAGCTAATTGACTGTGCGGTTAGGGCCAGCTTGCATTCGGGAGATAATGGATTCGAACTCCAATTCGGCAGCCCTAAAGATGGTTTTCTGTGGTTTCCCATCTTCACACCTGTACCTTAGAAAGCAATTTTCGGTAAATTTTTGCATTTTCGGATGTTTACTCCATGTTAAAATGTGCTCTTTCCTGAATGAAATGGTATATAAATCAGTTTAAAACTCGTATGGGATGTGTGATATTTGTATTTTTTTTAATATTGTGTGCATGGATCGAAAATATTAAACATAATGAATGCGTTACTTCAAGCTGAAATAAATTCTTTAATTCGATTTGTTGTATTAGAAAGGAGAATTTACGTAGTGCCTATTGGTAGCACTGTAGAAACCAATATGGATCTTGTTTAGAATAGAATATAAACATGTTTTTTTTTTTAAGTGCTACCTGTATTTTGAGTAAAAGTCAAGCTGCATTCGTCCAAAACAACGTTAAAATATGTCTCCAAGAAGGAGTGTTTTCAAGTTTCTTGTGCCTAGGATTTCCAAAATTTAACCGTACATTTCACTTTTCGGCTGTTAATTTTCTTTCCTTCTAGTTACAAGGTAGCAGTGCTGGATTAAGGTGTTTGGGGGCCCCGGGCTATTTAAAAATGTGGGGCCCCTTCTTCGTAACATCACGTAAGACTAGCATTCTGAAGTCGTTATAGAACTACTTCCACTTAAATTAATGAATGGGGAAGTGTTGAAATAGACTACATTTTTTCTCTATTTTTCATGTTAATATTGCATAATGCCAAAACATATTTTACATTTGTCTCATCATCACTATCAAATCGACATACAGAACAGAACTTACGTTTTTTTTTTGTTTTTTTTTTTTTTTTGCACCACTAGGATATTTTCTATCCGTTTTACAAGAACATTATAGTTATAACTTACGAATGGTTGAATAATCAGAGGTGAACTGGAAGTTCTCTTCCTGATGCAAAGATATAGTATAGCTTCCCCTGTTCCCTCCCGCTCACTTCCTAGACCTCTTCTCCCCTTCCCCCTCTGCCCGTACTCGCAAGCTGCCAGATTTAAATTTTCGTCAATACTTACCTTTACAATACTTACAGTGCGTAGGTAGCGAGGATTCGTGTCTCCGGACGGTAATTGATTCTAGCAGTGAAGAAATACTAACGCGGACAGCTGATAAGAAGGAAGGAAGAGCGCTGTTTGATATTTTGCGAGCGTAAATACTCATATACATGCACAGAGGTGGAGCAGCAGGCCTTTTTTAAATACAATTTTAGGTTCGGCCAAGGGCCGGGGCCCCTTGGCACGCGGGGCCCGGGGCTGCAGCCCCTTTAACCCCCCTTAATCCGGCCCTGCAAGGTAGTATGGGGTTATACTCGGCTTATCTGATCCCGTGTCCCATTAGGTTTATTCTTATGTAATGTTATGGGATCACATGGGTGGTTTTAGCATCCCTTTTCATTGTGTCGGCCTATATTTAAAATTTTCTTTCTGATCTGTTGAGTAAGTTAGAACTCAAAACAACCACATTTTTCACTAATTTTTAGTCATTTCAAACTTTAAATTCCGTTTCTGAACATTTACATTTTAGTTACATTTTCCTCATATCTTATGAGCCACTTGGAGTTGAGTATTACAATTATCAGGGAATAATGAGTCGACTGAACTAAAATGAATGCGTAATGTTATGTATAACCAAATTTATTTAGGAGAAAGTACAAAAAATAATTTAAAAAATTTCCGTATAGTTAAAAATCAGTATTCCCTAAACCGGTGGTTGTAGTCCAATAAATTTACTTAAGGTAAACTAAGAACATATTTGTAAAAAATTCATATCCGTATCTGTAGTGGCTTCTGAAATAATGGGAAGTGAATTAACAAAATTTAACATTGTCGATAGAGCGCTTTTCAACTCTCCTTAAT
The DNA here is from genome assembly GCF_040414725.1 of Anabrus simplex. Taxonomy (NCBI): domain Eukaryota; kingdom Metazoa; phylum Arthropoda; class Insecta; order Orthoptera; family Tettigoniidae; genus Anabrus; species Anabrus simplex. The sequence continues at coordinate 34,315,930 of NC_090271.1, read as the reverse complement.
TAAGGCCACCGCTGCTTCCTTCCCACTCAGAGCTCTTTTTGTCCCATCGTCGCCATTAGACCCATCTGTGTCGGTGCGACGTAAAGGCAATTGTAAAAAAATTAATAATAATTTTATTTATCATATTTTCCTGCCAGATTTCACTCGCTCCATTTTAGAATAACATTAAGAAAGGACTCTCGACGAGTGAATGAATACTAAGCCTGAAAAAATCAGCAAATTTAGCAGCGGTTCGTTCATTCCATCCCCGGACATGGAGACATGACTACCTGAAGATTGAAATTTGGAGACTTTTTGAACGTGGACTGCCCTTGAGGAACACTAGTACCACCTTATACGATCCAAAATCGCTGCCGCACTCACTTTTGTGTAATGTAACGTGTATGTTATGTTTACATATATAGAATAGAATAGAATAGAATAGAATAGAATAGAATAGAATAGAATAGAATAGAATAGAATAGAATAGATTTATTTATCATCAACAGGTTATTTTCCCAATTAAAGATGATTCAATAAAATATAATATACAACAAATACACCCTTAAGTAAATAACACTAATTTCCTAAAATAATAACCAAGTTCAAACTAAATCTAGAGACCTTTTTATATGCATATTTACAAAACCTTAAATAAATAAAATAAATAAATAAAACTAAATCTTCTTAAATAATTGACATTATTAAACTACATCTAGTAACATTTACATATTTACATATCTTACAGATAGGGCCTTACATTCATGAAGTAATTAGGGCATGTCCGATTTTAGACGGGGGTGAGTGGAAAAGGTCCACTGATTCACCAACGCTCTGACATGAAATAATAATAAACAGGGATTTCATTAGGTAATTTATTATTAGAAGCCCATTACGTAGTTTTCACATAATCCTATCGGTAACTGAAGTATTTGTTTAACATGGTCCAGTTTAAATCCCAAACATGAGTTTTTATTTGAAGTCTTAAAAAATACGATCTGTTATGAATGACAATAGTGTTAACTTTTTGCCCCTAGGGGGTAGTTTGCAATGGATTGTGAAGTGTGGAAAAAACTATTCATGAATTCACTGTTAGAAGCAACGGACGGAGAGACAGTTACATTGTTAGGGGTTTATTTAAGAGCAACACCTTATTTTATATCTATTAAATTTGTGAACTGTGACAAAGTAACTACTACGTTATTTTTCAGCCATCCCTACCGTGAGTGAGAAGGTTACTAACGCACTTCTTCTTCTTCTTCTTTCAGTCGAAGCTGAACTGCGAGGTACTACAGGATGAGAAGGCCTTCGAAGTGCGTTGGGCAGTCGCAGGAGACAGTGTGGTGTTTCAGCTGGTTGGAAAAGTTGGTGAGTCCCTTCCTTCCTCAAAATGTTTCATATGCTGTAACTGGGCGATCCTTATCAGAAAACATCACGATGGAACCGTTATCTAATATAGTCGGTGTAAGAAACCTCCTTTTTCTTAGGAAGTTGTAAACATGCGTGCAAAGGAATGGCGATTAAGTTGGTAATGAAATGCCGAACAGGTGGGGTGTTAGTAACAATTGCTTTAAGAGGGAGTACAACACTAATCAGAGGGAAAGTGCAAGTGGTCGGACACTTCGAAGAATGAAGGTATCGATAAAAGAAAGAGAAGAGGCATGATGAGCGTGAAAATGAAAGGCTCTCCACGCCTCGCAAATCTATTATTATTATTATTATTATTATTATTATTATTATTATTATTATTATTATTATTATTATTATTATTATGTGCGTATGGACCCAATGGATCACGCAAAGCTCTAACGATTCTGTTTTCTGAGTTGCCAAACAGCTCTCATCCTTTCTCCGTGGATCCTTTTTCGTTCTTCTGTCCACTTTGCTCCAGTCTTCTTTTTCACTTCGTTCTCTGGTTGCACTTTCCATCCATTAATTTTTTTCCTATAAAGGTTTCTGTCCGCGGTGTCATTTGGGTTTATCTGGGCTTTTTTCCAGATCCTTCTTCACTTCTAGTACCCATGGAATGTTTTTTAGATGTTCTATGTAAGTGAGAATCTTGTGTGTCAGTCTACATGCCGGCAATCTGTGGACGTGCCCATAGAATTTCAGACGTCTTTTGCGGATGTCTGCTGCAATGTTGGAATGCTCTTCTGTCTCTTTGCGTGACCTCATTCTATATCCATCTTCTGTTTTTCGGGGGCCGAGAATTTTCCTCAGGATTCTTCTTTCTTCTTTTAAAATGTTTTCTAGGTCACCTTTCCCGTTCAGTGTAAGGGTCTCGCTGGCATATAAGACTTCGGGCTTTATTACTGTATTATAGTGTCTGATCTTTGCATGGCGGGACAAGCACTTTTTATTGTATATGTTGTGAACCCTACCGTAGGCTTTCCGAAATTTTTGTAGGCGAATTTTCTGGGCAGCCTTCTCGCCTCCCGTTGGTTCAAGTATTTCTCCCAAGTACTTGAAGTGTGGTACTCGGTTGATTTGCCCATGTGTCGTGTTCAAATTTTGGATTATTATTATTATTATTATTATTATTATTATTATTATTATTATTATTATTATTATTATTATTATTATTATTAGCTGATGTACCCGTGCTTCGCTACGAAATTCTACATTGTATAGAGAATTCTAGGTCACGCAGTGTACACGTGAGCAAGATTGTATTAAACTGCATAGCTATTAACGTTACCCTAGAAACGCGACGGGGAAGTCACCAAACGTCTTTTCTCAAATGAAGACTGGGTTAAGGAATTTTCATTGTAATGGTAGGCCCGCTTGTCTACCATCAGTCACAATCAGGTTGGGGAGTTTTCATTATAATGACAGACACTCACTCTCCACCTGCCTTTTTACATCCTCAGAAAGACTGTCCTAGTGGTTTTCCCGACTGAAATGAACATAGGTCATTACAAGAACGTCAGTATGAATGGCGCGATTAAAAGCAATGCTTTCATATGAAATACTCGATCAAATGAGAAACCACACATTTTCTCACTTTCAACGAACGGTACTTCGCCGCCGATCTAACAGTCCAGAGATAAAATGACCAAGCCGCAGACAGCCGTGATCCGTGAACACTCATCATTTTTTTCGGCGGAGGAGGTGTTCTAATAGTGGAGAGTCCCAGGACAGAAAATACGCCCTTTTACTAATCTCTTTCCTAGGAAAACCCGATGAGTCAGATCACTACACTGACGGCGGAAAAATCTATCTGACTTGGAGGCAAATTTTTCCTCCAAGCCAGAGGAGGAAACCCCTCTTCACTGCTAATTTGGAACAAAATGAATATAGAATTTAATAAAAGTGAAGAGGAACAAGCTTTTCTTAAGAAACGGCTCTTTTCAGGCTTGAATTTTGAGTTATGTAGTGAATTACGGTGCTATAATTTATAATCGGCCTAAATTGTAATTCTAGACCAGGTCATCTACTACTAAGTGAGCTTCTGCCTTAAGTGTGCACACTGTTCATTCAAAACAGCGCGTCAGAATAGAGATCGAATAGCTGGTATACTATGATGAACCAGTGTGTTACGTACCAGGAACAGAAAGTGTATGAACCAGAGGAATGGCATGCTAAAGAACAAAGTTTCCAACTCCTCAGCTATTTCCCGCCAATATTCAGTCAGATTGTTATTCACGGTACGAAGCAGTAATCCCAATTATCGGAGTTGAGTGTTAGCATAAGAGACAAAGAACATCACAACAAACAATGGTCAATGTAATGTTATTGTTGATCAATGTTATGCGCTTTCGATGTTGTAGGCCTTCTCATTTACTTTCCCTCCGACTTTAAAATACCACTCGTATCATAGTCGCTACGGTTAAAGTGGATAAAACATAAACGATCGGAAATTGTATTCTCTATAACGTTTGTTACGTAGTACTTTTCGATAGGACCAATAACATAGGTATTTAAAAAATTAAATATTAGGCACCTTCCCTTAAACTACAATTTCATCCAGGGTTAATAAAATTGTTTATAGCATGTACTGTAGTTTCTTATTCTCCGACCCTATATACTGATTTTCATTAAATTATGTTAACCCTTTTTCTCGTGGCCCGGCGTTGATGTGGACTTAGCAACAAAAATACAAATCAATGAATATCTGTGTTATCATAGCCGGTACGGTAAAAATGTATAAGACAAAGATTATTGGAAATTTAATTCTATACGACTTTAGTTATGTAGTATTTATCGATAGGAAAACTAATAATATAAATATTTGAGAATTAGATTTTAGGCCTTCCTCTAAACTACCATTTCACTCAGCGTGAATAAAATTAGTTATGTCCTACATTGTAGTGGCTCATCCCCAGACTTTACATACCGGTACCGATTTTTATTCAATTCTCTTAATCCATTTTCTCGTGATGCGTGTACAAACATACATACAGGCAGACAGACATACAGATAGAGAGATAGACAGACATAAATTACGGAAAAATAAAACGTGCATTTAGAAAGCGGTCGTGGCCTCAATTAAGGTACAGCCCCAGCATTTGCCTGGTGTGAAAATGGGAAACCACGAAAAACCATCGTCAGGGCTGCCGAAAGTGATGTTCGAACCCACTATCTCCCGCATGCAAGCTCACAGCTGCGCGGCCATGTCCGCTCGGCCAACTCGCCCGGTATTATTATTATTATTATTATTATTATTATTATTATTATTATTATTATTATTATTATCCGACTCGTTGGCTGAACGGTCAGCGTACTGGCCTTCGGTTCAGAGGGTCCCGGGTTCGATTCCCGGCCGGGTCGGGGACTTTAACCTTAATTGGTTAATTCCAATGGCCCAGGGGCTGGGTGTTTGTGCTGTCCCCAACATCCCTGCAACTCACACACCACACATAACACTATCCTCCACCACAAGAACACGCAGTTACCTACACATGCCAGATGCCGCCCACCCTCATCGGAGGGTCTGCCTTACAAGGGCTGCACTAGGCTAGAAATAGCCACACGAAATTAAAAATATTTATTATTATTATTATTATTATTATTATTATTATTATTATTATTATTATGTCAGTCTCCGTAGTGTAACGATTAGTGTTGTTAGCCGCCATTCTCAGAGGCCAAGGTTCGATTCCCGGTGTGTGTATGTATGTTCAGTCTTCAGCCCTAAGGTTAGTTGGATCCTCAACAGTTCTGCCATCAGCTGTCATAGATGGCCTAGGCATCACTGAAGAGGTGTACTACGAAAATGAGGAGTAAGGTAGTTATCGTTGCTTTCCTCACCGAGCCAGAAGTTGCTATTACATATTAGTCTGCCAAGCCCACTGAAATGCATGCACCAACCGACCCTATCAGCAACATTTTCACACCAATCATAGCAGGGACTGGGTGCAGAAGGAATGTCATTACTAGCATCGCTCATACCTTAGTCACTTTCATATTGTCAAAGCGAAGGATAAGACAGAGACAGATCAAAATAATTGCTGTAGCCTATACCAGAAGACATATTGCACTGTAAACACTAGGTCCTGTCAGCAAAGGCAGCGATTCCCGGTACTGCCAGCAATTTAAGAATGGCAGGAGGGCTGGTTGAAATGGTACAGGCAGCTCGCCTCCATTGGGGGTGTGCCTGAAAAGAGCTGCACCACCTCGGGATGAGGACACGAGTTTACCTTTCTCCATGGCTAAATGGTTAGCGTGCTGGCCTTTGGTCAGGAGGGGGTTCGATTCCCGGCCAGGTCAGAGATTTTAACCTTAAATGATTAATTCCCCAACATCCCTGCAACTTACATAGTACACATAACACCACAATAACACGCAGTTACCTACACATGGCAGATGCCGCCCACCCTCATCGGAAGGTCTGCCTTACAAGGGTTAGACCCGGCTAGAAATAGCTACACGAAATTAAATTATTTAAATTATTAGTTATATTTTTGAATTGACCACGGAGGATTACTCTATAATTTCCGTTTTTCTTCGTCTGAAGTTTCCTCTTCTTCCAGTACTTCTTCATAAGGGCGCTATGCTGTTTCTTCTCTTCATCCGTCCAGGATCGTCCTGTCTTTGCAGTTCTTTCGACTTGAAACACTTCCAAATTTTCAATCATCATCCGAAATTTTTTCCTGCCTAACATCTGAACTTCCTGGATGCTAGACTTCTCTAGACCTTTGCGAACTTCCTCAATCCATGCCGTCGTTGTCTTCTTGTTCCACAGGTAGTCGAAACACTTTTTGGTTAGTCTGGTTTTGTCCATTCTGTACAAATGCCTGAGAAATGGTAACCTCCCCTTTTTCATGGTCTCTGAAATTTTCTCCACTTTTTTGTAGACTTCATTGTTGTTCCGAAGTTTCCAGCCGGTTTCAATCTGGATTGGATCCAAGATTTTCCATATGATTATTCTATCTAGGATCTCCAGCTTCTCCAACTTGTAATTTATTGAGAGGCATTCACTGGCATACCGACATTCTGTTTTTACTACAATGTTGCGATGTTGTAATATACCTTATGTTTTCATTCCATGAGAATTATCATTATTATTATTATTATTATTATTATTATTATTATTATTATTATTATTATTATTATTATTATTATTATTATTATTATTATTATTATTACGGTCTGTGTTACCTGCGCGTCGTCCACGTCTCCGCCTACCTTTGACTAATGTACATTAACATGCTAGACTACAATGGTGTATGGCCACAGGAATGGCAGCACATAGTGTTCTTGGACAAATCCAGGTTCTGTTTGTTTGAAAATGATGCCGCATTTTGGTTCGCCGCAGACAGGGGGAGAGGCGTCACCCTAACTGCATTCGCACAAGACATACTGTACAGCGTCAACTCAAGTGTTTATGGTGCGGGGTGCTATTGAGTACAACCACAAATCACAGATGGTGCGTATCCAGGGCACTGTGACGAGCTTGACCTACGTGAATGACATCCTGCGACCCGTAGCCATACAGTTTCTTTTTTTTTTTTTTTTTGGCTAGTGGCTTTACGTCGCACCGACACAGATAGGTCTTATGGCGACGGTGGGATAGGAAAGGCCTAGGAGCTGGAAAGAAGCGGCCGTGGCCTTAATTAAGGTACTACCGCAGCATTTGCCTGGTGTGAAAATGGGGAAACCACGGAAAACCATCTTCAGGGCTGCCGACAATGGGATTCGAACCCACTATCTCCCGGATGCAAGCTCACAGCCGGGCGCCTCTAACCGCACGGTCAACTCGCCCGGTATATACCATTTCTGGACGGCATCCCAGACGCCATACTCCAGCAGCACAACGCGCGACCACATGTTGCTGCACGAACACGTGCCTTCTTGTTGTCACAAGATGTCAGACTGTTGCCCTGGCCCGCCCGATCACCGGACTTGTCGCAATCGAAAACGTGTGGCATATGGTGAAACGACTGGTGCGGCGCTGTGACCCAATGCCAACCACCAAAGATGAACTGTGGAACCAGGTGAATGCAGCATGGATGGCTATACTCCAGGACACCATTCGCGCCTTATACGCGTCGAAGCCATCACGCATGGAACAAGTTATCGGTGCCCATGGAGGACCCAGTGCCTACTAGGCAACAGCACATATGCTGAATCTAGGTGACTGAAATGCTAATCGTTTCGGCAGAACATACTAATGAACATGTCCTGTGAATATGAACTTCCTATCTCTAGCCTTTCAAAGTGTTCTGTTTTTATGAACATGAGTGTACTTGAATCTTTCCATTTTCAAGATTCTACCGTGGGTAGTCAGAAGGAAGCATGTATAATCTATATATATAAAATTAGAGTTTTTTTCTGTACATTGCTCAGAATTTGAAAAGAATGGTATTTCTGGATCGGTCATGTCCATTGTAACAAGGAAATGCATTTTTTACTTGTCTGTCTGTCTGTCTGTCTGTCTGTCTGTCTGTCTGTCTGTCTGTCTGTCTGTCTGTCTGTCTGTCTGTCTGTCTGTCTGTCTGTCTGTCTGTCTGTCTGTCTGTCTGTCTGTCTGTCTGTCTGTCTGTCTGTCTGTCTGTCTGTCTGTCTGTCTGTCTGTCTGTCTGTCTGTACACGCATCACGAGAAAACGGCTGAAGAGAATTTAATGAAAATCGGCATGTGTAGTCGAGGGATGAGCCACTACAATCTAGGCTATACTGTAAATCATTAGGGGAAGGCCTAAAATTTAATTCTCAAATATTTATATTATTAGTTGTCCTATCGATACCGGTAAATATTACGTAACTAAAGTTATATAGAATTTCATTTCCGATCATTCATGTCATACATTGTTACCATACAGGCTTTGATAACACAGATATTCATGAATTTATATTTTTGTTGCCAAGTCCATATCGACGCCGAGTCACGAGAGAATGGGTTAACAGAATTTAATGAAAGTCGGTATATAGAGTCGGGGAATAAGAAACTACAGTCTAAGTTATAAACAATTGTATTCACCGTGGATGAAATTGTAGTTTAGGAGAAGGCGCCTAAAATTTAATTTTTAAATACCTATGTTATTGGTCCTATCGAAAAGTACTACATAACAAAAGTTATAGAGAATACAATTTCAGACCATTTATGTTTTATTCAGTTTTGCCGTACCGACTATGATAAGAGTGGTATTTCAGAGTCGGAAGAAAACTAAATGTGAAGGCCTACAATATTGAAAGCCCATAACATTAATCAACAATAACATTACATTGACCATCGTTTGTTGTGATGTTCATTGTCTCTTATGCTGCCGCTCATCTCCGATAGATGGGATTACTGCTGCGTACCAAGTAGGCTATAACAGCCTGACTGAATATTGGCGGGAAATAGCTCAGGAGTTAGAAAACTTTCTTCTTTAGCATGTCATTCCTCTGGTTCTTACATTTTCTGATACCGTACTGCTGGTACGTAACACACTGGTTCATTATAGTATTCCAGCTATTCGATCCCTACTCTGACGCGCTGTTCTGAACGAGCAGTGTGCACACTTAAGGCAGAGCCTCACTTAGTAGTAGTAGTAGTAGTAGTAGTAGTAGTAGTAGTAGTAGTAGTAGTAGTAGTATGACCTCGTCTAGAATTACAATTTAGGCATATTCCAAATTATAGCACCACACTTCACTAAATAACTCAAAATTCAACCCTGAAAAGAGCCATTTCTTAAAAAGAGCTTCGTCCTCTTCACCTTTATTAAATTCTACATTCTATTCAAAATTAGCAGTGAAGAGGGGGTTTCTCCTCTGGCTTGGAAGAAAAACTTGCCTCCAAATTAGTGTACTGAATTTAGATTCTTCGACTCGTCGGGTACTCCCAGGAAACAGATTAGTAAAAGGGCATAGTTTTTGCCCTAGACTCTCCACTATTCGAACCCCCCCCCCCCTCCCAGAAAAAAAGACTAAGAGTGTTCACGGATCACGGCTGTCTGAGGCCTGGTCATTCCAGTTCTGGAACTTTGGACTGTTAGATCGGCAGCGTAGTACTGTTTGTTAAAAGTGAGAAAATGTGTTGTTTTTCATTTGATCGAGTATTTCATGTGACATCATTGCAATTACTCGCGCCATTCCTACTGACGTCATTGCAATGACCTATGTTCATTTCAGTAGGGAAAACCACTAAAACAGTACTTTTGAGGACGTAAAAAAGAAGGTGGAGAGTGAGTGTCTGCCATTATAATGGAAACTCCCCAACCTGATTGTGACTGATGGTAGGCAAGTGGGCCTACCATTACAATGAAAATTCCCTAACCCAGTCTTCACATGAGAAAAGACGTTTGGTGATTTCTCCGTCGCGTTTCTAGGGTAACGTTAATAGCTAAGCAATTTAATACAGTCTTGCTCACAACGTGTACACTACCTAACCTACAATGCTCTATACAATGTAGAATTCCGTAGTGAAACACGGGTAAATCATCTAGGGTAGTGTTAGAAATAAAAATGGGTTTTGGTATAGGAGATTTTGACGCCAATCTTAACTGCGCATTCATGCAGGTATTATTATTATTATTATTATTATTATTATTATTATTATTATTATTATTATTATTATTATTATTATTATTATTATTATTATTATTATTATTATTATTATTATCATTATTATTATTATTATTATTATTCAATTTCCAATACAGGAAATAAACCTTTTTACAGGATATTAGGTCTATATTTAACAATTAAATAAGATTTAGCACAGATAAAACATTATTGTGAAAGCTTATTAAAAATTTGGTGGATGAATGTTAGAAAATGACAAGACCAACATAGTTTTTTAAATATATCATACAGATGTTTTCCCAATTCATTGTCGCAATAGTTCAAGTGAGTCTAGAACATATCTTGCTCTTCTAAAAACAGGAAATTCAAAAAGCAGGTGCTCTACAGTTTGAAGGGATCCACAAAAGCTTGAATAATCATCTGGAACATTGATATTAAATCGCTCGAAATATGAATTAAATTTACCACGCCCGGATAAGAATTGAGCAAGAACAAAGATTGGCACAAGTATTTTGCACTGAAGTCGATCTTGGGAAAGAATATTTCTCTCGTAACGGGTCCTTACAATGTTGCGGTCTAGACGTAATTCCACTGAAGAGTTGTGTGTTCTTTAATCTTTCTCCTCAGGCAACATATTGGAGGTCTGTTGAATCGCAGACTTTTCAGCTTCTCTTGGTAGTAGGTCTACTTTTTTCATTTCCAAGTCTCCCTATGGAGACACGAGGAAGCCCTACTGAGTTATGATCTTATGTCAGTGACTATTGGTTTCATATTGAATTTATCGTTAATGGGTTCGGTGCTGCCTGTGAATTGCTGTATAACTTGGTATTTTTGTTGTTATCTTTACTGTGGTGCAAACCTAACACCATCAAGATCGGAAGAGAACAAAGAGTTGACCAAGGGAGATCGGACAGGAAAGATGAAAATGAGGAGCCTGGCACAAGAAAGTGAAAGCAATGCCAAAGTCAGCTATAGGCTCCGTGCTCCCAAGCTTTTGGGGCCTCTTACGTCAGGCGGGATGTACTCTACCACACCCACTCTCGTTCTCTCCAGGAACAACTTTATCCGTCAGCATGTTCTTAGCTACATGATTTGCAAGTTAGCACCTCCTCTAAAAAGATGAGTGTAGCGTAACACTGCCGGCGAGTTATATGTTTTCAACTTCGGCTTTTCTTGGAATCGCTGATATGCTCAAAGTTTCTGCTGGATGTCTTTATGTGTGATCCCTATTTCTCGTAGGTCTTTTTCAACTTCGGTGAAACAGGGTCCTTTGGTTTTCTTGTTTACAAAGTAGGAAAAGATCCCGTTGCTCAATCTCTGCGAGCTCATACGTGTTATGTGGCCATAAAAATGCATCCTCATTTATCGAATGATGCCCGTTATCCCTTCCACATGCAGGTACAATTCAATATTATTATTATTATTATTATTATTTACAAGTTGCTTTAAGTCGCACCGACCAGATAGGTCTTATAGTGACGATGGAATAGGAAAGAGCTACGAATGGGAAACAAGTAGCCGTGGCCTTAACAAAGGCACAGCCCCATCATTTACCTGGTGTGAAAATGGCAAACCAAGGAAAACCATCTTCTGAGCAGCCGACAGTGGGTTTCGAACCCACTATCTCTCGAATGCAAGTTCACAGCTGCGCGCTTCTAACCGCTCAGCCAACTCGCTCGTACTATCTGTGTTAATAGTGTTTTACGTTCCATCACAGCACACTCTTAGAGTCCCGCGTAACGGGCTATGAAGACCGTAGATTTAACAAAATAGTCTGACGCCCGGCTATATCGGCAAGCATGCCCTTCCCAAAGCGAACCCAATGTTGATATCTGTGGTGAGCTAGTAGTTTGTTATGATGAGCGTGTATGAAGAGAAGTATATTAAGATGAACACTAACACTCAGGCCTGGAGCCAGTTGAATTAATCATACGCAGTTAAGATCCACGACCCGACCGCGAATCGAACCCGGGACTCTTCCGTACCGCGCTCTAAGAATGTATATTTGCAGGGCGTATTCACGCACTCCTACAGCGTAATGCATCTAAGGTTCATTTTCCTTTACACTTTAGCAAAGGAAAATGAACCCAACGAAAATTGTACTGGTGGACTGCATGTCCATATGCGGCTGGGAGGCGTGACCTGTCTTAAGGAGAATAATGGATTAAAAAGAGCATTGAGAGATACAAGGTTTTGATGTAACAGCGACGATATTTATATTACGCTTATATATTTAGGACTTCACATCCAAACGGTAACTAACATCTGGAAAGGTATTGATAACCTTATGTCCTACTAATGAGGGTTATTTTAAATGTGTTTGGCTTTCGGCAAGTAGCCATGCTGCCGGAGAAACATCATGTACAAATACATGAAGACATACCGTATATAAAATAATACTACATCTTAAAATGCATGCAACAGATAAAATATCTTAATACAAAGGAAATACAACTCATTTTATTCACTTCACAGCATACGCAAAAGAATATTCGGCGATAAATATCTCATTTAGATTTTCACATCAGTCATATGTAGAAATTGGGCAAGTGTTAGGTAAATGTTATCAGATTTGTTTAGTAAACATTATTATCCGTCCGTTCTTCTTAATCCGTTTACTCTCAAGGGTTGGTTTTTCCCCTCGGACTCAGCGAGGGATCCCACCTCTACCGCCTCAAGGACAGTGTCTTGGAGCGTGATACTTTGGTTTGCGGGGATGAACTGGAGAGGAGGATCAGTGCCTCGCCCAGGCGGCCTCACCTGCTATGCTGAACAGGGGCCTTGTGGGGGGATAGAAATATTGGAAGGGATAGACAAGGAAGAGGGAAGGAAGCGGCCGTGGCCTTAAATTAGGTACCATCCCGACATTTGCCTGGAGGAGAAGTGGGACACCACGGAAAACCACTTCGAAGATGGCTAAAGAGGGAATCGAACCCCGCTCTACTCAGTTGACCTCCCGAGGCTAAGTTGACTCCGTTCCAGCCCTTGCACCACTTTTCAAATTTCATGGCAGAGCCGGGAATTGGACCCGGTAATCCGGGGAGTGGCAGCCAATTACACTAACCACTACACGACAGAGGCGGACGTAAACATATTATACTGGTAGGAAAAGGGACATGAATAAGGGCCAATTTTACATATAATACACTTTGTGCCTGTCGATATTTACTACCAATGAGGGTTCTACCGCAACTCGTCAGCCTATGTGAGGAAGGCGAAGACGAGGTCCTTTATGACTTCTTGGAAACAGCGATGTCTTAACAAATCCAGAACTATACTCCTGGATACCTAAATAGTGTTGCCGCGACCAGCTGGTTAGTCTTGATTGGAACGCTGTAAAGACACTTGAATTGTTTCTTCATAAAGTTTGGGCCCGCTCAGACCAGTTCGTTCACTTCCCTTCTCTTAACAAACAGGACGAGTTTCTATTCGACTAGAGTCACATGCAACTCGCGAAAAGCTAGAGGGCGCGGTAATTAGATAAGAGAGAAAATTAAAGAAAGAAAAAGAAGGAAGACCCACGAGATTGCCATTTGCGAGTGAAAGGAATCTCCAAGATGCTTGAGAGTGAAAGTCAAATTATAAGCCGATGTTAAAAGTGAAAACAAGCGAAGTGCGTTTCTCATCAGACCCACCCACGGCGTTTTGTCGTCCACACATGCCAAGCTAACAGCAGCTTTCCGTCTTCGAACATAACCACGTTGGCAACGTCAGACGTCTCTCCCACCTGGTGACAAGTGACCTCCTCCCGAATTCACGACTTCAGTTTGGTTTTTAGACGTACAGTAGTCAACAAGCAAGGTTTAATGCAGAGATCTTTCTTTTTGTTAAGTATCGATGATAAAAACAAATCTCCAGCGACTAATTTAATAATGTATAATAATAATTAACCTTCAGAAAGAGCAGACCGCTTGTAAATGCCGGGAGAAGCTTCTGTGAAACTTTGGGAACCACTTATCCAATTTGAACACAGACTTCAAGCCCGGAAAATATCATCTTCAATAATCAATGAACTATTCAGTTCTTAAATTCCATTATTCAGGAAACAAAGTGTATTCTGAAAAGTACTCGGTGATATCACAGCTTTAGGACAACACTTGTCTCACGCGTCGAAGAAAGATAATAATAATAATAATAATAATAATAATAATAATAATAATAATAATAATAATGGCCGTCTCTGTGGTGTACTGGTTAGCGTGATTAACTGCCACCACCATCATGTACAGAATATTCTCAATTGTTCTGGCGACTATACCATTCTGGAAGTTACAGTGTGTTTCATAATTATGGATTACAATTTATATAGACAGGTAAGAATAAATTATAATATTAATTTACAGGTATTTACATTAACGGAACTGATATCAATGTCTATGTACAACACATGTTTCATAACCTCACACACAATACGATCATTCGACTACGTAAATAATGGCATAACCTCACACACAATGCGATCGTATCATAATAATAATAATACAAATACTATCATTATGTAACACTTCACAGCCATACATACAAGTAATAATAATAATAATAATAATAATAATAATAATAATAATAATAATAATAATAATAATAATAATAATAATAATAATAATAATAATAATAATTCGAGCTAGATATTTGTGTTAGTTACCCATGGGTGAGAGAATATTGTTTTCAAGTTATACCTGATATCGCACTTGCGTCAAGTCTTCAAAAATATATTTCTAATGCCTATATCAATGAACAAGCTTCTTTTCTTAACAAAGGCCTTCCTTGCTTGTACTAGTCTGCTTTGTATGTCCACATTACTTCTGCCATCGTTAGTTGTTTTACTACCCAAGTAACAATATTTATCTACTTGCTTTAAGATTTCGTTTCCTAATCTATATTTCCACCATCACCTGACTTCCCTCGACTGCACTCCATTACTTCTATTTTGGATGTATTTTCATCCTGTACTCCTTCTCCAAGACTGTGTCTACTGTTCCGCAGTTTTCTCCAGATCTTGTGGAGACTCAGATAATGATGCTAAATATAGTATTAATATTACATTATTATTATTATTATTATTATTATTATTATTATTATTATTATTATTAGTAGTAGTAGTAGTAGTAGTAGTAGTAGTAGTAGTAGTAGTAGTATGATTATAATAATAATTATTATTATTTAGCCTTTCGCGATAACCAGTGAAAAATATATGAAGAAGCGAACTGCTCAGCTGAAAATGGTAGCACGGGAAGAGTAGATATTCCAGCCATCTGAAACGGATACTGTACGAAAATTTCGCCAAGATAGTCAATGTACAGACACACGGTCGTTACGATTTTATGTATATATAAGATAAGGAATCTGCTCTACGTACAACACCTTTTGTGCTATGTCCGCTGGACTTAGCCTCCAAAACCGACCGTTCATGCATCTCCCTTATTATAAATCCTATAAAAAATGCACATGAGAAAAAAGTTTTATAAATGGATTTCCATCAAGGTTGGTCGATTTCCAGTCAGGTTGGTCTTGTATATATTGCGGGACAGTAAAATCACTCTTTGGGTTCCCTATAAACCACCGGTCCATTTCGGGATGATTGTAGACCGTTTTAATAACAACAGACCTGCCATAATAAGAATTGCGGATTATGAGGTTGTCAGTCGCTTCGAGTATCTAGGATCTATTGTCACAAATACTGGAGACTGTGAACCTGAGATCCGCAAGCGCATTGCAATTGCGAGAAATTCAACAGCAAAACTTACTCGCATCTGGAAGGACACCTCCAGCACTTCCAAGACAAAGCTCACCCTCATGCGAACTCTGATCTTCCCTATCGCGACCTACTGTATGCAGCAGAAACTTGGACGATGAAGACGGCGGATCGCCGCAGGATTCATGCTCTAGAAATGTGGTGCTATAGGAAATTACTGCGAATACCATGGACAGTACACCGTAGTAATGAATCGATCCTGCAACAGCTCGGCATCAGAACAAGACTGTCGACCCTTATCAACCAAAAACAACTCGGATATTTTGGTCATATTGCCAGAAGACAGGAGGCAATGGAAATACTTATCATAGAGGAAAAAGTCGAAGGCCGAAGACCTAGAGGACGTGCGCCGTTACGATGGATGGACCAGATCAAGAACTTAACCAGGATGAGCTTACAGCAAGCAAGTCACCATGCCCAAAGCAGAGACTCCTGGAGGAAGATCACCAAAAGGGTTGTCGCGTGATGCCACTACACCCTTACGAAGGGTTGGACTAAGAGAGAGGACCTAAAAAACCTACCTTTCGACAGGTGGATGCTAAGTATGAAGTTTGGTTGAAATATCTCCAGTAGTTTTCAGGTTATAACAAATACGCTTTGCACGCACCCGCTTTTGAGTTATGTCCAGTGGGACTTGTACCGAAAAACGGTCCGTTAATGATATCTCCCTTATTAATCCTCGTATCGAAAAAAGGTTTAGAAATTGATTTCGAGTAAGGCAGGAAGATTTCCATTTAGTTGTGTATATTTTGTGAGAGTGCAAAATCACGGTTTCGGCTGCTACCCTCTGAGGCCTGGTTCGATTCCCTGCTCTACCACGAAATTTGAAAAGTGGTACGAAGTCTGGCTGGAACGGGGTCCACTCAGTCTCGGGAGGGCAAGTGAGTAGAGGGGAGTTCGGTTCCCTCCTCAGTCATCCTCGAAGTGGTTTTCCGTGGTTTCCCACTTCTCCTCTAGGCAAATGCCGGGATGGTACCTAACTTAACGCCACGGCCGCTTCCTCCCCTCTTCCTTGCCTATACCTTCTAATCTTCCCATCCCCCACAAGGCATCTGTTTAGCATAGCAGGTGAGGCCGTCTGTATCCCCGTCCAAATGTCTCACGTTCCAGGACACAGACCTTGAAGCAGTAGAAGTGGGAGTCCTCACTAAGTCCGGGGAAAAAGAGTAAATGGATTAAATAATTAATTAATTAATTAATCAATTAATTAATTAATTAATTAAATGAAATAAATAAATAAATTACGAGTAAAATTGTAAAAAAAGATATTACAATAGAAGTGTTCGTAACAAACCAAACCAAACCCCATGGCACTACAGCCCTTGAAGGGCCTTGGCCTACCAAGCGACCGCTGCTCAGCCCGAAGGCCTGCAGATTACGAGGTGTCGTGTGGTCAACACGACGAATCCTCTCGGCCGTTATTCTTGGCTTTCTAGACCGGGTGTTCGTAACAAGTAATTCTATTACTTTCACACAATTACTTCCCAACTCTGATACTACTACTAATACTAAAATGTTTTCATTCCTCCCCTGAAAGGGGAGGCGGGACTCTTAGACAGTGACGCCGTCTCTCAGGCCGGGAGATTTGTTACGGTGAAAGAGATGTTCGCAGAAGGTGACGGGTTTGGCGGCCGTTGCCTATACTAGAAACTGTCCCGGCATTCGCCTCAGTCCAGGAGAATGGAAAACCACGGAAAACCATTCTCAGGACAGGCAACGGTTGCGGTCAGCCGTGAGGTCTAGCTCTGTCCCGTCTACCGAATGCAGAGGCGTAGAACCCCTCCATCTGCTCAGTTGGCCGGTCAGAGTGCAGAGCTGTTGGACCACGGACTAGCCGTGGCCGCTTGGGGGTCGAGAACAATGAATTGAGAATGCTCCCGGTTCAGTGTTCAGTAAGTAGTGTTAAGAAACGTTCCTGTGATATTTATTCTTGTATTAAATGCCCCATGTCTTTGTACTTACATGAGTGTATAAATTGTTTCAGATGAAGGGGATTATATGGCATTTGGATTATCTGGAGACAACAGCAGTAGTGCAATGATTGGGGGAGACGTGGTCGTGGCTTGGATAAACCATACTACTCTGGCAGGTTCTGCGGATGATTATCACCTGGCAGACAAGTCGCAGTGTTCGGGAAAGACAGGAAGTTGCCCAGACGTCAAGCTAGGGGTATGCTTAACTCAACACAGATATTATTAAAAAAATAAGTTCGACTGTAAATTGCACTGCATCTCTAACACAAGCGGGTGAACATTACAGTTTATTACTGTCACGCATTACGTGAAAACCTTTGTCTGACTCATTGGCTTAATGGTCAGCACTGGAGCCTTCAGTTCAGAGGAGGTGGTGGTGATTATTGTTTTAGGAGGAAGTAGGTAGATTAGATAATATTTATTTTCCTCGAGATCTACAGTACATGACCTTAATGATCTATAACGGAGAAAAATAACAATGTCTAACCTTATCAGGATATGATCAATCAATTTGCATTTGCTGAAAATATACAAACCAACAGACAAATCAGAATAAATTTCCATGAAATCATCGACAGACACGATTAACTCCTTTTCGGAGATCCGTTATCCGTGGGAGTACGACAACGGTGTGAACACAAAACAAAATGGCATACATGGCATAAAATAAGGTAAAATTTAAAAAATGCACGGCAGAACGGCGCAGGGCGCTTGGCCATCCATGTGGAAGGATAAAGTCCTCCCATTCCTTTCCTGACTGACACAGTAAGTCATTACACAATCCCCCCTCCTACATGTCAACACGCGAACAATTACAACTTGCTGAGCCAGTCCAACGTTACAATCTAACATTACACTCTTTGCCAACCATTGTAATCACCATCACTCTTAATCATACTAAATCTTCTATTCTAATTGTAAACAAACGTATCACGCCAAACTCCACATTAAAATATACTCACTACTTTCACTTCCGCCTCATAACAAGCCAAACTCCATCCAGTCAATACCTCTACATAATTCCCATCCATACAATTCAATTATCAAACCTGATCACCTTGCACTATCATCTACCAACTTAACTTAAGTACGAACACACTCTATTAAAATAACCATTCCTCAATTCACAATTCACTCCACTCACCTTCCAGCTTAATCCTTCTCTCCTTCGTCAGACCAGCTTTCTAACCATCATTTTTCCTCATAAACACATATTACCTCCCACCACTCCAATTACATCCACCCACCACTTCACTCCAGATAACACCCGTCCAACTCCACTCTCCTTGCAGCTTAATCCTTAAATTTGCTTAGCTTTAATCACCACTAACAAAATCACACTTAAAAACTAAATTCACTATATATTTTAAATCCAATTCACCCTACATATCAAATCCTCACAGATACTATAACACTCCTTTTTAACCAACCGAACCATCTAACGTTATATTGCCACCAAATATTCGTCCACTATTCCCTTACTTACTTACTACCTTTACTTGACTTTTTACTACTTGTTACTATGCCCTTGTCATTTTTTCATTCCCCACAGATCCCTTAAGCTCCTGCTCCTCCCTTTGTTCATAAATAGTTCTATTATCTCCCTGTCAGACCTTTCCTTTTCACTCTGCCTAACCATTTCTTCACTGTGTTCACCTCTCTGCCTTTCCTCCTCCCTGGCTATGTCCATAGCTGCTTCTCTAAACATTTGTATTCTCACACTATTGTCCTCTGCTCTTTCCTTACCACTATGCACGACCACTCTTTCACTATGTTCGTCCCTCTGCCTTTCCTCACTTGACTTCCTGTTTCCCTTTGGTCTTTCCTGGTCACCATGTCCGTCTTCTCCGACCTTGCTTTCTAAAACATGCCTTTCTTTCACGCTCTTCCCCACAACTCCTTCTTGCTTCCAGTTCTCTTCTAATTCCCGTAATTTCGTTACTGTCCAAAGTCTGGTCCATTGGCCATTGGTTACCACTAATTCCTGACCCCTAATGTGAGCTCTTAATCCTTGAAGTCTTGGCCCTTACTAAATGTTTCTTACGTGTTTTATATTCTTCATCCCTTCTCTTCCCATGTCCCTCTTAATCCAAATTGTTGCACTCTGTAGATTACCCACGTTTCTTATCGCTATTTCCGCCATTAGGGAAAATAACAACTTCACTTTTATCGGCCGGTTACCCTGTGCTTTACCTATCCTTTCCACATCGTCTACGTCCACTTCACAGAAGTTAATTTTCATTCGGTTTTGGATGAATTCTGTAACTTTGTAAATTGTCATCACTTTGTCCTCTCCTTTTTCTTCCGGCACTCCATATATAAATAACCATTTCTTCCTGCCTTTCTGGATACTGTCTTCTATTTCTGCCTTCATCATCTCTTCTTCCATATTCATTACTTTCTCTTTGAGTGACACAATTTCTCTCTCGTTGTTTCCCACTTTAGTCGTTATTTCGTCTGTTCTTCCCTGAATCCATTGCCTCATATTTTCAAACTCTTTCATTTGTTCCTGAATCATATTTTTTATCTGTTCAAATGGGCATACTTCTTCCACAACCTTTAGGAGGAAGTACAACTAGGCAACCATCCTCTATATAACACTAATCAGAGAGAAAAAATGGAAGGGCTCCGACACTTCGAAAAATGAAGATATCGGCCAAAGAAAGACAAGAGCCACGAAGGGCGTGAAAATGACTCCCTAGGCCTCGAGTGCTCCAATACCGTCGGGGTCGGAAAAGAACCAGTTGACCAAGGGAGGTCGGATAGGACAGATGAAAGTGAGGAGCCTGGCACAAGTAAGTGGAAGCAATTCCAGGCCTCAGCTAAGGGCCCCGTGGTCACCAACCCATGCTCCAAAGTTCAGAGCCCCTGGGTCCCCTTTTAGTCACGTCTTACGACAGGCAGGGGATACCGCGGGTGTTATTCTATCACCTCCACCCACAGGGGGGTTCAGTTCAGAGGGTTCAGGTTCGACTACCGACCGAGTCGGCGATTTTAATCGCTCAATCAATGAATATTCAAGATAAACTTAAATATTATAATTAAGCGGTCCACCTATTCAATACAATATATAATTTATTATATCTAGTACATTATTATAATTAAGCGGTCCGCCTATTCAATACAATATATAATTTATTATATCTAGTACATGTTTCGTCCCCTAAGGGACATCATCAGCTAATAATAAATTAACATTAATATATCAGAAATAAATATTATTAAAATTGGAAAGACACATTAAAATTTTTGACATTAAAAATAAGATCTTGGAAATTTTGTTAAAATTGTAAGTCATAAAACAGATAAAACAGTTAAATTGTCCATATTTCTCTTGTTGATATTCTTGGAAAATACCAGTTTTGCTTATAAAATCTTAAAATATCATTTGTTGTAAATAGCACACTTGATTTGTATCTCTTGGTGAAAGATTTGTTGAAACTTAATAAGCATTCCTTAGACGGTATAATAAATTTAAATGCTTCAGAATTTAAAATCAGCTCGGGGCCATGATCGTTAAGTTCTGTGTGGTAATTGATATAATTTTAAATGAAAAAATAAAAAAAAAATATAAGTGTAAGTAACGTGAAATGGAAGATGAAATAATTATAACGTAATGTAATAAAATCGTATTACTTATTCCTTATTATTGGCCAAGATCTTATTTTAAATGTCAAAAATTTTAATGTATCTTTCCAATTTTAATAATATTTATTTCTGATATATTAATGTTAATTTATTATTAGCTGATGATGTCCCTTAGGGGACGAAACATGTACTAGATATAATAAATTATATATTGTATTGAATAGGCAGACCACTTAATTATAATATTTAAGTTTATCTTGAATATTCATTGATGATTACAGTCAATACGGGATTAGTATTACTTGAAATGAAGCTGTTAAAGCTTATCACTTGTAATGATTTTAATCGCGTCTGATTAATTCTTATAGCTCGGGGACTGGGTGTTTGTCTTTGTCCAAATAGTTTCCTCTTCATATTCAAAATTCAGAATACTACACTACTGACCACCACAGGAACATGCAAGAATGATTACAACCCTCCATATAGGATTGGTGTCAGGGAGGCATCCGAACGTAAAACAGAGCCAAATCCCCATTTGCAATGCATTTCGCACCCGTGTCCTCACAAATGCGGAGAAAAAGTGGCAGTAGAGGAAGTAGAAGAAGAAAAAGAAGATCATGCGAACAGTTTTGACCAGACTGTACCATGCATAAGTCAGCATTGTTGATGATTTGATGCATCTACAACCCGAAGTGAGAAAGTAAGATTTTCTTCTTACTTGGTAGAAAATTATTTTTACGTAAACAACCTTTTTCCTTCCAGTATGCAGGCAGCCAAATAAGAGGAAACTGGATGAAATACGAATGCATGTGAATCTTTCTATTCCATTCGTATTTTAGTGTAAGCTTGAATTCCTATCATCCAGTCTGTATATGTTTTCGTGGAAGAGTTGACTTCCTTGATGGATATCTTTTTTTTCAAAATCAACAGTAGTAAAGACTCGCACTTAGGAAACAATTTTTACACATCAAACAAGAAAACATACCTTCAGAACCAAATAATACCTATGAGATCTGTTACCGGGGTTTCGTGGATCACAGAGAGGTGAAAGAAGGTGAGGGCTTGAATGGGTCTATCTACAATATCAAAAATTATTTTAAAACTTTTAAATAAAGGTTATATTTCTTTTCAGAAAATCAAACTTTACTACAGCGTATCAGGTACAATGACAATTTTGATATAAAAATAGAAAACCCCAGGATAGGGAATTTAACACTTTTGGGCTTCAAGCCCCTAATTCACAACTTTACAATGTCGCCAATATAGCGTTTACTTCGACACCAGATTCCAGAGCACTTTGCTCCAACCATTATAATTTTACGGCCTTCCAAAGGCACCACTAGTATCACACAAAAACCAGAAAGAGTTTACAAGCTCTCTGAATTCAACAAAGGAGACTGGCTCCCGATTTCTTACAGCCTACTCAAGGCAACATTACACAAAAAATCTTACAATTTCTGGCCTCTCTAGGCCCAACCTACAATTTACAATTTTGTACACAGGGGTGTCTATTACCCAAACTACTGGGCCTTCGTGGAAAGAAGAACAGGTTAAATTACTGGCCCAAACACAAAATGTGTGGAAGCGTACACTTGCGCTCCTGGAAAACCAAGTATAAAACCCTAATTGGGCTCGCGGCCCGATGATACAGAGGCTAATCCCAAGCTACTGAGGTGACTAGAAAGAAGGTTAATTAATGCTTTACAGAAAGAGAAATAGTTACAACATCGTAGTCACCCCGAGATAAATTGAAGGGGAACTCGAGAGGGTAACACACTCTCTATCCCCAATTTACAGTTTAAGACTTTATGAAATTCTACATGAAAAGGAAGAAGTTTACATTTTAGAAATCATACGGTTACATAGTTAAAGCTTAGAACCTTCCCCTCGGATGAGTTGGCGGAGATAGCTAGAGATATAGAAAACTGGTGGCCATTATATGGGCTGATGTACTGCCTGCCGAAGGACGAGGCACCCCGCCTCCTGACTTAACACACACACTCAGTAATTCGACGATCAGTACCGGTAAGAAAAGGTAGCTTGAAAAAGCCGCAGATTATATACCTGAGGGGATGGTTCGAGAAGGTTCTGGATTAAATACGGACACACCCTCTCACTTTTATTGGCCAAATTAAAATCTACAAGAAGCCTGTGATAGGCCAAAAAATAAATACACAAATTTCTAACTGGCCAGATTCAAAAGCTGGTGGGATGAGAAGAAAGTGTTGCAAACCTTGAAATAACAAAATAAATGAACATTGATTTAGTTATGAAAACCTAGAAACACAAAACTTCTTTAAATCACAAGTTCTTCCACCTTGCACCAGA
Source organism: Anabrus simplex (assembly GCF_040414725.1). Lineage (NCBI taxonomy): Eukaryota > Metazoa > Arthropoda > Insecta > Orthoptera > Tettigoniidae > Anabrus > Anabrus simplex. The sequence goes on along the minus strand of NC_090271.1, from coordinate 34,292,364 downwards.
GTGCATGACCTCAGTTTTTTGTAAGGACATCTATGGAGAAAAGTTCAGACTACTTGCTGTACACCAAAACAAAACAAATAAATCCAGTCAGTTTAGGAAACTTTAAAATAACACAATACTCTGATATTTATGAGTGACATCTTCTGATTAATGTCCCAACTTCATGCAGTAGCTGTTTCACGTTTCCTTAAGGTGCTTCTTTTAAATGTGCGGGGTTGGGGTGTACCTCCTGGTACAAGATCAACTGATTGCTTCGCGTTTATTATTATTCTTGAAGTAACAAAAAAGGAGGCAATGAACAATGAACAATGACATATGGACGATTTTTAATATTTGTTGCGATAGTGAAGTGAAATCAAATGAAGGTTATATTTCAAAGGTGCAATGAAAATCTACATTCAGTGGGAAAATTATCAACGTTTCTTCAGTGCAATTCTCATTTGGGACTCTACGCTTCCTAGTGCAATTTACATGGTAAGTCATTTCCCGCTTATATTTTTTCAGTGTGATTTCCTATTTATCAACAATTACAGTTAAGTCATAGTAATTTGACCTTCTCGGAACCGCATTCATGGAAAAGCCGAATTATTGCGATTTAACTTCTGGAGTTATAGAGGCCATACAGTTAGGGGCGCACAGCTCTGAGCTTGCATCCGGGAGATAGTGGGTTCGAATCCCACCGTCGGTAGCCCTGAAGATGGTTTTCTGTGGTTTCTCATTTTCACGCCAGGCAAATGCTGGGCTGTACCTTAATTATGGCCACGGCCACTTCCTTCCCATTCCTAGACCTCTCCCATCTTATCGTCATCACAAGACCTATCAGCGTCGGTGTGCCGTAAAACAAATTGTTAATTGGAGTTATAGAAAAAGGTACTGTGCATATCCATAGAGGTTAACGGGTGCATATTCCTTAATAAAACATGCATAGAGTGCTTCGTCAACTTTTGCGTTATCTCCTGTCTTCAAAGACTGCCTCTCCCCTGTTCCTATCATTGCCAACCCTGCTGATTTTTCAGTAGACCTCCCGCATGTTAAACATTCCTACTTAACTACAGATTAACTGACAGAAAATCAATAAATCTATTGAAATTTCAATTGTAAAGAAATCACTATATTTACCTGTAAAAAATTAATCTCTAACATAACACATGGTGTCAAGTCAGCATGGATCATGCATCTAAAACTAACAAAAGTGTACACTGTAACACATTTCTCACAATTATAGAATTTTTCTGACGTTCCCACCTACTCAATACTACCGGTATTTATGTTATAAAATGAATGTATTAACATCTAAATTACAAAACTACAACACTATGATTGTACTCCTCAAACTGACAGTGTAACAAATGTAAACTAATAGTTCACTAGATTTTAAGACAGTGAATTTGTAAAATTCAAGAAAACAAAAACCTACAACCTGTTTACCAGTCAGTGACTGGGTCAAGGATGGAATGAATGAAGCCCTCATCTTGCGGCAAGGATAGGAGTCGTGCCAGCTGCCGAGGCCTGTCACACTCCTCTGAGGCAATGATTAATGACTGACAGATGAAATGAAATTATATTGGAGAGTGTTGCTGGAATGAAAGATGACAGGGATAACCGGAGTACCCAGAAAAAAAACCTGTCCCGCCTTCGCTTTGTCCAGCACAAATTTCACATCGAGTGACCGGGATTTGAACCACAGAGCCCAGTGGTGAAAGGCCGATGTGCTGCCACCTGAGCCACTGACGCTACCCATAAAATTCAAGAAGAGTATTTTAATTCAACAGAAACATGGACGGTTATCAAATTTTAAGACATATTTTTGTCAAACTCAAGAAGTAGTTTTTAATGATTGTGTGTACTATTTTAATTGTTAATGTAGACAACTGAGGATGATCCATGGATCGAAACTAGTATTGTTTAGATGTTAATAAATTAATTTTATAACACAAATAGCATTGATTAGGTGGGAACGTCAGAAAACTCTGTAATTGTAGGTCAAAAACCTTCAATACAGAAAAATGAAACTGATCACACATGACACTTCTCATCTGATTTGGATATGGAAGAGAAGCAACTATCCAGAAAGGAGTGAGGCAGGATTGTAGTTTATGTAGAATATATATGATATTATAAATCAGACAAATTTGGAAAATGAATCAGAGTTCAACCTGAGAAAAAAATATCCAAGATTTTCAAATAATTTAGGTTTTTAACCGAGTCCACAGAAGATTTGGGGATATTGCTGAATGGCATGGACACAGTCCTAAAGAAAAAGTACAAGATGGAAATAAATAAATAAATAAGTAAATAAATAAATAAATACATAAATATATATATATATATAAATTAATTAATTAATTAATTAATTAATTAATTAAATAAATAAATAAATAAATAAATAAATGTAAAACAAAGGCAACAGAATGTAATCAAATGAAGTCAAGCAATGTAGAAAGTATCACATCAGGAAAAGAAGTCTTAAAGGAAGTAGGTGAATATTGTAACTTCAGTAGCAGAATAACTACAGTAACAATAGCAGAAGTAAGGAGGACGTGAAATGTAGACTAGCCTAACTAAAGAAGACCCAACCAAAGATACAGTAAATTAGCTCACATCAAAACACAACATTTCTGAAGACGTTTGTGTAAAAAGAAATAAATGGGAGCCTTTGACACACTGAAGAAAATGCTGGAGGTGAGATGGATATACTGAATCACAAATGAAGAGATAGTGAATTAATTTTGCAAGAGCAGAGTGATTTAATTGAATTTGACCAGGAGAAGAAAATGATGGGATGCATCATTTTGAGATAAGGCTTGTTCAGTTGGTTTTTATGTGAGGAAGGTGAAGACATGAATATAACAAACAGACTAGGGCAGACGTAGGATGTAGAGATGAAGAGGATAGGTTGACAAAGAAAACTGTGTGAAACTAGGCTGCGAGGTACTACCCAGAATTTCTGAGAACTTGAATATTTGGTGTGAACAGCACCAAGTTCAGATGTTAGGTGCCTCTTGGTGCATGTTTCAACCATTAGTCTGCCAACTGGCATCCTTGTAAGTGCACATGTTTCAGTGCTTTTCTTTACACCACATCAACCGTCAGTGAGAGGTTTTACAAATGGTTTTTGAGACAACTGAGGGAAGATGTGAGGCACAAACAGGGACTGCATCATGACAACGCACCTGCATACACTTCACTCATTGTGAGGGATTTCCTGACAGAAAACAACATGACCGCCATTCCACACCCCACCTACTCACCTGATCTGGTACCCAGTAACTTCTACCTCTTCCCTAATATGAAATTCCAATTGGAAAGACAGGCGCTTAGACCACACTGAAAGGATCTAAGCAGAATCGCACAAGATGTTGAACGAACTGAATCCAGAAGGCTTTTGTGAGTGTTTCCAAAACTAGGAAAAACACTGCAATTGCTATATTCAAGCTCAGAGTGACTTCTTTCAAGGTGATGGTGGAAATTAGGCATTAAACTAAGTATTAATTTTTTAATGTCGTAATGGTCCACCTTTTCAATACTATCTGTCTGTTAGGTTATGAGCCCAGAGGCTGGTTGGATCCTCAAATAGCACCACCAAAGGCTATGCAGTTATAGGAAAACCACAAAAATCAATGGCAGTACCAAAATGAGGCGTATTAGGCAAGTTGAGGAGTGCAGTAGTTTGCCATTGCTTTCCTCACTGGGCCAGGCAGTGCTATTGTAGCACGACTGACCCTATGAGCAACACGTTTCACTTGGTTGTGCTCTGAATGCCATTATTCAGCACAACCCATACCCCAGCAGCTTCCATTTGTCACAGTCATGGATGAGAATTGGACTTCAGTGGAAGCTACACTTTGCTCTGGCCTGTGCCAAGAAATGGATGCAAAAGTACTGCATCCATCAAGAAATGACAGCAGGCAGTTTCAGTACTATAATATGCAATATTTTTTAATTACATTACTACATTACTAACTAGGGACTAGTTTCAGCCTTGGCAGGCCATCCTCAGCCTTAATGTAATACATCTAATAAACTAAACAAATGTACAAACACACAATTGACATTAAAATCTGGGATGAACTATGATAAAATTTGAAGAAAAAAAAGGCTTGCATACCGCTAACACCATTCAAGTAGATTTGGTGATTGATGATTTGACTACAGAATCAACATTTACCAGTTCCCATTTTGCAATTGAAATTGTAATGATTATCAGTGATGGAACTAACAATTCTATGAATATTAATGCAAGAAAGAGTCTGGATGATGAGCATACTCCAGATGCCAAGAATTTAGAGCCTAATTTATTTTTCAAATTTTACACATAGTTCATCCCAGATTTTAATGTCAATTGTGTGTTTGTACATTTGTTTTTATGTCAATCATGTGTTTGTACATTTTTTTAGTTATTAGATGTATTACATTAAGGCTGAAGATGGCCAGCCAAGGCTGAAACTAGTCCCTAGTTTAGTAATGTACCGTAATTCAATAATATTGCATAATATAGTAATGAAAAGGTGGACCATTATGACATTAATTTAATAATTATTATTGTGATCACAATTCAATATGGATCAAAACCATGAAGTTTATATCCTATGATTAATTTTTTATCAACATAATCTTGCAAATTCTGGGTACCACCTCATATGAACTGATGACCATAACAGTTATTACATACATGACTTGATTTGTGACTTGTTCTTTTCCATTATTCACAACATTCAAGTGTAGAACTGAAATGAGTAATACATTTTCACCTGATAATATAATGTTGTTTTTTCATGTGTCTGCAGGGTGAGAATAATGTGAGGGTGCTTAATGTGGCAATGGTGAATGGATACTCCATCATTACCTATCAGCGACCTCTGCGAGCTAGTGACAAATTCGATCTCCCTATTTGGACCACTGGGAGTCAACCAGTCATCTGGGCCATTGGACCACTCAACTCTCGATATGAGGTGTCATACCACCACACTGTCCACAGAGGTAAGATCAATTCTGCTTATATCTCCTCAGCTAATTTCACCAACATGCATATATCTATTTAACCCAATGGACTAAAGAAGCAAAAGATAGTAATTGCCACGCATTCTAGGCCATAGGTCCAACAATTATTAAGATTAAATATCTATAAATGTCTTCTGCATTGTTAATTTTATTGTTAATCATTCACTTTGTGTTGCTAAAGTAAGATTTGAATCACTGAAATTTGGAAATTTGTGAAAATGCAAAGATTAATAATAATAATAATAATAATAATAATAATAATAATAATAATAATAATAATAATAATAATAATAATAATAATAATGAAGAAGGAGAAGAAGAAGAAGAAGAAGAAGAAGAAGAAGAAGAATAAGAAGGAGAAGAAGAAAACCTACAACCTGTTTTCCAGTCATTGACCGGGTCAGGCATGGAATGAATGAAGCAGATATAGGCTATTAGTATGATGAGGTCGCCACTCCCAAAGTGATTTATTAATGACTGATAGATGCTATGAAATGAGAATGGAGAGTGTTGCTGGAATGAAAGACGACAGGGAAAACCGGAGTACCCGGAGAAAAACCTGTCCCGCCTCCACTTTGTCCAGCACAAATCTCACATGGAGTGATCGGGATTTGAACCACGGTATCCAGCGGTGAGAGGCCGACGTGCTGCCATCTGAGCCACGGAGGCTCCGCAATAATAATAATACCATATTATTATATATTTCTTCCTCTTCTTTCTTCGTTATGCCCATTCAAAGAGCGCGTTTCAACTTGTTCGTTGACCTGATGGTTTGCACCTTATTATCCTCCCAAAATCTCTTTATGAATGCACTGTGTTGTATCTTACGTTCAGTGGACCACTTCCTACCAGTTTTCTTTTTAGACCGGGCGAGTTGGCTGTGCGGTTAGAGGCGCGCGGCTGTGAGCTTGCATCGGGGAGATAGTAGGTTCGAATCCCACTGTCGTCAGCCCTGAGATAGTTTTCCGTGGTTTCCCATTTTCACACCAGGCAAATGCTGGGGCTGTACCTTAATTAAGGCCATGGCCGCTTTCTTCCAACTCCTAGGCCTTTCCTATCCCATCGTCGCCATAAGACCTATCTGTGTCTGTGCAACGTAAAGCCAATAGCAAAAAAAAAAAAAAATTCCTTTTAGACTTCTCCTCGAATGTGTGCTTGGCTACTATTGTGCTAAAATCTCCACGATCTTCTATGATGTCGCCCGTGATGTTCATTTCTTGGAGGTCGGCCTTAGTTTCTTCTAGCCATTTTATTTTCATCTTCTTTGATTTGATTACTTGAAATAATCTTTTGGTGAGTCTGTTGCTATCCATTCTATAGATATGGCCATAGAATTCAGGGCATCTCTTGTGTACGGCATCAGTGAACCTGTCAGTTAATGAGTAGAGGTCCGCTGTTCTCCTCTTAATCCACATTACATTTTCTCTCATAGGATTATACATTTTCTGGATAATTTTCTTTTCTTGTTTTTATTTTCTTTAATTTTAGAGTGACCTCCAAGGGTTTTTGAGGCGTATAAAGCTTCTAACTGTCTTGTAATGTGGTAATTTTGCATTACGTGATATGACTCTCTTGTTGTAGTAATTCCACGTTAGTCTGTATGCCTTATGGAGTTTAGTGGCTCTTTCTATTTATTTATTTATTTATTTATTTATTTATTTATTTATTTATAACTTATCTAAAATACATTTGCAAATGAGTAGTGGGATATTATACGTTATCTTATTTACACCTGCAAAGCACTTAATGTGCTTGTCTATCGGTGTTGTTTCATATTTTAATACATTGTTGCAATCCTTGCTGTTTACAACATTAATAAGGTTTGTACATATACATTGGAATAATTAGCATGGTAACTTCATCCTGTGGTGTGGGTTTTTATCAATCCCTGAAAGTTGTTATGGTTACAGTATGTCGGGCAGAATATGTATCAATGCACAACAATTTGTAACGAGTTTGATTATATACCCAGGTGCGACTATTTAAAGATATAACAAAAGGCAATCCAATTGGAAGCAAACTGCGATTAATGAGGTGTCCGAGAAGGGAACAAGGAAAATAAGTGCAACATTTAAACAAAATAGTATATTCTTTCCACTAAAAACATAACCAAATAAACTCAATATTTCACAGTGTTGAAAATACAGCAACAACATTTGAATGAAAATGACATAATTACAACAGTGTCCTAGACAATTTACACAGGATTTACGTGAAACAATAAAAAAGGATCTTGCAAATTTCCAAACCTCAGCCTAACAAGGAGAGAGAACATCATATGAACAGAATAAAAGGGTAAAGCATGTAACAAAGAAGGTCAGGAAGGAATGGGGCAGGATCACAACACATAACCATGTGAAGAGCCAGAGATTTTTCAGAGTTCACTTGCTAAAGTCCTGGCCCACATTCGATCATTCAAGCATCACCACTCAATGCATAATTTGAATGCCTTTGTTTTGTTTAAAAAGATATACTGAAGTTAAAATACTCATATATAATTTAAACTGCCCATGCCATGAAGTTAAAGTTATGCCCGCATGATAAAGTCCACTGGGCAAATAATAATAATAATAATAATAATAGAGCCTATACAGTATCATGTCTATAAGTACGGGCTGTGAAAGCATTAATGGCAATAATAATAATAATAATAATAATAATAATAATAATAATAATAATAATAATAATAATAATAATAATAATAATAATAATGATAATAATAATAATAACAACACTCTGTTGCTCACCCAATATTGAAGAAAGAGAAGTAGAGTTTCCCAGGAAACTACTGGGAACTCGTAGGACGACCCTCCAACCTCACTCGGTGTCAGTGGTGGACAGAAGACCGATCAGTCAGGGGGAGAATTTATAGGGCGAAAGAAAGTTTGTGAAGCACACAGGTCTTCGAGAAACAACACATAGTGACGTGACGAGTGACGTAAGTCAGTGGTAGTTCAGTACGTAGCGACGTGTTGAGCAAGTCGGGTGATGTGCGAAGCAGCAGCGGGCATACAAGGCAAATACAGTAGAGACAATACGTGACACGTCCAGATTTAGCCTTGTTAAAATGGGAGACAAGTCACAAGTGGCACTCCTAGTGGCGTGACCTGAAAATTTGCGCTAAATTCAAATATCAATGGAAATATATATACAGAAATGGATAAATAAATTACTTCTAGAAAGAAAGTGTTACTAAGATATTAACTTCAAAGTTAATAAAGCAATTCTGGATAAATGAATGAAGAATTATTTAACAGGTTATTATTTAAAGACTGAAATTAGACATATAATCAAGATGTGAATTGGACTGCTGTGAAAGGGCTTGATCTTTCATTTATGCATTACTTTTTTAGCTTTAGCATTTCTGCCTGAATGTTCACGGCTAGATTTGTCTTTTTTCTCATTTAAAAGCATTGTATCATCACATTAAAACACTTGTCAACAAAATATCATCACATTTCTTACACACATGATTCAATGAATTTACATTTAAGAGCTGGACAATTTTCCTTTTAACTTGAAGCCTACTAACAGAAAGAAAATCTATAAATTTAGCTTCAAAAACATTCAAACTTTCCCTATAAGCAATACTTGCCATAATGCCATTACATTAGGGTAAAGCAAATTTGCCTCATCATATTTTTTCAAAAAAATATGTACATTTCTTAAATCACCCATATTTTCTTCAGTGCTAGATAACGCATTACGGCATTCCAAATGGGGTAACTTGGAACACAACCAGCCACACACATATGCATATGTATTTTCCTGAATTAAATCAAACCCACAGATCACACCTACAACACCATATTGGTATTGAAGGTTAACTGCTGCACTATACAATAAAATAAGCTTATTATATTTTAAGCCAGTTAAAATGTGGGTCGCGCAGGTCAGAAGTTTAGGAAGTACTATAAAAATCTCTTTGTAACTGGAAGAACATATATGCAAACACAATATTTACTTACGTTTTCCTATCACGAGACAAACGGAAGAAAGACCGCGAATCCTTCTGCACTTCATAGTTATTGCAGCCAAACACACCACATATCTTTCCACTCATATTGAGAGGAGATATAAAGGAATGAATCGCACTAGTATTTACTTACGTCAACTTAAAGCAAACGCATAAATAATGCCAAAAACTTCACAAACAAATAGACGTGCTCTTATGACAGAATCAGTAACTCTCAGGTCACTCCGCTAGATAGAGCTCTAATCGCTGTCCCTCGATATCTCGCAGAGTGCTGCATATTGTCTCTACTGGATTTGTACGAGGTCAAGTAAGTGAGTGCTAGTTACAAATTATCTTTCAAAATAGATAAGTCTATGGTACATTTTTCATTCATGAGCAAATATTTAAACTGTAATTTTATTTTCTGTAATCCATAGTTTCACATGTTTTTTTAATTGATATTTTGTTCTCAAGTGTGTCAATTCTGAAGGCAACTTCTTCAAAAATTTAGGAAGAACAAATTGTACTGTTCTGAATCCATATTTCCTTTTTATGACACAGAGAAAATCTTATTACATATCATAAGAGATTCTCTGCAAATTATACAGCTTCATTTATACTTGAAATCGTAATCTCTTTGTGACGAATTTTCGAGAAAAGATATGCTCACCCTCACTGGAGGACAGATGATTTATTTTTTAATAAATCTTACTGCCTTGTTATTGAAATGAATGAAAATCCACAGCTGGTTCAGGAATGGAATGAATGAAGCCCCATCTAGCGTGAGAATAGGAACTGTGCCGGCTGCTGAAGCCTGTTGCACTCCTCTGGGGCAATGATTATGACTGACAGATGAAATGAAATGATAATGGAGAGTGTTGCTGGAATGAAATATGACAGGAAAAATCAGATTACCCGGAAAAAGCTCTGTCCCTCCTCCGCTTTGTCCAACACAAATCTCACATGGAGTGACCGGGATTTGAATCACGGAACCCAGCGGTGAGGCCGGCGTGCTGCTGCCTGAGCCATGGAGGCTCACCACTTTATTATTATTATTATTATTATTATTATTATTATTATTATTATTATTATTATTATTATTATTATTATTATTATTATTATTATTCGTTTTACATTCTACTAACAACTTTATTGCTGAGAAAAATAATGTTCTGTCAAAACATCACATACCACATATTCACAAACATTTGTTTTATTTGTGCTCAATGAATATTTCTTCCATTCCTTATCTATAACCAACAGGACAATGGGAAAGTGCCTTAGAAACTGTCTATAACACTTTCAAATCGAATTTCAGATGATGTTTTTATCGACTTCACTCGGTCACCAAAGTGGAATTGTCCCCTGCCTGAAGTGGATAACGCTTACGAGGAGACATCTGTGCCCTCCACCCCAGCACCTGTTTCCAGGAGGAGACCAACCAGACCTTCTACAACTCTAAACTCTGAAGAAGTTACTGTTGCACCACAAAGAGTAAGCACTCTTGCACATGCTATGCTTCCATTGAATATGGTATAGCTTCTTCAAAGGTTGATTAAAAAGTAAGGTTACAAAGCCTGTAGTGAAACATGTACATTCTATTTCACACAACCAGTACAGCCAACTGATAGTGCAAACATCAGGTTATTTTTCAACATAGTCTCCATATCGGTTTATGCACTTGTCACTTCATGGGATGTGTCTGAATATTCCTTTCTGGTAAAAATCCTGTCCTTGCCACGTAGTCGCAAAGTGTTTCACCTCCTCATCATAAGCCGTGATGTGATCCTCCTGTCATCCTGAATCAGCTCCTCCACATGAGCTATGTTCAGATCTGTTGATGCCATGCTGGGTAGGCCACTGCGATGCTCGTCAGTGAGCAACAGGTAGAGCAACAGAGGGAAGATGTGGAACAGAGAACTGTTGCTGAGATGTGTGGAAGTAGGAGGAAGGAAAAAGGTAGGAAAGGGAATAGAGTAGAGGATAGGAACAGGTGGAACAGGATCAAGGGAGGAGGAAGTAGCTTCTGCAGCTATCAGGAAAGATAGGGCTGACCAGGAGGGGAGGGGATCAAATGATGTGGGTAGGGTTGAGGCTCCGGTCATGGGGAATTCCATCATTAAACATGTAGGGAAAGTGTATGGAGGAAAGGGAACCAGGGTAGAGTGTTATCCAGGAATTAGGTTGAGGCAGATGCTGAGAAAAGTAGAAGAGAAGGAGGAGGGGAAGGAGAAAGTGGTAGTGTTTCACATTGGTACCAACAACATAAGGCAAGCTGATATAAGTACCAACATAGTTGGAGATGTGTGGGATCTGGTAAATGCAGCACAGATGAAATTTAAGAAAGCGGAGATTGTTACCAGTGGAATTCTGTGTAGGAGGGATACTGACTGCAGGGTGATAGGGGATTTAAATGAGACTATGGAGAGGGTATGTGGGAAACTGGGTGTGAAATTTCTAGATCCTAATGGGTGGGTAAGAGATAGGGATCTGCGCTCAGATGGCTTTCACTTAAACCGCAGTGTTACATATAAGTTAGGAAATTTGTTTGGAAGGGTAATAGGGAGGCACATTCGGGGAAACGGGGTTGTCTAGGGAGCGCTGATAAGGGTACAGAGATTTGGAAGTCAAGTAGGGATGACATAAAAATGTTAGTGTTGAACTGTAGAAGTATTGTAAAGAAAGGAATAGAATTACATAATTTAATAGATATATATTTACCAGGTATTGTAATAGGAGTTGAATCATGGCTGAGAAATGTTATAATGGATGCAGAAATTTTCTCACAGAACTGGAGTGTGTTACATGCTATAAACCTCATTATTGGTCCGTATATAAAATTTACAGTTCAAAAATAATAAAGGTGTTCACTAATCCACCTATTCAATACTTTATTTCCACTTAAAGTGGTTAACACTAGGTGGATTAGTGAACACCTTTATTATTTTTGAACTGTAGTGTGTAGCGTAGAGATAGGATAGGAATGGTGGGAGGGGGGGTATTCATTTTGGTGAAAGAAGAATTTGTAAGCTACGAAAAAGTTAAAGATGAGAAACATGAAATTCTAGGTGTAAGGCTCATTTCTAAACATAATAGGCAACTTGATGTCTTTGGAGTGTACAGACCGGGAAAGGATAGCGCTGACATGGATTCAGAATTATTTGATAATAAGCTATGTGGGAAAAGACATGGAAAGGAATGTGACTGTAGCGGGAGATCTGAATTTAACTAATGTCAATTGAGAAAGAAATGCGAATGACAGTAAGCATGACCAACAAATGGCAAATAAGCTAATATGGGAAGGACAGCTGATTCAGAAAGTGACAGAACCAACTAGAGGGAAAAATATCCTGAACGTGGTGCTGATGAAACCAGATGAGCTCTACAGAGAAACCAAAGTAATAGTTGGTATTAGTGATCATGAAGATGTTTATGTCATAGTCAAAAATAAATGTGATAGAAAGGAAGGTCTTAAAAGTAGGACTAGTAGGCAGTACCATATGGCTGATAAAGCAGGCAAAAGGCAGTTTTTAAAAAGTAATTATGATCAGCGTAAAATGGTAATTAAGAATATAAACAGACTCTGGGATGGGTTTAAAGCAATTGTTGAGGAATAGGAATGTGAAAAAAGGTTTGTACATTTAAAGGTAGTAAGGAATGGTAAAGACCCGCCTTATTATAATAGAGAAATAAAGAGACTAAGAAGGAGGTGCAGACTGGAAAGAAATAGAGTTAGAAATGGCTGTGGAAGTAAGGAGAAATTGAAGGAACTTACTAGGAAATTGAATCTAGCAAAGAAGGCAGCTAAGGATAACATGATGGCAAGCATAGTTGGCAGTCATACAAATTTTAGTGAAAAATGGAAGGGTATGTATAGGTACTTTAAGGCTGAAACAAGTATCAAGAAGGACATTGCAGGAATAATTAATGAACAAGGAGAGTGTGTATGTGAGGATCTTCAAAAGGCAGAAGTATTCAGTCAGCAGTATGTAAAGATTGTTGTTTGTATGAAGGAGCCATACCAAATGAATGGAGAGTCGCTATAGTAGCCCCTGTGTATAAAGGGGTAATAGACATGAAGCTGAAAACTGCAGGCAAGCAAGTTTGACATGCATTGCATGTAAGCTTTGGGAAAGCATGCTTTTTGATTATATTAGACATGTTGGCAAAATGAATAACTGGTTTGATAGAAGGCAGTTTGGGTTTAGGAAAGGTTATTCCACTGAAGCTCAACTTGAAGGATTCCAGCAAGATATTGCAGGAGGTCAAATGGACTGTATCACGATTGACCTATCTGAGGAATTTGATAGGACAGATCAACGGAGACTTCTAGCAAAATTGAGTGACAAAAGAGTGACTGAATGGGTGGCTACATTTCTAGAAAATAGAACTCAGAGAATTTTTTTTTTTTTTTTTTTTTTTTGCTAGGGGCTTTACGTCGCGCCGACACAGATAGGTCTTATGGCGACGATCAGAGAATTAGTGTAGGAGAAACCTTATCTGAAAGCAAAGGTCAAAAGTGGAAGGTAAAGGCTTCCACCATTGTTAACCTCGGCACGTGATGGGGTAGAGTGGTTAGCTCTACGCCCGGCCGCCTTTGCCCCCAGGAATTAACCTGATATTCACTTTTGGTGTAGGCTGAGTGAACCTCAGGGCCATATGCACCTCCGGAAGTGGAAATCTCGTTTCTTAAATTTTATGACTTTCTGACGGGGATACGAACCCACGTCCTTTGGGGCAAACCGAGCACGCCTTTACCGCCTCGGCCAGGCAGCCCCTGAAGCCTTATCTGACCCTGTAATAATTAAGAGGGGAATTCCCCAAGGCAGTATTATTGGACCTTTATTTTTTTCTTATATATATATCAATGATATGAGTAGAGAAGTGGAATCAGAGATAAAGGCTTTTTGCAGATGATGTTATTCGGTACAGAATAATAAATAAGTTAAAAGATTGTGAGCAACCGGAAAATGACCTCAATAATATTGTTAGATGGACAGTAGGCAATGGCATGATGATAAACGGGGTTAAAAGTCAGGTTGTTATTATGGTTTTCCATGGTTTCCCATTTTCACACCAGGCAAATGCTGGGGCTGTACCTTAATTAAGGCCACGGCCGCTTCCTTCCAACTCCTAGGCCTTTCCTATCCTATCGTCGCCATAAGACCTATCTGTGTCGGTGCGACGTAAAGTCCCTAGCAAAAAAAAAGTCAGGTTGTGAGTTTCACAAATAGGAAAAGTCCTCTCAGTTTTAATTACTGCGTTGATGGGGTGAAAGTTCCTTTTGGGGATCATTGTAAGTATCTGGGTGTTAATATAAGGAAAGATCTTCATTGGGGTAATCACATAAATGGGATTGTAAATAAAGGTTACAGATCTCTGCACATGGTTATGAGGATGTTTAGGGGTTGTAGTAAGGATGTAAAGGAGAGGACATATAAGTCTCTGGTAAGACCCCAACTAGAGTATGGTTCCAGTATATGGGACCCTCACCAGGTTTACTTGATTCAAGAACTGGAAAAAATCCAAAGAAAAGCAGCTCGATTTGTTCTGGGTGATTTCCGACAAAAGAGTAGCGTTACAAAAATGTTGCAAAATTTGGGCTGGGAAGAACTGGGAGAAAGAAGACAAGCTGCTCAACTAATAGGTGGGGTAATAAATATACTCCTATTGTAAACTAAGTGAGATCGCTCTTTTCAATACAGAACAAAAATGAGAGTGATGGTTTGTAAGTGGTATGTTCCGAGCTGTCAGCGGAGAAATGGCGTGGAATGACACATTAGTAGACGAATAAGTTTGAGTGGCGTCTATAAAAGTAGAGGCGTGCGGCTGTGAGCTTGCATCCGGGAGATAGTAGGTTCGAATCCCACTATCGGCAACCCTGAAAATGGTTTTCCGTGGTTTCCCATTTTCACACCAGGCAAATGCTGGGGCTGTACCTTAATTAAGGCCATGGCCACTTCCTTCCAACTCCTAGGCCTTTCCTATCCCATCATAGCCATAAGACCTATCTGTGTCGGTGTGACGTAAAGCCCCTAGCAACAAAAATTTAAAAAAAAAAAAAAAGTAGGAAAGATCACAACATGAAGATAAAGTTGGAATTCAAAAGGACAAATTGGGGCAAATATTCATTTATGGGAAGGGGAGTTAGGGATTGGAATAACTTACCAAGGGAGATGTTCAATAAATTTCCAATGTCATTGAAATCATTTAAGAAAAGGCTAGGAAAGCAACAGATAGGGAAAAGTCATCCTTGTCTGATGCTATTTGGTATTGTTCTAGGTCTCCTTCTAAGTATTCTCCCTTCAACAGTCTGGCTCCATGGCTAAATGTTTAGCTTGCTGGCCTTTGGACATAGGGGTCCCGGGTTCGATTCCCGGCAGGGTCGGGAATTTTATCCATAATTTGTTAATTCCGCTGGTACGGGGGTTGTGTGTATGTGTCGTCCTCATCATCATTTATCCACATCATGACGTGCAGGTCACCTTTGGGCGTCAATTGAAAAGACCTGCACCTGGCGAGCCGAAGTCCTCGGACGCTCCCGTCACTTAAAGCCATACTGTACGTCATTTCATTCCCTTCATTACAATTGCACCAATTGGAGTTTCTCATCAGGCGGCTGATCTGATATCAACGAGGCCAAATCTCTTGTATTATAAAAAGTATTTCTTCATTCTTCCTCCTTTCTGTGCAAGATACTGTATTTGCAATGTTGCCAGCACCACATCTCAAATGCTCTTAACCTATCCTTCTCAGTCTTTCTGACGGTCCATGTTTCCGAGCTCCATACATATGTCTTAATAAAACTCTTCAGTGTTGTTAACAACATGGTTTTAGGTGTCAGTAGACTTTACATTTTATTAAATGGTTGTTTCACCTGTACTATCTGGGTACAATTTCCTTCTGACACCTTCCATCCAATGTAATGAGACTGCCTAGACAAGCAAATGATTTTACTTGCTCTGGCTTTTCACCTTCTAACCAGATATCAGCATTCTGATTATGATCATGATTTCATTTCACAACTTTGGTTTACTTTTTATTAATTTTCATATTAAAGATTTGCTTCAACTTCTCATTGATAAGTCCTAAGGCCATGTTCCTATTCTTCAATTAGAGCTATGTCATCAGCAAATATTAATGTGATCAACATCATCATCTGCCATGTTAATTTTTTATGACGGTGTAGTATAACAACATTTTGTGACAAAATACATACAGTTTTAGTGATTGTAACTCAAGATTTAATACTCTGCACTTAGCAAACAACTTCAAGCAGCAGACGTGGTACTCGTCCCCCTGCCACTCCAGCACCAGCTCCGAAGACCGGCGCCTGGGAAATTCCCCCCATACAGTGCTATGAACCAGAGGATGGAGTCTTCTATGCTCAAATGGGACCCACTGGTGGCAAGCATGGTTACTCAGCCATAACAGGTACGCATGCAGCAAGCAGAATTCTTATTTAGGAGTTTTAAGCCATTTTTTAATAACTGTCCTCCTCTACTTTGGTTATTTCTTTACCATTCATGGTAGTGTGGTTTCTTTATAACACTACTATTATATCACATACAT
Source organism: Anabrus simplex (assembly GCF_040414725.1). Lineage (NCBI taxonomy): Eukaryota > Metazoa > Arthropoda > Insecta > Orthoptera > Tettigoniidae > Anabrus > Anabrus simplex. The sequence continues at coordinate 34,275,836 of NC_090271.1, read as the reverse complement.
GAACAATGAAAAAGTTAACTTCGTATCTCATTGTTCCAGCAAGCAAAAAGCCAAAAATATGTTTGAATCAATATTTTTTAAAGTCATCATTTTTACTATTTGTATGTTTCGAGGGTTTTAGTACCTACATCAATAGAGGTATTATTAATTCATAAAAGAGTGTTAATAATATTATTAGTTTGCTGGTAATGTGAAAACAAATACAGTTGGCAATGCTGTTTGACTGGGACTAGTTGCTGAGTTAAGAATAAAATACTGTCGTGTTGTGGTAAATTGAATTTCTTCTGGTTTGCATTCTAATACCAACTGGTAGATTCAATATTGTGAGAAGATGACTGTTTCTGTAAAAAAAACAAGGAATGAACCAAGAAATAAGAAAATCAATTTTGCAGTCAGTAGGTTTTTCTACTATCAGTACTGATTCTCTCATGTTAAACTTGACTACCTTAAAGCATTCAATATGATCAACAGGGTATATTGCCACAAAGTGTTTATGGCAATTCATCGAGAACCTGCCTCTTCATGAATAAGACTTAACTGCTCAGCAGGACATACACCAATAAAACAGAAATGGATGCGAGATGAAACGTGCCATTTTATGTAGAATTTTCCAGCTGACCTACAAACCGTTATGTGACTGACAGTGATTGAAAAAGACTAATTTCTCATTTCCATTCATAGAGTGAGTTGGCTGTGTGGTTAGAGTCGCGTAGCTGTGAGCTTGCTTTTTGGGAGATGGTGCATTCGAATCCCACTGTTGGCAGCCCTCAAGATGGATTTCTGTAGTTTCCCATTTTCACATCAGGCAAGTTCACCCCTGCATGACCCAAATTGCACAGCTAACTCACAGTTCAAACTTATCCAAATTCCTCTTTCCAATGATGCTGTTTCTGTAAAAACAAGGAACGAACCAAGAAATAAGAGAAACCATTTTGCAAACTATTTTGAAAACATTTGGTAATTTTTGAAATTTTGTACACATGTAACTTCTGCCCTAAGTGGTGGTGTTGGTGGTGATTATTGTTTTAAGAGGAAGTATAACTAGGCAACCATCCTCTGTATGGAAGGGAACCGACACTTTGAAGAATGACAAGGGCCACAAAGGATGTGAAAATGAAAGACTCTCTATCCCTCGAATGTTCTAATAGCATTGGTGTCAGAAAAGAACAAGAATTACCAAGCTTGATAGCTGCAGTTGCTTAAGTGCGGCCGGTATCCAGTATTCAGGAGATAGTAGGTTTGAACCCCACTGTCTGCAGCCCTGAAGATGGTTTTCCATGGTTTCCCATTTTCACACCAGGCAAATGCTGGGGCTGTACCTTAATTAAGGCCACGGCCGCTTCCCTCCCACTCCTAGCCCTTCCCTGTCCCATCGCCGCCATAAGACCTACCTGTGTCGGTACGACGTAAAGCAACTAGCAAAAAAAAAAAAAAAAATTGACCAAGGGAGGTCGGATAGAATAGATAAAAGTGAGGAGCCAGGCACAGGTAAGTGGAAGCAATGCCAACTAAGCTAAGGGCCCAATGGTCACCAACTTACACTCCCAAGTTCAGAACATCTGGGTCACCTTTTAGTCACCTCTGATGACAAGTAGGGGATACCGTGGGTGTTATTCTATCACCCCCACCCACAGAGGGTAATTGCCCTAAGTCTACCACTGGTACCATTTTGCAAACTATCCACTTCATGAAATGTATCAATAAATTAATCAATAAATCAAGCAGAGAAATTGCTCCACCTAATCGATACTTTTTATTTTGCCTTTGGCAAATTTAATTTACTAGTAGTGCATGTTTCATTTAGACTGACTAAACATCATCAGCTACACGTTTTGGTTTAGGCAGAAATTCATAAAAGTACTGAGACGTACAGTACATCACACCAGGTTAAAAGCTGAGGCTGTGGGTGGTAGTAAGAACGTGCAGCAATGCTCCTATATTTGGTGTTATTTCACAAACCAACTTGTTCAATGCCCAAACAGGTATTGCACAAACTTATGAATCTCTGAGTAACATTAAATTCCACCACAAACATCATTAGCCTCAAAATACAAGACACGATTAGGAATTTCCAGTTCAAACATGGTGCTATAAGAAGACAGTTCACATTTATATGTTCCATGTTATGAAAGCACAGAAAGAACAAAGACTTTTCTAGTCATCAACTATAACATGTTTTTTAGAAATGTTTACCAGCCATAAGTTTTAACCAAAACTGACATAGGTAAGTTCCTAATCTCCCCACTCCTCCCTCACCACCACCCACATTTTTAAAGGTTAGAGATTGTTTTAATATTCACATGGAATAATATGTCTCTATGTGAATTTCTACTTAAACCAAAAAGTGTAGCTGATGATGTTTAGTCAATCTAATTTCGATTATATGAAACATTTTTTCTGCGTGATTTATTGATGGTACCATTATGTTGAGAGTAAGCTTCTCTATTTAATGATCTGCACACCATGGGTAGGAATTTACATTCAGAAGATGATGAGGCAAATTAAAGTATTTTTGTGTTTTCGACCCTACATGACTTTGTTCAGAAAGGTTGTACGGCAACTCTTGTGGTACCATCATCTCAAAGTGAGAGAGAAATTTCTAACAGTAGCCCACATGAGGGGAAAAACTGATGTTTACAAGATCATCAAAACCAATTCCAATTTTAAATTTTTTGCTACTCCCTTGCCATGTTGTTCTTTTGGGATTCAGACTATTTTGTTATGCAATTGTCAGACATCTTACCAAATTTGTATATCTTTTGCTATCAGGGTAATAATCACAAACCAAATCATATACCTCAAAATTGTCACTCTTTCAAAGCCTTCCCACCACCCTGTGTATTTAACTGAGACCCACCATGTGCCACATTTTCTTCAACCCCTCAGATGGGATCTTTATCTCCAGAGCCATTTGCCCAAATGTGAGCAGATGATTTCGTTATACTAAGGCTCAAAAGTACACAGCATGATTTTATAAGCATTGTAACAACATAAGTAACATAGACATATGTTGGAGAAAAGATGGGAGTTTGGAAAAGACATAGTGATGACATTTATTGATATTGAGAAAGCTTATGACAGTGTGCCCAGACAGTTGGTATGGGACACATTAAGGAAAAAACAACAGGGTGGAAGTGCAAATGATAAAAGGTATGTACAAAATTTGTGTTAGTAGTGTGAAGACTAGTATAGCAAAAACAAAAGGGTTCAAAGTTGAAAATGGTCTCTGAAAGGGAAGTGTACTATCCCCCCATACTATTCATCATAGTCATGGATGAAATTCATAAGAACATTAAACAGAGATTCGGAAGACAGGCAACAAAAGCCATGTTGTTTGCAGATGATATAGTGATATGGGGTGAGGATGAAATGGAAGTTCAAAAACAAGTAGATGTATGGAATCAAGAAATTGAAAAATTTGGGATGAAAATAAGCACAGAGAAAAGTAAAACAATAGTGATTATAAGGGAAGGAAGGAAGAAAGGAAGCAATAAGATATATAAAACTGAATGGTAAAATTCTGGATGTGGTTAAAAGTTTCAAGTACTTGGGAAGTGTGATCAATGAGGATGGAAAAATAACCGAGGAAATTGGGAAAAGAATACAAGAAGCAAACAGCTTCTACCACAGTGTAAGGGGTATTTTGTGGAAGAATGTCCTGAAGAAATGTAAGAAAGTATTATACTCAACCTATTGTGAACCCATACTAACTTATGCAGCTGGATCGTGGACTACAACAAAACAAGAAGAGAGTAAAATACAAGCAGTGGAGATGAATTTCCTAAGAGTTATCAAGGGCAAGACCAGAAAGGATAGAATTAGAAATGAAGAGATAAGGAAAAGGACAGGAATCTTGAAATTTCAAGACAGGATAGAAACAAGAAAGCTAAAGTGGTATGGGCATATGATAAGAATGGGAGAAAAGAGAGTGCCAAAAGCAGTTTTTTCAGAGAAGTTAATGGGAAAGAGACCACGAGGAAGACCCCGAAAGAGATGGACAGATTCAGTGTGGGTGTGCATAGAGAAGTAGGGAGGAAAAGCAGATGATGTACTTAGAAAAGGAGAAGAGTGGTGGAGAGACAGGCAGCGATTGAGGTCCTTGATTCACAACCCGACCCGGGAAGCTGGAAAGAGGAAATGAAGATGATGATGATGTAACGTCATAAGCACTGGTGATTATGACATCCCAGAAACAGCCTGAGTTTTTATTGTATTGTAGGAAAATAACAATCATGATTTACTTCCAAAATGTGAAAGAAAACTACAAAATTTACATCATAATAAGAGTCTGATTAGTGCAATAAGAATAATAATCATATGGCTTCACCTACCGTGTGCAGACATTCTAATTTGATGGCATCTGGCTGTCTGTTCATCAATTTCATCAATTTCTGTGTTCTGTTTTACTTTATGTAATTTGGTTTGTGATTATTAACTTTGAAAACAAAAGTCACAAAATTGGTACGAGTAAACCAAATCTCTCTTGAGTGTCTATGGCTGAGTTTTTAATGAACTTTGTCAGATAAACACTAAATGTATCACCAGAGATATTTTTCATGTCGACATCATACAATATGGAGCACTGAATGGACTTTTTCCACCCTTCAAAAATCCAACTAGCTCTGCCAGGTTTGAACCTGCTATCTTGGGATGTGGAGGCCGACACTCTACCGCTGATCCACAGAGACAGCTATTAGTGTGATAATTTCCTCCATAAGCATTATGCAGGTTGTCTGACTTAAAGGTATAATACAAGGGAGTTTAATAACCGTAATGGGACCATCAAGCCACAATGGTAGAACTTTCATTGTCAATTCATTATTCTCACTAATCCTTTCCAATAACTTTCTAGATATATTAAGAGGAAAAGATCACTTAATATATGAAAGCTCTAATACTGTTATACTTTTTTCTCTACAGGTCATGTAGGATGGGGAATATCATGGTACATAAATGGCTTATTGATTCCGGAGATCAATGTTGTAAGAGGAAAGACTTACACCTTTGTTGTGGAAGGAGGTCTTGATCCTGAGACTCCAGCCAGGTATCATCCCTTCTACATTACTGATGACCCCATTGGAGGATATGAGTACAAGACCCCAGAGGAAAGAGCTGTAAGTATATTTCAAGTGCTAGCTCAGGTTCACCTGCCTGCATTACCTACTCTCTCTTGAATATATGCCTGAAGGCTTGTTGGATCCCTAACATCTCCACCACCAGCTATGACAGGTAGCCGAGGCATTAGAGAAGAGACGTATTAGGGAAATGAGAAGTGACGTGGTTTCCCATTGCCTTCCTCACTGACCCAGGAAAGTTATTCAATTCAAAGATACACTATACGTACTGTATTTGAGAAGATGTATAAAAATGACAACATAACCATGTTTTTATATCGGCCTTGTCCATGACTGTGAAATAATAATAATGGCGTGTGGCCTCTGAAGAGGCCTGGTGCATGTCTTTCAAGCTGACTCCTTATAGGCAACCTGTGCATCTGTGAGGAATTCTAATGTTGAAGACGGCACATGGATTCATGATGGTTGCCCGCACTTCTGAGTTTTGACTTTATTTTCTACCTCAAATTAACATAGAGAGAGATCCAGCAGTAACTGTGTGAACATCAATTTTTCAGAAATTATGAGGTTGCGGACCTGACGTGTTTAAGTAAAATGTGTTCACCTTTTAGTGTTCTATCACCTCCACTTCATCTGAAGCCAATCCTGTGTCATGACATTTGACCTCATTTTTCTCGAAAACCAAAGCGTAACCCTTATACAAGACTTACTGTTGAGTGTCCCCCCACAAGTACACTGAACCTCATTGAAATGGGTTGGATGCAGATGGCCTCTCCTTGTCAGACTGACCATATTCTGAGCTGTTGCTACAAAAAACAATCAGGCAGTGCTGCCACCTCTTGGCTGTCCCATCAGCAAGCCTTATACAAACCAGGCATTCATCACAGGCTATATAAGGAAAGGTGTTACTAGCATTGCTCACACCTCAGTCACTGAAGTGAACTGCAAATAGACCTGGTATTTTATTGAATATGAAGCGAGACAGTTGTCTACCTATGAAATGTTTCTAACTGTGGACCGAGTATGTTGAAATAGAGTTCAAATCTTTGCTAACTGGCTTTCATTGTGATTGACGCTTGGTATAAAACATAGCTCATTACATCTCATCTTTTGATACTCTAAGACAGGTCATTTCAGTTGGGTAGCCGCTGTGCTTGCCCAGGGCTGAGAGTGAACCCTGAAGGAGAGAAACAGCAAGTGAATGGGAGACAGACAAGAGGAGAGTGAAGTGCAAGAATGGCACATTTTATGAGATAAAAAAATAATTTAAGAATTACTAACACAATGTAACAAAAGAAAACTGCCCTCTTCCTCTGCATATAGGACAACTAAAATTTCTGCAATTTCACCAACTTAGTGATGTCAGGGAAAATTATTTGAACAGATTGAAAGCATAACCCTGCTTCCACACAACATCAGACAAACATGAGTTCTACGCTTATTCAGGTTCATGGCTGAGAATATTTGTTCGCAAAGTTGTGTAGAGCAAAAAAAAGTAACTAATTTGCATACACAGAAATTCTTTTTGTTCCAAATTCTTATAAAATGCTAGGAGGCTGCCTGGAATAATGCAATATCTCCTCCTCATCATCATCATCATCCTTTCCCCTCATCCAGCTCCTACCAGGTCAAGGCATTTATGGCCCTTCTCAACCTTCCCCTCTCCTTCCACCATTTCATCCCAGTCCAGGATTCTTCTTTTGCACTCCTCGTTATTGGATCCATCCACCTTGTTCTAGGTCTTCCTCCTGCTTTCTTTCCCTTGAACTTCATCTCCATCATCTGTTTTGATATTCTTTACTCATCCATCCTCTTTACATGTCCAGATCATCTTAGATTATTCCTGTCAATTCTCTCATTTAGGTTTTCTATTCCAACTTCTTTTCTAATATCTTCATTTCTCAATCTGTTTTTCCTTAGTTTTCCTATCATACCTATTAGGTAAGCTCACCGGACAAAATATCAGTCACCCCTGGAGAAATCATTACATTTAATACTGTGTAACTTTGCCTCTGGAATTGATAACCACCTGGATTTGATTAGGAAGTGAGTCCAGGTCGTGCAGGTACGTCTCATCCAAGTTAAGCCGCTGACAGAGGATTTGGTCATGCAATTCCACCAAATTGCAGGGATGCTGATGTTGGCGTTTTACCCGCTGTTCCAATATGTCCCACAGATTTTCAATGGTGTTTAAGTCAGGTGATTTTGCAAGCCAATTGAGATGTAATGGGGTGGGGGAGTGTTCATAAAACCAGTCACAATATGCATCCAGCTCAATGAACTTTGCTGCTGTCATCTTGAAAAATCAGGGTATCCATAGCATACACATCATGCAGGTGTTGCCTGAAAGGCAACCCCTGATCCTCCAGAATGTTTAAATAAACATACTGGTTCATATTAGTGTTCACCTCAGTGAGTGGGCCCAATCCATGATACAAAAAAAAAAAAACCCAAACCTGATCTTACCCACATCGAGGATAAAATGCTTCATTTGGCCTTCGGTGCAATCGATAATGTGCACCATTGGAATACAGGAAAAAAAGGTGATTCGTCAGACCATATTATGTTCCACCAGTCAGCTACTGTCCACATCTGATGATTTCTAGCCCGTTGAAGACACGCAGCTTTATGTACCTGTGTGAGCAATGGCCTCTTGCAAGGTGACTGACTCCAAATGTCGATTGCATACAGTTTGCATCACAATGCTCTCTCTTGCTAACAGGTTGAGATGGACCTTCATTGACTGACTGCAGCAATTCCTGACAGGTTTGGAAATGATTTTTTGATTCACAAGCCATGAAAGGCATCTCCGGTCCCTCTCAGTCACGATCTTTTTCCAACCACAATTCTGACTCTATTAAAGAAACTATTTAAAATAGTTTATGTTGGCTCCACCTTGTCAATACACTTTTAATGATTAAAAATTATTTATTCTATCATACACGTTTCAGGAACATGTATGGTAGAACAAATAAGTTGACTTCACTGATGAAGGGAATGCATATTGTTCCTGAAACATGTATGATAGAATAATTCTCAATCATTAAAAGTATATTCACAAGGTGGACCTAACATTTTAAATAGTTTTTTAATAGATTTAGACAAGTCAGTACAGGATCTAATAAAATACCTATTATGGTTAAGTTTATCAACACAATTCTGATGTCATGTTTTGTGACCATCTGTAGTACACCACTGCTTGTAGACACGTTAAACAATCTGCTGTGAAAACCAACAAATCCAGCAACTTCATGCACCATCCAGACATAGGCACAGCCAAACACGATTGCCCCTTCTGCTACTTTGTCATATCCTTACATCTACCCATGCTGACATACACTGTCCGCTTGAAACGTCAATGTCTCATTGATTGCTACTGCCTTATGCTCACGTAGAGGTAGTGCATGTGCGGGTGAGCACGGGACTCATACACTACACCCTGTACATGCTTAATGATCCATTAGAGCTTACTCAAAATTAACAGAAATGTATCATAAAAATGTTTAATTCAGGTGACATGTCTTCAGTATTTCTAAACCATTGTCAAATTATTTAAGGGCTTCACAGTATCTGTCAGTGTTACAGTCAGAGAATACATACAGGAATTCTTCAAAATCTTTCTTTTTCGAAAAATGAAACTTCCGTCTGTCTCACGCAGCACTAATCAACAAATCGCTTTAAATGTTTGTAATGTCAGTTAAAAATGCGAGGCCAGCAACCCAGCGCTAATGTTCTTACATCACCACAGCTGCAGTGATAGACAGTAGTGGAGATAAGCCCTGAGCAAACATGGAGCAACCTTCACATTTAAGTTGGGATGGCCTGCTCTAAGAAAATTACTTTAGTATATAAGTGATCATGATTCTAATATGCACATTTAATTTTAATGACAGAACGTACGAGTTTTTGCCGGAGTGCAGCAGAACCGACGAGGAGAAGTATATCCGACTGGAACTGGTCGACTATGCAACTGGACTCCCAATCCTGACCAGCCACCTGCAGATGAATTTGCTTCATTTGGTGCCTACCAACGAACTCTAACCCTTGAATGTGATGAAGGCGAGGCTGGCCTTGTACAGTGGACTCCAGATGAAAATACGCCTGACACAGTGTACTATCAGGTAAACTTAACCCTCTCTCTACTTCATCTCTTACATTATAGACAGCATAAAATTGTGTTACATTAGATGTGTTGATAACTAACAAATCATTATATATGCTGCAAGGGAGAAACTGATACTGTGATAACTAGAGATGGGAATTATAGGCATGAATAGGTTAGAATGCAAAATGTTTGAACAAGGCGCAAATGTTTTCTACTCGCATGACAGTCCTGCAATTAGATTTGCATGAATATTAGCGATCTGAACTATCAGAACCCCTAAAATTTATGTAACTCATCTTACGTAGGTGGTGAGCGGCTCAATGATACTTGCACCTTGTTCAAACACTTTGCATTCTAACCTATTCGTGCCTATAATTCCCATCTCTAGTGATAACCATGGCTCTTCTCTAAACATAAGTTTACTGCAACTCTACCATCTTGTTTCAAAACACAAGAAAATTGAATCAGGCCTTTGAAGCTCTTGTCCTTTTATATTTTACAAATAGATATTTTATATACAAGGGGGGATCAAAAATAAATGGGATTTTATTTTTTATTTAAATTAATTTATTGAAAAACACAAGCCAATTACAATTGATTTTTCCACATAGTTTCTTGCTTTGGAAATGCATTTGTCCCAGCGCCCGGGCAGCTTTTTGATGCCCTCATCGTAAAAAGAACAGGGTTGCATCACCAGCCATTTGCACAAGAAGTCTTCCACACTCTCGTCATCTTCAAATCGTTGCCCTCCTAGAGCTTCTTTAAGCGGTCCAAACAAATGGAAATCGCAGGGCGATAAGTCCGGGCTGTAAGGAGGATGATCAAGTGTAGTCCAGTGCATTTGCTTTTAGCTTGGAGACAGTTAGAGCTGCAGTATGGGGCCACTCATTGTCGCGTAGAAGCATGACCTGTCGAATCAGTTGGTCTCGTCTTTTGCGGCGATATGCAACCCTCGCTTTGTTCAACAGATCCTAGTAGTAAGCAGCACTGATTGTGCGTCACTCATACAAAAGGTCAATCAGCAAAATGCCTCACCAATCGCAATAAAGAGTTGCAAGAACCTTGCCAGCTGACGGTTGAGTCTTGGCTTTCACTGGTGCTGTCTTCCCTTTCCTCCGCCACTCCTTACTGGCTTGTTTGGATTTGGGAGAGTAGCGGTGGACCCACGTTTTGTCGCAGGTGACAATCCGACTCTAAAATGCAAATCTTGCTGTAAGCCTATGACAGACGTCCAAATGTCTCAACTTCAAATTTTCAGTCAAAAGGTGAGCGACCCATCTGAAAAACACTTTACAGAACTGTAGGTCGTTTGTGATGATTGCTTGACAGCTCCCATAACTGATTCCGACTTGTTCTGCAATTTCCAATACTCTTGCCCATCGATCATCGTCAATAATGTCTTTAACTGCATGAATGTAATGCTGTAATGCTGGTCTACGGACGGCGATCGTGTTGCTGATTTTCCACACGTTCTCATCCTTCCTTGAACATTTTATGTCAAGCAAACACACGCATCCTTGACAATGTTTGATCACCAAACTGTGCAATCAATCTACGCCAAATTTCCACCACTGTAACTCCTTCACGAGCAAGAAATTTTATAATTATGTGTTGCGCAGTGGTGGGGTGCACCTGTTGTTCTGACATTGTGAATGTTACTGACAAAACAGCGGGAAATATCTAACAGCATGCTCTCCCCACTCCTAACAGTCCCGCCTAAGCGTAGCAGAAGCGCGGGGCTAGTCCTACCAACTGTTGAAATGGCGTATGGCTTTCAGTGCCGGGACTGTCCGAGGACATGTTCAAACAAACTGTTGATGTTCAGGAACAAAAGTCCCATTTGTATTTGATCGACCTTTGTATATATGAAATGGAAATAAAATGTTTAACATTATTGCAAAAGCCAAAATGTTTTAAATTGCCTTAATTTTTCACAATTGCTTCCAAATTGTGCTCATTACACTAGTGTTGCTGTCTTCATGAGATTGTTCCTTACTGTTCATGTCTGTTGCTAGATGAGAACAGGAAATGACACGGTAAGAGTTGTGAAATACTCATAGGATGTGCAAGCATATTGATGAACATCAGTGTACTCACAATCTTCATTTGTATAGAAGCTTTTATTGGTGTGAAAATCATGTAAGAAAAGCCAAAATCATATTCAACAGTACAAATCAGAATGCTGTTGATAGAGTTTATTAACCGCAGTAGTGAAGCAGGCAGTTTCTTCTCCGGCAAGAATTCACAGAAACCTCTAACAACATGTCGTTCTGGAATTCATAGCATCTTACACTAACTCTTCTTTTCAGTCTGAATGGAAGTAACATTTCTTCATGTCTTTCCTGTCATACTTCTTAAGAATTTCATATCACTATTGTGGATTTTACTCTCCAGTCTTTCCATCAAGCAGTTAGTCTCTGCAGCATAAGCCAGTCATCATCATCATCAATTCTCCACTCCAGCGAGTCAGGTGCGGGTGTTTACAGGCCTTTTCCAGTTCACCATGTCCATCCACAGATAATATTCTATGTTTTTCTTCCAATTTACATCACACTTTGCAAGGTCCTTGAAAATTTTTATTTTCACAACCATCACAAGGTCTTCCTCTGGGCCTCTTACCAATAACATTCCTAATTGGTCCTTACTGGTGCCATCCTTTTCGTATGTCTTTACCATCTAAGGTTTCTGACAGACTCTTGTCCAATCTAAGTTGTTGCCAGATATTTTCATTCCTTTTTTTTGTCTCTCGTTGTCTTTTTGGGCAAGAATGAAGACTCTTTGCTGGTCTAGTCAATGTTGCTGCTTTCAGTCCAGAACTGATATAATATATGTTCTGTACAATGTGAGCTTGGAGAAATGAGCCATCCCAAAGTAGTTGATGAACGGATTGGTAGAATTTTGATGCAGCTTGTGTTCTAATAATGGATTGTAAGTTCAGTCAGTACAGAACAATAATACATCGTACAATATATATACAGTAATCTCTTTACCCTTCTTTGGTGCTTCCTTCTTTCAGATAACGTTCTTCACCCTCTGGTAAAATGCTTTTTCCTGCTGTATTCTTCTACTTTATGCATGTATAATTAGTTTCCTGAAACCATCATATTGTCTGCTGTTTGCAGTGCTACACACATCGATACCTGGGTTGGAAGATAAATGTTCACGACAGCTGTGACAGTTCAGACGGAGCCAGTGAGCCAGTTGCGGCACGTCTCCCTGCAGGTCAGAATGCTCACGAAGATGAAGACGGAGAGGATGAAGAACTTCAGTCGAGACCCAGTATAAGAGTATCAACACGAGTAAAACCTAATGGTGTCTTTTATACTGGAGATAAGGGTAATAGTCAAGATGTAAAGGAAAATATTTTTAAAGACTTCCAAAAGCTTCCTTCTAACACACAGGAAAACTTTCAGCAAGATTTCTCATTTTCTCTCATTAGCAATCCAGAATCCAATGAAAACACCAAAGAAGAATATAAAGATAATTCAGATCTATTAGTTCCACCCTCTGAGTTACAGCAATACCCTTCTACATTAGTGCAGTATATACCACTCTCAGATAACACAGAACCAAAATCAGAAACATATAAGGAAAAAGAAACATTTTTAATTTCTCAAAACAATTATAACACAAGTGATAGCATTCCTTTCAAACCATCCCCTCCCCTCCATAAAGATCCTGAACTTCCACTTTCATCCTCACACTCTCAGGATGGTTCTCAAGAGCAACCACAGGCTGAACTCCTACAAGCAACCACACCATCATCTCTCGGCCACGAGCAACCTTCCGACTTGATAGTCACTCCAAGTAGCCAACCTACACAGTATTCACAGGCTGACACAAGTCAACAACAATTTAATAATGTACTAAGTTCAGCAGATCCAATGAGGACACCAGTTATCCACGCCACGACACCACATTCTGTTCTCCCGCAGAACACAGAGCCTAATGATGTCAAGCTACTGTCAGACAGTCCAGTCCCGAGCCAGTCTCTTGATACAGATAATGACCCTAAGGAAACTGATAATGGAATGCAAGAAACACCAGATAAAAACATGACAGAAAGTGATGTACTGAAGTCAAACTCAGAAGTGCAGACAACCATCATGAATCCACCAGTTTTAGCATACAAAAGGCCATTATCTCACCGTCCACATGGATTAGCACCACACGGTTATGTAATGCCAAATGGAAGACCTGGTCCATACTCAGCTCATTCTCAAATGATGTTCATGCGTCCTCAGGGATATTCATTCCGACGTCCAATTCCCCATCGAGGCTACACACACATGCACAGACCGGTCACAGCGTCAACAATGTTTCGCCATACTTACATGTCAACACCCGTTCCTTCTACCTATGTTATGACATCAAAGAAACCTTTCTTTAGAGTAACTCACATGGGCCCTCCTCACAGAACAATGGTAAGTCCAGCTCCATACCACCGCCCTATGACAACAGTGGGCATGCGCACTACTCCAGCAATGATACCAACCCAGCAACAGTATGCTTCAACTTTCAAAAACATGCAGTACTCGCTGCCACCCCAAAGACTAAATCATGACAGATTACAAACCAGATTTATTTCCACAACATCAGAACCAGAAATTAAATACAGTGAAACAAAGAAATCTGAACTGACAAACAAGTCTGGTCTTGTGTCTCCTGCACCACTTGTTAGCACAAGTGAAGAACCATCAAGGCTGAACATGCCCATCGCAGTGAACACAGGATTCCATCCTGAATCAGTTGTAGTTGAAGGAGGATTCAAACCTATAGTCCCAAAAACTTTCGCTGCACAGGACAGATCATCTGTAGAAAGTGAGCCAGAATCTGATGTAGAAAATGCGACTCATGAATTGAAAGCACTTGAAGATATGGAAAGGGAAATTATTGCCGAACTAACAAAAGAAGGTACAGAAAAGGAAGAAAGAAAAGACAATCCATTTGAAGGTCAACAACCTGAATCATTTGAACCTATGTTCATCCCATCTCCACCCGATAGGATCGTAGGTCAGCAGAATGGATCAAAACTAGCCAATAAGAAGTCTGGTGTTATTGCTGAAGGCCTGATTCCTCCAGCAGCAAGTCTGAACCACAGAAATAGTATACAGACTTCAAGAGTACCAGGTCAGCCACTTGCAAGACCAAGACCAGGTGCAGTTCGAAGGCCAGCATATTCTGACAATGTTCCCCCTGCCTTCCGTGTTCCTATAAGAGCTGGATCTCCTTCATTCCGCCACAAGCAAATTGCAGATGATGCTCAAGACGAAACACCAATGGCTGCAGAAAGAATGGATACTTATTACCTTCCACCAGCAGATTACAGTCTTGATGAGCAACAAGGTAACCCACCAAATGTCGAAGCTCAAATTCCACCTGGAGCAGTAATCACCTACGATGGAAAGCCTGTGGTAGATGTCAGTTTAGCATCCTCAATTTCTGATCCATCAATGGGTAGTACAAGTTTCCAAAGCCCTTCAGGCACAGCTGACCTCATTAAAGGTACCCCACAGTTCGGACCCTATCGTGGAGAAGTACCACCTCCAGTGCCAAGTGTAGTACGACCGGAAAGTATTCCTCAACTCCAAAATCACAATAAACAGCATGCTCAGACTATACCACCGCAGTTTCCTCAACCTCTCAGGTCTTCAGTCCACCACACTCAACTGTCACTGGTTGGAAGGGATGACCTTGTACCTGCAGGCTCAGAAGTCAAAGAACTTGTTCACCCAATCAAAAGATCTAAAGTTAAAGGCTTTAGCACAAAAGATAAGCATAAGGCTGTAATACATCAAAGTGATGCTGATCGGAAAGAAAGTCTAGATGAAATTGAATTTATAGATCCAGTTAACATAAAGCGAGTTTTAACAGAGGAGGACAGTCAGACTAAATACCGCTCAGTAAGGGAGAAACGTTCACCATCTCCTCATCATGAACCTGGTCATGATGATCATGATCATAGTCATCATAATCACCATGATATGCATTCTTCAAACCATACGATGCTCGACAACGGAGTAGCAAGTCCTATTTCAGCTCTTTGTCTGCTTCTCTCTAGTACTGCAACATTGCTCACCCTCTATTAATCATTTCACTTTGAATGTGCACATCAAATTAAAGGCTCACTAGAAATAGAATTCAGAAAATGTTGACAATTTTAATATTAATTCCTCAGTTTGAAAACAACAAATACTTGACTGTTTGGCAGAATTCAAAGAACACTGGAATTCCAAATTTTGGGATTCATATTGATGATTACACATCCACAAAATTGTATAACAGTTAAAAAGACTGTCTTCAAGTACAAATACTAACTCAACATAATTTTCTGAACTAAGGTGGGAAGGCAGTTCATCCACCAGGGCCCGAAATGATACTCATTGTAGAATTGTTCATATCACATTGTAAATATTATTATTTTGTATTTATTAACACCTCCTCACATCTCACCTGCTTGTGATATCCAGCAATGACTCAAAACTGCTCTAAACTGGACCGTATTTCAAAGTTGTATGCTATCTTTTTATATATCCATTCATACATTAGATTCATGAGCAATATTCAATTACATTCATGCCACTCTGATTCTCAAAACAGATGTAGGATATATGAAATTAAGATCATGCTTTTTGGCATCAAATCACAAGGATCACCCTGTGAAATTCTTCATCACATCATTTATATGCTCTAAGTAATGAGCAACTGCATTGCACTATTACAATGGATGGACCTTACAACATGTTAAGCAATATTTATTATTTCCTAAAATCAGATTTAGAGATCCTTCATGCATGTACATTTTGTATAAATGAAATGTTGGTTTGTTATGTGAATATATTTTTGTACATAGATAACAAATAAAGTGTTGATTATATAACTGTTTCAACATTTATTGCCTTGGACAAGCACTGGTAACAGGCTTCTTAAACCCATTGGAAACTTAATTATTCACAAGTAGATCCAAATATCTCCTATTGATATCTTGGAGAAAGGAGAAAATATGTTTGGATAATGGAAGGAAATAAGTGCAAATCAAGACATGTATAGGAAGATGGGATCATCAAAAGTAAGCCATAACAGGATAAACGCAAGTAAGGTCTGTGTGGGAGGACAGAGAAATAGAAAGAAAACGCTAAAGGACTAAGACAGTGTCCACATCTTCATACACTGCCCTCTGCAACGAGATTGGTTCTCTTGTCAAAAATGCCAGTTTTTCTACATCCATTCCTTCTCAGCCCTTGAAGAATTTTGTTTTTACTTCCCAGCTTCATCAAGAGGGCAGGTGAAGATGGACCCCCAATACATATTGAAGCCTGCTCATATACTGTACTTACTGTATGTTCCTTTCAATGTTTCTATCTTTCTATATATCGCTTGATTTATACTCATACCGAGCTCAATAGCTGCAGTCGCTTAAGTGCGGTCAGTATCTAGTATTCGGGAGACAGTGGGTTCCAACCCCACTGTCGGCAACCTTGAAGATGGTTTTCCGTGGTTTCCCATTTTCACACCAGGCAAATGCTGGGGCTGTACCTTAATTAAGGCCATGGCCATCTCATTTGCACTCCTAGCCCTTTCCTGTCCCATCGTTGCCATATGACCTATCTGTGTCGGTGTGACGTAAAGCAACTTGTAAAAAATAAAATAAAAAAAGAATTATACACATACTTGTTTCTTTCTTTACAATACTTAGTTCCTTTTCCCCCTTTGTGTTTGCCCTGTGTTCCTAGTCATTTACTACCTTCATTCGTTCTTCCATTCATTTGTGTCTTTAAACGTGGCAAAGTCAGGGCTCATGGCCCTCTCTTACACTTAACCATGTTAATAACAGGAAAATATAAGCGATATAAAAATTCTATTATATAATAAAAGATACCTAAATTAATAAAACATAGAGAAAGCAAAGCTCAATAAACAAAAGAAAATAAATCTGAAGCATAAAAATAAGAGAAAGAGACAAACAATACATCATAATTAAAAAAAAGTAAAATACAAACTGAAAACATGAGCTATTGGATAAACAAAACATCATATATATATAAAATCCCTATTCTGCCTGTCATTCACAGTGATTGTGAAAAACATGAGACGGTTTCAACAGCTGAAATTCACACCAGATACATGTTGTTGCCTCTCCTTTAAAAGGAAAATACAACAAAACTGTCAAAACGTGTCTGAAGCATTGCTGAAGATGATTGTCAAAGAGCACAGAATAACATACAGATGGCGACTCATGAATTCACTCGCTGAAGCCAAGATTTCTTCCCATCACCATATTGGCAACATCGTCTATGCCAGCCAACGAGCACAGAATAAGATATGGTAGAGCACCTCATCAATGTGTAGCCAGAATTGATGCCAACAGACACGCATGACCACTATATTGTTTGGGCTACAACATTAGACCAGTTGCTGTCTGTTATTGATCAAGTTACTATACTTAAAGTAAGTACAAGGATTCAGTATTATTATTTGAGTTTACTGAAATGTTGAAAGGAGTTGCAACGAAAATGAAAGTTTCTGGACTTAGGGAAGAAATGAGAAATCTACATATAAATGGCATGATGAGTTTGACTGTGGTAAAGCTGCAAGTAATAAATTTCATAAGGTATAAGGGACATGTTAACGCGTCGAAATACAGCAGATTCTTGGCAATGGATTCTCATGTGGATGATATCACGTAAGCTTTGGGAAAGCATTCCTTCTGATTATATTAGACATGTTCGTGAAATTAATAACTGGTTCGATAGAACACAGTTCGGGTTTAAGAAAGGTTCTTTCACTGAAGCTCAACCTGTAGGATTCCAGCAAGATATAGCAGATATCTTGGATTCAGGAGGTCAAATGGACTGTATAGCGATTGACCTGTCTAAAGCATTTGATAGTGTAGATCATGGGAGACTACTGGAAAAAATTAGTGAAATTGGACTAGACAAGAGAGTGACTGAATGGGTAGCTATATTTCTAGGAAACAGATCTCAGAGAATTAGACTAGGCGAAGCTTTATCTGACGCTGTAATAATTAAGAGGGGAATTCCTCAAGGCTGTATTATTGAACCTTTATGTTTCTTTATATATACAAATGATACAAGAAAAGAACTGGAATCAGAGATAAGACTTTTTGCAGATGATGTTATTCTGTGTAGAGTAATAAATAAGTTACAAGATTGTGAGCAACTGCAAAATGACCTCGATAATGTAGAGAGATGGACAATAGGCAATGGTATGATGATAAATGGGGTTAAAAGTCAGGTTGTGAGTTTCACAAATAGGAAAAGACCTCTCAGTTTTAATTACTGTGTTGATGGGGTGAAAGTTCCTTATGGGGATGCATCCCATGTGTCTTGGTAGGTGTGCTAAGTACCAACTGATGAGCCCAGCTTAGCACACGGGGGCAAAATGCTGGCAACCAGGAATGAGTTAGCTGGAAAGTTTATAATGTCCAGTAACGGACCATTTATATTGGTATTATATATTTACTCATTCAGAACAAAATTTCAGATTCCCTATGGAAATCAACATCGATATCATCTGATGGCCAAGGAGGCATCAGGTTTTGGTAATGAGACAAAGTCTCTCATAGTGCATTGGCACTGCCGGTGGCTACAATTAGCCTACACAGTGGCCTCCACGGTATGCACTAGCCATGCATCTTGGTAGGTGTGCTACGAGGGCCATCCAGAAAGTAGTACCCGTTAGCGCCGCATGAAGCGCTGACGACTCGGGTAGCCGCTGGGCAAGGTCAGATCGCGTCGGTGGCTTGTCTACCTGCTCTGTGCAAGGTTGCGTGACATTGGCATTGCCTGTGTTGTGTCTGTGATCGTTTAAAATGTTTAAACAAATTGAGAACCCCGCCAGTTGTGAAGTGAAGGCCGTGATAACATTTCTTAATGCACGAAACGTTCGACCTTGTGATATTCATTGCCAATTAATGGAGGTGTATGGAGACAATGTGAGGGACGAGTCGTCTGTTCGGCACTGGTGTCACAATTTCAAGCTGGGGAGGGGGAATACACACGACGAGGAGCGTTCAGGGAGGCCATCTGTCATTACAGAACAACTGCTGAGCGCAGTAGACGAATGCGTGAGGAACGATTGGCGCGTCACAATTGATTAACTCTGTGAATAATTTCCTAATGTGTCTCAAACAATTGTTCATGAAATTGTCAAAGACCATCTGCATTATTCAAAAATCTGTGCAAGGTGGGTCCCTCACATGCTTACAGAGGAGCACAAAACCAAGCGTATGGCTGCAGCACTGACATTTCTGGGGCGTTATTCCGACGAAGGAGACTCTTTTCTGACTCGCATCATTACTGGGGACAAAACATGGGTTTGTTATGCATCACCTGAGAGTAAACGACAGTCAAGGGAGTGGCATCATGCTCATTCACCAATGAAACCAAAGAAATTCAAGACAGTTCTGTCCACCAGGAAACTCATGGCAACCGTTTCTTGGGATCGCCGAGCTGTATTGCTCATTGATTTTATGGCCCGTGGAGACACAATTAATGCTAAGGCATATTGTGAAACATTAAATAAATTACGGCGGGCAATACAAAATCGACGGCAAAGTCTATTGTCTACAGGCATCATTCTCCTTCATGACAATGCCAGGCCTCATGCAGCTGTGATAACACAACAACTTTTGCAGCAATTCAAGTGGAAAACCTTTGACCATCCCCCGTATAGCCCGGACTTGACCCCTTCGGATTTTCATCTCTTTACGAAGCTTAAAGACTTTCTGGCGGGAGAAAGATTTGACAGCAATGAAGAACTTAAACGAGCCGTGACTACGTATCTCAATACACTGGCGGCGGAAGACTATGACTCTGGAATACAAAATCTTGTCCCACATTATGACAAATGCCTAAATTTGCTTGGAGATTATGTGGAGAAGTAGTGTAAAGTATGCTATTTCCAATAAAAATGTGTATATTTGTTAATATTTACTCCTGTGTCTTTATTGCACAAACAGGTACCACTTTCCGGATGGTCTTCATATTTAAATCAAATCAAAATCTCTTTATTTGCAAATGAGGTGTCTACCTCGGTGGCAAATGGTAAACTAAAATACATTATTGTCAAGCACTAAATTTTAAATTAACAAGAGAAGAAAAAACAAAATTTTCTAGAATACAATAATATACAATTTATGCTAACAATTTTTTTCTATTAAACAAACAGATCATCCTTAATAAATGTATATTGTTTACAAAATACTACTTATAATATCTCCTGTACTTACAAACATAGTCAACTCATATACAGTATGTGGAATTACTTCAAATAATACTATGCAACTGGTATAAGATTAAAATTTACATTGCATTTATTTACTTTTTTTTTTTAACCCATTTTGGAACCTAAGTAGCATAACAACCTGCTGCGTCTTAACCAGAGCCCCCTTTTGCCACCACTTTTCAGAGTTCCTGAAGGGCCTTCACAGCTACCGTAGCGGTCCCAGGGCCCTCGAAGTCCCCACTGTACTTCACCCCTACAGGCAGTCCCCTTTGGCTGTCCAAACTCCATGGACCAGGGGATGGAATTAATTTTTTTTTAAACACACATTTTTTATTTACAATGCCTGCTCTGGTTGAATGCCCCTTAACATTTCATTTATTTTCCCTGTTGCTGTTTATTCTTTTCTTGAATACCTGTACAGATTTTGGAAAAGGATCAAACACTACCCCTGGTAAACTGTTCCACTCCTTCACGCCCTTCCCAATGAATGAAAATTTACCCCAGTTGCTTCTGCTAAAATTCCTTCTAATTTTATACTTGTGGTCAGTTCTGCCAATATAATTATTTTCCAACTGAAGCCTCTCATGTATATCTCCCCATGCTTCTTCTCCTGTATAGGCTCTATATAATCCTATAAGTCTAGTTTTCTCCCTTCTCTTACTTAAAGTTTCCCACCTAAGTTCCTCTAACATTTCTGATACACTACTGTTTCTCCTGAAATCCCCTGTTACAAATCTTGCTGCTTTCCTCTGAACACTATCTATTTCTTTTATTAGGTATTCTTGGTGAGGATCCCAAACACTGTTTGCATATTCCAATAATGGACGAACCATACTTAAGTAACTTTTTTCTTTTAATTCTTTGTTGCATCCTTTAAGTAGCCTCATTATGACACGAAACGATCTGTATGCTTTCCCAACAATGTCATCAACATGACCCTTCCAGTGCAAATTACTTTCAAATCTCACACCTAAGTATTTGCACTTGCCATCTTTTGGGATAACTACCTCATCCAAAGTATATTCAAATTCAGTTTTAAAGCTCCTGTTTGTAAAAGTTGTAACAGTTGATTTGCCTCCATTAACCTTCATATTATTTTCTTCTACCCACTGTTGGATACTTTCAAGGTCCCTTTGTAATTCTGAACAATCCTCAATGTTATATATTTCCCTATAAACAATTATATCATATATTTACCAACTGATGAGCCCAGCCTAGCACACCGGGGCGAAACGCTGGCAACCAGGAATGAGTTAGCTGGAAAATTTGTAATATCCAATAACAGACCATTTATATTGGTATTATAAGTGGTATGTTCCAAGCTGTCAGCGGAGAGATGGCATGGAATGACATTAGTAGATGAATAAGTTTGAGCGGTGTCTTTAAAAGTAGGAAAGATCACAATATGAAGATAGAGTTGGAATTCAAGAGAAATTGGGGCAAATATTCGTTTATAGGAAGGGGAGTTAGGAACTGGAATAACTTACCATAGGAGATGTTCAATATATTTCCAAATTTCTTTGAAAAGACTAGGAAAACAACAGATTGGGAATCTGCCACCTGGGCAACTGCCCTAAATGCAGATCAGTATTGATTGATTGATTGATTGATTGATTGATTGATTGATTGATTGATTGATTGATTGATTGATTGATTGATTGTGTTACACTTAGAGCAATTAAAGGCATAATTACCCCAAGTGACAGCACCAAGGGTCTGACCATGTACCAAAGGCACGGTTCAGATACGTGGAAACGTGCTAGACAAAGACAAATAAAAGGAAAAAAGGCACTTACCATTAGAAAATAAAACAGGGCCCCCAAAGGAGCGGATAAAATACACCTGGGCATATCAAATTATCACCCCTTTTAAAGGAAAACACCAACACCTTGGGGAACCAAAGGTATTTAATCAGCATAATTAAGTAATTAACAAATAGAAAGAAAATCCTCGCTGGAAAAAATAAAATTAAAAATTAAAAATTTTAAACTCAAACCAAAACCCTACGGTCGACCGTTTATAAAGAAAATAATTATTCAGTTCTAAAGGACTTAGTAAGATAATGTAGATTAATGAAACACCTCATCAACTCATAAGTTTTCTTACATCCAAAAGTTTTCTTTGTACAGTATCAAAGTTTTTTTTTTTTTAACATCCTTTCAACCGTGAGAAACAACCTTGACAGAAACAGTTTTTAATATTGATACTGAAAACCCCTTTTTAGGATGTGTCAAACGACCCCCTGCAAGGATGGGTAGGTATTACGTGCACTTTTCACGAAATAAAAATAATAATAATAATAATAATAATAATAATAATAATAATAATAAAAATAAGCTCCGAGACACCGGGAGGAAAAATGAGCAGAAAGAAAAATTAAAATCTCAAAGAAAAATAAAATGGACCAAGGTAATCCGCGCACAAGGCAGAATTCGTAAC
Organism: Anabrus simplex; assembly: GCF_040414725.1. Classification (NCBI taxonomy): domain Eukaryota; kingdom Metazoa; phylum Arthropoda; class Insecta; order Orthoptera; family Tettigoniidae; genus Anabrus; species Anabrus simplex. The sequence goes on along the minus strand of NC_090271.1, from coordinate 34,252,970 downwards.
AGGCACATCAAACCCCAGTCATCAATACCATCACAACAACATCAACAACCTTAGCATTCCCATGGCAACGACCAACAATGGGTCAAGGGAAGGAAGGGGCCAATCACAGGCCGCAAACAACAATAGGCAAAAACTTACAAAGGACAAAAGAAAACGGACGCAGAAAATAACCCAAAAACCCAAAAAGAAGAATTACATTAATTTAAATAAATTTAACCAGAGAAGCAAGAAAGAAAAGGAACCGGGACAGAATGTACACGTAAAACCCACATCCCTGAAGCGACTCGCTTGTTAAATTATTCCAGTTAAATAATAGCCTTTTACCACAAAACTTTTAGGCCTAGAAAAGCCATTAATAAACACTAGGTTTCCCAATTACGATTTCGAAGAATCCAAAACATTCTTTCACATAGTACGCAAGTCCCAATTTAACAGACGTTATTACACATGCTATAAGTTCCAATTAACAGGCCAAAAATTTGAAATTCCACAAGGCAAGACTTAGTTTTTTTTTAGATGACGCAAGTACATCGTGTCGCACACACTTTCTTCACACAGGGAAATTTTCAGGTCTTTCACAATAAAACAGTAAAAGATTAGTTGTAACAACACTTACAGTTTCATCCAGATGAAGTTGTGAGGACGGCTTCGGTAGTATATTCTACTTACGTATTTTTGAAGAAAAACATAACATACAAAATCCAGGCGAGGAATATTAAACCAAAACAACAAGCAGTTTTCACCAGGGCAAAAGCCCTACGTATGTAACCTTAACCAGGCTCGAACATTTTTGGAGAAATCATCTCGCTAGGGAGAGAGAAGCCACACACGTCCATCTCTTCCTCCTCACCAAACAGCAATGGCGTCTTCCCGAGATTCCGCAGTGCACGGCCCCAACGATCACATGTGCACAGAGGGTAAGCGCCTGAGTGGTAACGTAGTTCGCGAGGTAGTACATACCTACGCCACTAGAGTGCAGGAGAATACAGTCAGGCACAGACAGGACGTGCATACGGACGGCTGGACAACCAATAACCTTTTCAGCGGCGAAGTTTCCAGCAATAAGTTTTGAAAAGAAGAAATAACGAAGCGGCGAACCACTTTTAAGAACACAGTTTTTCCACAGCCATGTGGCTAGTTCAAAAACATTTACCGAGAGGGAAAAATTGTTACGCAGGTAACAGTCTCCCTCCCCGAAACTTGACATGTCCAGCACATGTTAACCATCATAAGGCGGTGGTCTCGAAGCAAACAAAGTTTTTGGTAGAATAGTCCGAATGTGAAAATGACCACCAATCGCCAGCCTCAGTTTATGCACCACCAGCAGAACGAGTCCAACAGTCACAAGGAACCCAAACACATGTGATTTAAATTAAAGAAACAGTACAGTTCACTTAGACGACACCAAATGTCTAGCCACTTTCAGTTATAATGAAGTTCCATGCACCAAACTGTGCAACACACAAGTCGCAGGCAAATTATTAATGGTCCAGATCACAGGGAACACTTATTCTCTAGATTTCTTGCTAAACTTTAATGTGAACTATTAACTTCCACAAGTTTCGTATGCGTCATCTGATCGGAGGTTATGCTACCTTGTGGTACATACACACCTTAAGGTAAAGTTCATAACTATTTGCTTTTAGAACATTAGACCTTCTAGGTCTTAACTGCACCCGATCACATACCTAGACTTAAATCACTACATGTTTGTCAAATTTGTAATTTCATAGGACTTACGTTGGATAAGAAACGCCTTCATTTGGTTTCCACCCTTTGGTTTGGATGGTAACGACTACCCCAAAAAAGGAAAAACGCCCAGAAAGGGAAGGGAAGAGAGAAAACAACATTGGTGAGCGTAAAACACAATCACAAGATCCAACCGGAAAGTACTTAACCTAACCTTAAACTAGATTAACATGACTTAAGATTACGGTATGGCACAGGAACAGAATATGATAATTATTTAAACAATCCATACCCAAAAACCAAATTACATTACTTTTAAGGTATCATGCCAACTAAAATATATGGCCAAGGACACAATTTTCAATACACAAGGAAAACAATAACCTAGGAAACCAAGATAGTTATCTCCACAAAACACCTTTCACCTTTCAATACATACAACCAATCCTACCATCATACATATATTTATATATTTATCATACATATACGCTTCCATGATAAAATCAACGTGCATCAGGACGCATAATTTCAACACGTTCTGACAAATGTCACCAACTTAAAACATCACGACATACGGATGGAAAAACATGCTCCATTAATATATTCAAGATTTCTAATAACTCCAACATTAGTAGCTGCCTAAAATATCTCCAGATATATAACTAAGTATTACCTGATCTGCAAGCGGATTATTCAAATACTTACCTAACCGTTTTTTACATATAAATATTTTTACGGACCCATTTTATCGGAACACTATATCTAAGACTGTTGTGAAAAATTCGTCAACCCTATTTATTCCAAAACAATGTACATGTAGCACCATCTATCAATAACATTAATGCAATGTGTTTTTAACCAGGCATATATGGCATACATATACCACTGTTTTAGTTATATGTACATTTTAACAGCATTATTTAATGCCTATACTAAGCAAATAGTTTTTATTAAAAAAAATTTTAACCCTATTCCAAGACTCAATCAAGAATAACAGGCTTTATAAACTGATTTTAGCATCTAAGATATATGCCAGTAAGGTGTTACATTGATATTTCAGTCAAAAGTGTTCAAACCAATGTCCTACATTTTCATATGACTAATCAATAGCCAATTTGTGTAATTTATGAACCAACTTTAAATGTATATTGTTAAACTTGCCACTGTTGATTTGCACAAATGTATGTATATTCCACATTGTATAACCCAAAAAAATTGGATGGTAGTAGCATAAAGAATAACATGTGACTTCATGGATGATGCACACTAGTTAATCAACTACCTTCACACTGTGTGCTAAAAACTCAAAATTGACACATACAATAGCCCAAATGTACCAGACATACCAACATTTATGATCGGTTCAAATTAATTTAAGCTTTTACCATTACATGTGATGTTTTTGTAAAAAATACATTTTTAATGCATGTCAACTGAAGATGACCCCCTAGGGGTCGAAACTAGTCTTGACTATATTTACCAGCTTAATGTAAATTAATTTTGTATTGATAAGGTGGAGACTCATATTTATATTGTTTTTTGTAAAGAAACCACCTAGTTAACTGCCACTACCAGGAAGGAAACCCAAAGAAAAATCTACCAAATTAGGTTAGCCGGGGCAGGATTTTTCTCACCAGAAAATCATCGGTACAAGAATGATTAGGAATAGATACCTCAGTGAACCGGGAACTCACAACAGATAACAGAAATGCCCCAGAGAAGGACATCAGAGCACTCGCAACCAAGGGAAATGTGTCGCCAGAAGTTGGAGACAGAAAACAGTGAAGACTGTGAAGTCCATGCCGAAAAGACAAACAGCTAACCACCACCAATTCCGTACGACAGAGTTCCGCCATTGCCAATACCCACAGGCAAAACAAAACATACCCAACAGGACCTAATACCGGGGATATCCAGATCCTAGTCAATTTACACCAACAAAATAACCAAAAGATAACTCGTTTCAACAAATGCACACCTAACAAAACCACAATAGGAATAGATAACCGAAATATTACCCGCAAGGAATCAGATAACAAGAACTAGGACCAAAAACTAGAGCAGGGCAAGATAAATAGGGGTTAGGAGACAAACAGCTTTCCTACCGGATTAACAACAACGCACAGAGCAGAAATTGCCTAGATCTTTCCAAATGAGTACCAAACCAAGGCAACAGCAGTACAAGAGCCGATAAATAAATTTATGGTCAAAATTTTGCAAACGTAAAAGATCAGGATATAATCGAATTATGATAGACGGAGTGACCTGCACCCAGACCCAAAGAGTAGTTAGATATTAACAATTAAGAAATTGGGTACCAATAGAGCAAGAGAAAATACACACGCTTCTCGCAAACCACAATTACCTTTTCAAAATACAATATTTAGAACAAGTACACGCTAGAAGGTACTACATGGTCATGCCAAGAATCACCGGAGGCGTGAACGCAGCAGATAAGGTACCAAAGCTTTAACAAGTGGTAAAAATTCGCACCCAACTAAGCAACCATGGTTGACAGGAAAAGAAGTACAATAAGCAATACCAAACTCCTCAAAATAAATACAGTACATGAGAAAAGGAAGAAAAAAAAATTACATGATAAACTTCACACTAGACCAGAATAATTACATAATAACCCACGGAGACCTATCAAATTTGCTCACTGAAAGGTAGCTCTCATCCGCAAGTCCAAACGTGCGTTAACCTGTTTTTAACTGGGACAAATGAACCCGTCTAATCCTCTTGGCGATGGGGTCACTCACCAGTACAGACACCAGAGATAAAAACTGTAAAATAGTACAGGGACCATGATACCGAGGAGCAAGTTTGGCTGAAAACTTGTTAATAGCCTTGCTGACGGGATAGGTCTTGACAAAAACTTGATCTCCAACCTTCAGCCTAGGTGACTTTCTACCCTTGTTATACTTAACCCTGCCTTTCTCATAGGATAATGACAACTTCTTCTTGGCTTCATCCCAGATTTTCTGAACGTCATTTGGTTTAGACAAGTCTGGAAGAAGATCATCAATGCCCAGAACATTGGATATAGGGGAGTACGGGGTGTAGCAGAACATAAGTGACATGGGGGTTTTACCATGAGTTTCGTGTGTGGCAGAATTGAAGGCATGAGCCAACCAGTGCAGGCAAGAGTCCCACTTGGATTGGTTATTGTGATGATATGCAATTAGAGCAGATTTGAGGTTCCTGTTCATCCTCTCGGCGTAAGAAGGGTTAGGATAGTATGGGGTAGTGGTGACATGGGAAATGCTCAGCTCAAAAAGGTACTTCTTAAACAAGTGACCAGTGAAAGCACTGGCATTGTCAGAAACCAGAAACTTGGGGGGGGGGGGCGAAGGATGCGAAGATAGAATTAAGGCAACTTATAGTCGTACGAGCAGTCGTAGATCTAGTGGGGAAAATCCAAGAGAATCTAGAAAACGCATCAATAGCAACGAAGATATGAGTGTTTCCCAAGGTAGAGCGAGGGAGCGGACCTACGAAATCGATGAATAACCGTTCCATAGGGCGAGAGGCTTGTGAAGAAGATAATAGACCTACACGGTTGTTCAAACTAGGTTTGCTGATAGAACAAATTTTACAGGACCTAATCATGTTTCGGATATCACCATCCATTCTTTTCCAAACAAAGAACTGTCTAATTTTCTGCCTAGTTTTAAAGGTGCCTAAATGGCCACCAATGGGACAAGAGTGATAGTACTTGAAGATGATTGGCACTAAAACCTTGGGTACAACAATTTTGAAATTAGTGTCCCTTTGACCTTTACAGCATAAGACACCCTTCACCAGAGAATAAGGTTTAACCACAATACCATCACTAATTTTGTCGATGATTTCTCTCAAATCAGGATCAGCCTTTTGATGATCTGCATACTCATGGTACAACAAAGGTAGGTCCGAAAGAATGGCACCCACACTAGCAACATTAGTTTCATCATTTTCTTCAACCTTAAATTTTTCATCAAGACCAAAACTCCCGTCAAACATTCTACTAAGGCTGTCAGCGATGACATTTTCCGACCCCCTAATATGCTTTACTTGAAAACTGAAGGCTGAGATCCTAAGCGCCCATCTAGTGATTCTGCCCGTTCTTTTGGGACGGTTCAAGACCCAAGACAGAGCCTGATTATCTGTTTCCAGATCGAAATTTACATGTTCAATGAAAGGTCTGAATTTTTCAAGAGCAAACAGCACGGCCAAACATTCTAATTCATACATGGAGTACTTACTCTCCAGATCATTGAGGATCCTAGACACATAGGCAACTGGTCTACGACCATCCTCATATTCCTGCAAGAGTACACCAGCAACTGCTTTTCCAGAGGCATCGGTTTGTACAATAAAACGTTTACTAAAGTCGGGTATAGCCAAGACAGGAGCATTGGACAAGGCAAGCTTCAGGGTCTCAAAGGCTTCTTGCTGGGAGGGGCTCCAGATGAACTTGACATCCTTACGTCTGAGATGATTTAGAGGAGCTGCTATCTCTGCAAAATTTGGAATGAACTTCCTGAAGAAGTTCACCATGCCCACGAACCGTGCGATGCCTTTGACATCTTTAGGGGGTTGAAAGTCCCTAATAGCCTGAGTCCTAGAGTGGTCGATGGAGACACCATCAGAGGAAACCACATGTCCAAGGAAAGACATACTCGGCTTAGCAAACGCTACCTTAGACAACTTAACAGTTAGTCCAGCTTTTCGCAAGCGATCCAGGACTTCTCTAACGTGTTCGACATGTTCTTCAAAGGAATTTGAGAAAATTACCAGGTCGTCCAGGTAATGAAAAACGAAATTGAATTTAATACCCAAGAGTATCGAATCTAACAGCCTCGTAAGAACGGCCGCACCACAAGAGATCCCGAACAGTAGCCTCAGAAATTTGTAAAGGTTCCAATGAGTAATGAAAGCAGTCAGTGGAATAGATGACTTAGACAACGGGACTTGGTAATACGCCTGATTGAGATCTAACACAGTGAAAAACTTGGCTCCTGAGAACCACCCAAAACAAGTGTGCAAATCCGGTAAAGGGATTGATTGCAAGATGATCTTGCGGTTCAAAGCCCTGTAGTCAATTACAGCACGATAGCCCCCAGAGGGTTTAGGTACTAGAAAAACAGGAGATGCATAGGGAGAAGTGGACGGTCTGATGACCCCATCGGCAAGCATCTGATCAATAATCTTTTTGAGTTCTAACATCTTAGGTGGTGAAAGACGGTAAGGAGGAGATCTAACAGGGGTGTTATCAGATAGCTCAATCTGATACTCAAGAACATCAGTAACTCCTAACTTGCTAGTGAACACATCGGGAAATTGGTGGCACAAGTCACGCACACGATTAGCTTGCTGATAATCCAAATGACTAAGATCCAACTGATCTATTTCGTTGTTCTCCCTAGGTAGCGGCCTACCTACACAAGAAACACTGAAGGTACCCAAAGGACCATCAATCATATCAAATTTACAATTTGGAGAAAATTTAAAGTGAAATTTCCTAGCCTGGAGGTCCAAAATTAAACCAGTTCTTGACAAGAAGTCTGTACCTAAAATCATGCTACACGCTAGCTTTGGAGTTACCAAGCAAAGAACCTTCCAAGTAAAATTACCAATACGCAATTTTACATCAACGGACCCTAAAATTTTCATATTATGTTTATTAGCCGTGACACATGCAACATTGACCTTCTTCAGCTCAGGCAGTTTACAAGGGGACCTCATTTCATCATACCAATTAGCATCAATTAAGGTGACAACGCTACCCGAGTCCATAAGAGCAACAATGGGTTCATTATTCAGTTCCACCTTCGCGAAGGTACTTTTAGACTCAACCAAAGCAGAAATCTTATTGCATTCCCGCGGGCAAATAACCTTTTCGGAATCCACGTAAAATTCTGGCACAAGCGATTCACCAGAATTACCATTAGGCTTTAGTCATTGACTGCGTTTTCGGAACGAAGTAGGGCAATTGTTTTTAAGGTGCTGCCTCGAGCCACACAAATAACAACAAGGACCAGAGCCACGCTTGACTGAGGGGCAAGCATTCCTAAGGTGATCACGTGACCCGCAATTATAACATTTTTTTGGAGACCCACAATCCCTAGTTTGAGGCGAAACAGGGTTCACAGTAGGAGGAGGGTGGCAGATAGGTCTTGCAGCATCTCCGTGCTTTATATCTTCAGCAAAGGTACACGCAGCTTCCAATTCAAGAAAATTAGTCGGACTCTTTGTGAGGGAGAGGTATGAACGATAGGCAGGGGAAATACCTTTCAGAATACGGGCCACCATTTCCACTTCTGGCACCGAAATTCTAAATACCTTGCAATAAAACTGCAAGTCTAGTACATAGTTTAAAAGGTTTTCATGGAGCAATTGAGTCCGAAAGCAATACTGAGGAATCAAACTTTGCAATGCCAAGGAAGGAATAAACTTAGACAATACAAGTTCATGAAATTCCATTATGGTTAAATTATTTGAAATTGCTTCAGAAATTTCACGTTTCAAAATTCCCTCACAATGAGAGAATAGGGCTTGGAAAATTCCCAAGTCATCAACAGAATACACACTACCTGACTCTGTCATTTCTACCAGGAACCTCAGAAACCTGGTACTTTCTTCAATAGAATTGACGGAGAAATTTTTAACTCCGTTGAAAAGATCCTTTAGCGAAGAGTGAGAGGGAGCACAATTTAAACGGGCTAACAAATTTTCAAGAACTGGGGAGGCAGCACAACATGAAGCTTGATTATTAAGTGAGGCATCAGCTTGACTAGAAGGAAATGAGGTTTCCCTCTCAACAACTGATAAATTCTCCATATCCTTACTTGCTAGCATTATATCTAGTTCAGCAGAAATACTAGAAGCAATGGTTAACAGCTTAGTACTTTCAGAAACAAGACTAGGTTGGGGACACATAGTAATCAAATCTTGGATGCGACCCAAATAATGCCACACCCTAGCCTTAAGTATGTTAATCTGCCCCTTAGTGGGGGAAGTTTCAATGAATTCTTGTCTGACAACCTCTATCTCAGTAAGACAGTCGGTAATTAAATTTAAGGACTCACCAAAGTTGCAGCACATCTTTACAGAATCTAGATTAATAGGAACCTGGACATGCGATGTCAGCAAAGTAGCGCACTTGGCAACAGTGTTAGCAGGATTGATACCCCTGATAGTGAGCTCATAAACTAGCTCTGATTTCCTGAGTTGGAATGGGAACAGCACAGCCCTCGCCATAGTTGATGTACATGAAACAGAAATTAAAAAAAATTAATCCAAATAAAAGCGTTCCTTTCACAGTAAGATACTTTACAAGTTTCAGTTTTTACACTCTTTGAAACCTCAAATAATTTAAAGTTCCCCAATGACCAGGTTTTTTAAAGGGACAATGCAAAAAACCCAGGTGGTTGGCACAAACAAAATAGAAAAGCTTAATGAAAGGGAGATTAAGCATATAGTTCACAATGCAAAATAAATTTAATGAGGATGCAACAGACCTACGGGTAGATCCAAGTAAGAGGCACACAAATCAATTAACTAGAGCTCTGCTGCCACGAACTGTTACACTTAGAGCAATTAAAGGCATAATTACCCCAAGTGACAGCACCAAGGGTCTGACCATGTACCAAAGGCACGGTTCAGATACGTGGAAACGTGCTAGACAAAGACAAATAAAAGGAAAAAAGGCACTTACCATTAGAAAATAAAACAGGGCCCCCAAAGGAGCAGATAAAATACACCTGGGCATATCAAATTATCACCCCTTTTAAAGGAAAACACCAACACCTTGGGGAACCAAAGGTATTTAATCAGCATAATTAAGTAATTAACAAATAGAAAGAAAATCCTCGCTGGAAAAAATAAAATTAAAAATTAAAAATTTTAAACTCAAACCAAAACCCTACGGTCGACCGTTTATAAAGAAAATATTTATTTAGTTCTAAAAGACTTAGTAAGATAATGTAGATTAATGAAACACCTCATCAACTCATAAGTTTTCTTACAACCAAAAGTTTTCTTTGTACAGTATCAAAGTTTTTTTTTTTAACATCCTTTCAACCGTGAGAAACAACCTTGACAGAAACAGTTTTTAATATTGATACTGAAAACCCCTTTTTAGGATGTGTCAAACGACCCCCTGCAAGGATGGGTAGGTATTACGTGCACTTTTCACGAAATAAAAATAATAATAATAATAATAAAAATAAGCTCCGAGACACCGGGAGGAAAAATGAGCAGAAAGAAAAATTAAAATCTCAAAGAAAAATAAAATGGACCAAGGTAATCCGCGCACAAGGCAGAATTCGTAACAGGCACATCAAACCCCAGTCATCAATACCATCACAACAACATCAACAACCTTAGCATTCCCATGGCAACGACCAACAATGGGTCAAGGGAAGGAAGGGGCCAATCACAGGCCGCAAACAACAATAGGCAAAAACTTACAAAGGACAAAAGAAAACGGACGCAGAAAATAACCCAAAAACCCAAAAAGAAGAATTACATTAATTTAAATAAAATAAATTTAACCAGAGAAGCAAGAAAGAAAAGGAACCGGGACAGAATGTACACGTAAAACCCACATCCCTGAAGCGACTTGCTTGTTAAATTATTCCAGTTAAATAATAGCCTTTTACCACAAAACTTCTAGGCCTAGAAAAGCCATTAATAAACACTAGGTTTCCCAATTACGATTTCGAAGAATCCAAAACGTTCTTTCACATAGTACGCAAGTCCCAATTTAACAGACGTTATTACACATGCTATAAGTTCCAATTAACAGACCAAAAATTTGAAATTCCACAAGGCAAGACTTAGTTTTTTTTTAGATGATGCAAGTACATCGTGTCGCACACACTTTCTTCACACAGGGAAATTTTCAGGTCTTTCACAATAAAACAGTAAAAGATTAGTTGTAACAACACTTACAGTTTCATCCAGATGAAGTTGTGAGGACGGCTTCGGTAGTATATTCTACTTACGTATTTTTGAAGAAAAACATAACATACAAAATCCAGGCAAGGAATATTAAACCAAAACAACAAGCAGTTTTCACCAGGGCAAAAGCCCTACGTATGTAACCTTAACCAGGCTCGAACATTTTTGGAGAAATCATCTCGCTAGGGAGAGAGAAGCCACACACGTCCATCTCTTCCTCCTCACCAAACAGCAATGGCGTCTTCCCGAGATTCCGCAGTGCACGGCCCCAACGATCACATGTGCACAGAGGGTAAGCACCTGAGTGGTAACGTAGTTCGCGAGGTAGTACATACCTACGCCACTAGAGTGCAGGAGAATACAGTCAGGCACAGACAGGACGTGCATACGGACGGCTGGACAACCAATAACCTTTTCAGCGGCGAAGTTTCCAGCAATAAGTTTTGAAAAGAAGAAATAACGAAGCGGCGAACCACTTTTAAGAACACAGTTTTTCCACAGCCATGTGGCTAGTTCAAAAACATTTACCGAGAGGGAAAAATTGTTACGCAGGTAACAATTGATTCATTCATTCATTCATTCATTCATTCATTCATTCATTCATTCACTGACCAATCATACATTCACGGACATAAAGCAAGACCTTCAAATTCTCCAGTTAAGTAAGAAATGGAATCGAATGAATATTTTTGAAAACCTTTTTATAGACATTGATATAAAATGCAGCCCGAATTATAATCTGAATGAAATATCGGAAGAAATCAATATACTTTTCGAAAAGACAATCTTTGAATGCTTTACATGAAGGTGCGTAAGTAATGCATTACCCCACACTTCTCCCCTCACACCAAACTCCCCACAACCTCCCCTCCAAGTCAGTTCTCAACGACCTTTGAGGACAGCAGTCAGTTAGCTTCAACACTTAATGTGAAGTGGACGGCACAGGACAGGCAAGGAGGTGAGTGACCAGATGGGCACCCAGTTTACATTTCATATCAAATTTTTTCATTAGTTCATTCATATTTCTTTCCTTTTTAGGCCCATATTTTCAACAAAATAGCCAAGTTCAACTTGCATCATTCAACATAAGTCCACCTTTCTTCAACTCATCACAAGAAGCTATTTTAACATTGCATTTACACTATTCATGTACACATGCAAGAACATGTACAATATGTTCACAATGTCAGTATAACTATATGATTAATTTAATTCACATAGCCACTCATGTTGTATTTTACTTGTGCAATTCCACGCGTGTAACGACATTTTAACCTGTGCAATAACTGTACTTCATGGTTCACATCATGTTCATGTTTGTGTAATTTTAAGATTCTAGACTGACAAGACGCTAATATGCCACATCACAAGATTCGTAGACTTATTATTCACTAATTTTAATGTGTCCTTACCATATTTCCAATGATTTTATGTGTGACTGAAGATGTCCCATAAGAGGACGAAACATGTATCACCAACATAGTTTAATGTAGTCTTATTAACAAAGACGATTACAGTATTGTAAAGGTGGAATATTTGTTGTTAAGATTTTCACAAGGTGGTAAAATGTGGTAAAGCTAGACAAAAATATTGTTCATGCAAAATTTTGATGGGCTCAGCTTATGGATGAATGTGTTTTATTCCAAGCATAGATTTGGAAATTTTGACATAACTTACCATTGATTCTTAAGCAGAGACAATTTGCACAAAATTTAGCCTTCTCCGCCAAAGGCAACTAGGCACAGGGACAAACTTAACAAAACTTTAAATAGATTTTGGATGAATCTCTCCACTCCAATGTTTACCCGTGGGTAATTATAGGCCTATGGAGTAACTCAAGAGTTCACAGATCCATAAACGTCAAAGTGCAACTCCCACTTACAACTAAAGTCAACATGTTCCATGAGGAAATTTCATAATTCCTGTTACGATTCTCTACAACTGATATATACGTAACATGGGAAGAGTAACTTTTGTTCCTAAGATATATTAGCATATTAATTTCATATTTCATTTTACATACTAATTTTTACTGTCCAAGACAGGCAGGCTTACATACTAGTAACACATAATAACTAATAGGGAAACAAGTATGACAGTCTTCAAAATAAACTGAAGATCTGCTACATTGTCAATCCTATGATTTTTTATTGTGTTAGAACAGGGTTTGAATCTGTAATTTTTCTCCGTAACACAATATGATGTAGGACAAAGGTATCCCCTATCAAGTAGTAAAATAATTTTATCTGCACAGTAGTATGATTTTTTATTCTGTTGTGGTAACTAAACAGATTTTTTTCCTGTTGCATGTGTTCGAATACCGCAAAATCCATCTCCGTAGAACAAAGGTATCCTCTGCTAAGTAGTAACTAAAATAATTTTATCTGCAGTGATTAAGAAGTATGTCGGATAGAGATATACAACATTTGCAATTCTATGTATGCAAGCTGATTGCATAGAAGTGCGGTTGTATCAACAGAGAGATTAATCTTATAATGTTTTGCGTTACAAGTTTTTCTGTTCTGAACACTAATAGCCAACATGTTATGTCTTGTTCTACAATCAATTCTAGTGTGTGCTAATTGTAACAGTATTAAACCTGTTTTGTCTTGTCAAATAGAGACATACAGCACAGTAGCGATAAAAGTTTTCTGTTAAATAAACAACATGTTTTGTCTTGTCAGATAAAGACATACAGCATGTCAATTCTAAATTTTTGCAATTGCATTCTGTAACTAGATTCAACATGTTTTGTCTTGTCGGATACAGCATTTGCTTGTCCTACACTATTTTTGCATGTTGATTGTAATAAAAAAGTATTACCTTCTCTTACCGCCTCCTCCTCCTACCGCTCCCTGCTCAATCAGAAAACTTATGCGACGAGGGCAACACTACATAACGTAAGTATATTTCATTGTGATGTGACGTTCAATGCAGGAAGGCATCTGTCCGTAGGAGGAGAGATTGAGCTAACCTCGATAACTGTAAGGAGGAGTCCTTTTACCAGGAAGAGGAGCCCTTTTGCCAGGAAGAGGAGCTCTTTTGCCAGGAGGAGGAGCCCTTTTGGCATACGGATAAGGAGAAACCCTTTTGCCCAGAAGAGGAGCCCTTTTGCTCTTTTGCTAGGACGAGGTGTCCTTTTGCCAAACAGATAAGGAGGAACCCTTTTGCCCGTTTGCCAAGAAGAGGACCCTTTTGCCCTACAGATGAGGAGGAGGTGTCCTTTTGCCCATTTGCCCTTTTGCCAGGAAGAGGAGCCCTTTTGCTATACAGATGAGGAGGAGGAGGAGGAGGGCAATTGTGTCCTGTCAGAGGGGGAAGAGGCCATAAGAGCCTATGTATAGTAGCCATCTTGCACAGTAGCCCCTGGGCTAGCTTTCTCCATAAGAGCCTGTGTATAGCCGCTATCTTTTGCAAGCGCTCTTAGGCCGTCTCCTTAAATCCTATGTCTCCTCTAGACAGGTTTTCTCCATAAAAGTCTATGTATAGCTGCCATCTTGCGCAGTAGTCCCTGGGCCAGCTTTCTTTATAAGAGCTTGTTTATAGCCGCCATCTTGCACAAGCACCCCTAGTCCGTCTCATAAGAGCTTATGTATAGCAGCCATCTCGCACAGTAACCTCTGACCCAAGTTCTAGAAGTTAGTCTCATAAGGGCTTGTGTATAGATGCCATCTTGTGCAATCGCCCATGCCCGTCATCTTTCTCCATAAGAGCCCATGTATAGCCACCATCTTGTGCACTCTCCCATAGCCGTCATCTTTCACTATAAGAGTCTATGTATAGCAACCATCTTGTGCAATTGCCCATGGCCATCTTCTTTCTCCATAAGAGCCTGTGTAGAGCCACCATCTTGCACAAGCGCCCCTAGGCCATGTCATAAGAGCCTGTGTATAGCTGGCATCTTGCGCAGTAGGCCCCTCAGCTAGCTTTCTCCATAAGAGTTTGTGTATAGCTGCCATCTTGTGCAAGCGCCCTTAGGCCGTCTCATATGAGCCTATGTATAGCTGCCATCTTGCGCGGTAGGCCCCTGGGCCAGCTTTCGCCATAAGAGCCTGTGTATAGTCGCCATCTTGTGCAACCGCCCTTAGGCCTTCTTATAAGAGCCTGTGTATAGCCGCCATCTTGCGCAGTAGGCCCCTAGGTCATCTCATGAGAGCGTATGTATAGCCGCCATCTTACACAAGCACCACTAGGTGGCCTCATAAGATTTTTTTTATTTATTTATTTATCGTATGGCATATACATGAACAGTACAATAAATTACAGGTTTATATCTACATTATTTACATAGGTAATCGCCTGTGGTGTCGCCAGGAAAAATTCACTTGTTTCTCCACTGAAACGTCTCAGTGGGCATTCTTGTGTGATGTGCTTCACAGTTTGCCTCTCAGCACCACAGTCGCAGCAGGATGACGATTTTTCTTCCATTTATACAGAAGATCTGCACACACACCATGGTTAGTCCGGATCCGGTTTAACTTGGACCATACTTTCCGGGGTTGTTCAAAGCCAGGTAACTTCTGTGTAATGCATGGCATATTTAAGGATTCTGCTGAAGCAAATGGTCTCCATTCATTAGACCATCTCTCAGTCAGATTGAAATGACTGGCTACAAGGTTCTCCGCCGTACAGATGGGTGGACGTCTTGACTTAAGTCTGTCTATATGTAGGTGGGGGATATCCTCATGAATAGGCAATCTTTGATTATTCTGGATCTTATTGTATTCATTCATCAGAGCAATGCTTCTACGGAGGTGGGGTGGAGGAATATGGCTTAGTATGGGCAACCATTGAATTGGAGTTGATCTGATCGTGCCAGTGATCATTCTCATTGTGTCGTTTAACTTAACGTCTATTCTCTTCACATGAGGACTGTTCATCCAGACGGGGGCACAATACTCTGCAGTAGAGTAAACTAGACTTAGAGCTGAGCAGCGTAGAGTAGTTGCACTTGCACCCCAAGAAGAACCACACAGTTTTCGAATTATATTGTTACGTGTCTGAATCTTGGCAGCGCTCTTTCTCAGATGTTCTTGGAATGACAGCGTTCTGTCGAGTGTAACACCTAGATATCTGGGGTGTCTATTGTGGCGGAGGAGAGTGTTATCGAAGTATACTTTGAGGTCCCTTGAAGCCATTCGGTTGTTCAGATGAAAACAAGAAACTTCTGTTTTACTCATACTTGGTTGAAGTCTCCATTTTCGAAAGTATTTTCCTAAAACAGAGAGATCTTTTGTCAACGTTTCCTCTGTCTGCTCGAAGCATAGGTCTTTAGTGGCAAGAGCCCAGTCATCTGCATACCCAGATTTCCTGGATCTTGTGAATGGTATATCTGAGATATATAAACTGAACAAGAGTGGGGCAAGCACTGAACCTTGCGGGAGTCCATTATTTAGTTTGCTGGGTTTGCTGATTTCTTCCCCCAAGACTACACGAAATGTTCTGTCACTCAGCATGTTATTTATAAGATGAGCCAGACTCCTGCATGGAATCACTTTAAGGAGTTTGCTGATTACACCTTCTCTCCATACTGTGTCGTAAGCTGCCTTTAACGCAATCTATAATTTTCATTTCCGTATTGACAATTGCACAATTAAAAATAGGAGAGGATTTCCACCAATCAATACTTATTTATTGTATATATTAAATTACAGGACCAGTTTCGACCTCATATTCAAGGTCATCTTCAGCTGAACCATACATACATATTTATATAATGAAGCTTTGATTAAGATTGTGGTGTTGAAGGAATGCCATATGATGATGATGTACATTTAGTTACATACAAATGGGGCACGTCTTAGCGTGAACTGGCGTATATGTCATTCTGTACAATATCGCAACTGTATGTCTAAAATGTTGAAGGTCTTAAAACTAGTGTATAAAACACGTCTTTTCCTAAACTAACTTATATATATGTACAAGATAAAAACAATATATAAAAACACTTCATGCATATGAACATTCGTTCTTGCTTGGTGGTCAATACATCGACTAACTTCCGTATTTAAGTCTTATTCACAGTTGTGCACTTCAGCTGCTATTCTTAGAGTTTGTAAAATTGGATAAAAGTTTTGTCTTCCTGTGCGTATGTGAGATAAAACACTTTCAATTTAAAATAGGTGCCAAATGTATGGATGAAATTCAAGTAAAATATGTTCAGCTCTGCTGTGTGTGTTGCCCTTTTATTAGAACCAATTCATGTTGTCTTTTTGGCGTCCGTAAATTTGGATGACATTGGTTTCAAAGTAGTGGCTCCTTTCCCATTTGTAGCTGTGCAATGATGTTATGTTTATTGTTGTTGGTGTAGCTGAGTTGTGTTTGACATGCGAGCTTGTAATGTAATGTACTTGTAATGTAAAGTACATTACAAGCTCGCACGTCAAACACAACTCAGCTACACCAACAACAATAAACATAACATCATTGCACAGCTACAAATGGGAAAGGAGCCACTACTTTGAAACCAATGTCATCCAAATTTACGGACGCCAAAAAGACAACATGAATTGGTTCTAATAAAAGGGCAACACACACAGCAGAGCTGAACATATTTTACTTGAATTTCATCCATACATTTGGCACCTATTTTAAATTGAAAGTGTTTTATCTCACATACGCACAGGAAGACAAAACTTTTATCCAATTTTACAAACTCTAAGAATAGCAGCTGAAGTGCACAACTGTGAATAAGACTTAAATACGGAAGTTAGTCGATGTATTGACCACCAAGCAAGAACGAATGCTCATATGCATGAAGTGTTTTTATATATTGTTTTTATCTTGCACATATATATAAGTTAGTTTAGGAAAAGACGTGTTTTATACACTAGTTTTAAGACCTTCAACATTTTAGACATACAGTTGCAATATTGTACAGAATGACATATACGCCAGTTCACGCTAAGACGTGCCCCATTTGTATGTAACTAAATGTACATCATCATCATATGGCATTCCTTCAACACCACAATCTTAATCAAAGCTTCATTATATAAATATGTATGTATGGTTCAGCTGAAGATGACCTTGAATATGAGGTCGAAACCGGTCCTGTAATTTAATATATACAATAAATAAGTATTGATTGGTGGAAATCCTCTCCTATTTTTAATTAAAGCTGCCTTTAAGTCAATAAAAGCTAGTGAAGTCTTTAGTCCTTGCTGGAATCCTGCTTCAATGAAGGTAGTTAGTGACAACACTTGGTCAGTACAGCTTCTTTGTGGCCTGAATCCTGCTTGTTCAATAGGGACCGTTTCCAACACTTTTGTAGCAATTCTATTCAAGATTAGCCTTTCAAGTAATTTATAGCATACACTAAGCAATGCTATTGGTCTATAGCTCTCTGGTGCATCACTAGGCTTTCCTGGCTTTAGGATTGCAATTATCTTACTCGTTTTAAATAAGCGAGGTACTATCCGCACACTTTATCTTGGTGCATTTACATCCTAGTGCTGAATCGGTCGACCTCGGCGATCTTCGAGATTCATACTGGCAACCTTTGAAACACAAACTATGAATCGCTTAAGCATCGTTGTGCGACATCTGGCGTAAACTTTACGTACTGGTACTGTTGTTGTTTACACATCAAAGTCAAAGTATAGAATTCATGCTAGGAACAAGATTCGCATCGAGAGATATGTTTTATAATGTTATATAATGTGTATGTGACATAGTTGTTGGCTTAAGATGATAACGGTTTAGAAATTTCATATCGATCGATCATATTCTCGATTCAATTCAGATTTAATTTTCATTCAGTTGGCAGCACCAGGCAGCACTATCGATACCGGGACAGCTCCCTCCTTACTCCTCACCCCGTACACAAATGCATCAAGATAAAGTGTGCAGACAGTAGATTACCTGTTCTTAGAATGTAGGTTAGAAACCTAGATAACCATAATCTCGTATTTGCTCCACAATTAATTAGAAACTCAGGACGAATCCCATCAAATCCTGGTGCTTTACCAGTTTTTATGCCTTTTAAAGCTGCCTCAATATCTTGCACACTAAATGGTCTAGTATATTCTGAATCATGGGGGCTTGTGGACTTAAGACTGGTTAATTGTTTTTTGATGTTCTTTGTATGATTTCTGTCTCTCGGTGATCTAAACATATCAACTATATGAGCTGCAATTTTGTTTGGAGTGACTGCAGAACTTTTACGAAAGATGGGAGTGGCCCCACCAAGCTTCCGTAACAATGACCATGCCTTTCTGCTCGATTCTCTGAAATTCATAGATGTTACAGTTTCGGTCCATCTTTCTCTTTGAGCATTATCTAGGTTATGAAGCAGTTCATCCCCGATTTCTTGTTCACCGCTAGCAAGGAATTCTTGGTATAACTTTTCAGTTGCATCAGTCCAGCCAGGAATATATTCCTTCCTATAGCCTCTAGGAATGAATTTTTTTGCTGTGGCAATTACAGCACCCACAAATCTCTCATAATTGTTACCTGTTGGTGGTATCCATCTAACATATTTATCAAGATGGTTATGAATTTCATGTTTTTGGTCCGTATTGAACTGAGAATAATATATAAGTAATAATAATAATAACGTAAATGTTTCCACCTTTTCAATACAATATATTCACAAAATTACAAAATTATACGGTACTAGTTTCGACCCATCTAGGGGTCATCATCAGCCGTATTGGAGCAAAGATCATTTGTGTCTTAGGATTTCGCCACAAATGATCTTTGCTCCAATACGGCTGATGATGACCCCTAGATGGGTCGAAACTAGTACCGTATAATTTTGTAATTTTGTGAATATATTGTATTGAAAAGGTGGAAACATTTACGTTATTATTATTATTATTACTTATATATTTATCAAGGTCACACGAGAATGCTTTCCAGTCTGCTTTCCTGAAGTTCCATCGTGGACGAGGATAAGAAGTTACCAGAGGTATTTGCATTCCAACCTCAAGACATATAGGTTGATGTTGACTATGTGGGAAATCTTGAAGTACTTTCCGTGATGTGAGCAGAGGTTGATTATTCTGATCACTGGAAACAAAACATAGGTCTGGGTTGTATTCCTGTTTCCATACAGCGGATCTAAATGTTCCTCTATCTTTTGCATCAAATACAAGATGAATATTATGTTCCTCAGCCCAGTTCATGAGAGTTTCTCCATTAGAATCAGTGGCACTATATTTCCATTCTTCATGGTGACTGTTGAAGTCACCCACATAGATGGCTGGATGGTCCTGTACCTGAATCATCTGGGAGGGCCATGGTGAAGGTGGAGGCTTGTAGACGTTTATGATGGTGTCATCTCCAACTTTGATGACAACTGTATGTATGTCGTCTTTTGAGCTAGCTGCGAGCAATGAGGCATTTTCAATAGTACTACGAACATACATAGCTGTACCATATGCATGGTGATATGTTGCACCTACGATATCATATCCCGATATTAGCCCTCTCATTTGTAATTGGTGTTCATCCGCAGCATGTGTTTCCTGAATGGCAACCACATCGATTTTTTCATCTCGTAGGATTCTTGACAAGTATTGGCATTTGGATTTGCTTATGCCTTCTATATTTAGATGAAGGACTTTAAGTGTAGGCCCGAAAGTCATTGCCTGTTGGTTCTGAAAAGAACCGTTTGAATGATATTTCATTTTCATGTAAAATAGCCAGGAGATTACTAGGATAGTATGGCAGCCTGATTGCTGTTGCTCGCTTAGCACCACCCAGGGAGCCCATGGAGGGTACTTTTAGAGCCTATGTATAACCGGCATCTTGAGCAAGCACCCCTGAGCCGTCTCATAAGAGTCTATGTATAGCCGCCATCTTGTGCAAGCATTCTTAGGCTGTCTCATAAGAGCAGCTACCATCTTGCACAAGCACCCCTAAGCCGTCTCATAAGAGCAGCCGCCACCTTGCGCAAACGCCCCTAGGCCATCTCATAAGAGCCTATGTATAGCCGCCATCTTGCACAATTGGCATCGGTAAGGGCATCTTGCCGTAAAACTAAGGATAGGCCTTCAAGATGGCAGCTGTAAGGTTAGGCTCGCTCTCTTGCACGTCGGGAAGGGCATCTATTCATTAAAGTAAGGTTAGGCTCCTCAAGATGGTGACTGTGAGGTTAGGCTTGCTCTCTTACGCAAATCCGCCATTGTACACCTACTATGCTAGGGGTCAATGACCTCGGAATTAGAACCCGCCTAGGTATACTACTAGGGGTCAATGACCTCTAGTCGTGACAACTCAGTAGGCAAACCCACCGTGGCTGTGGGAACCCCTTTGCTCCTCTACTGATGTATGCGCGCTGCTCAACACAGGTTACTTCCATCTCACACGACGCTCACCACACAACTGATTTCACAGCACTGTCTGCACTACTATCAGCAATCACAGAGCCATCTGCTATTGTGAATACACACTATTCCTGCATAGCTTGCGTGATCTGCTCACATATCTGTAAGGAAAATAATAATTGTAATGACTTTTGCCCCAACCCTCGTATCTGTAAAAGAATGTTCCTCTTGTGTTACAAAAGACAGCCTTCTTAGACTCACCATAACAGCAATTTGAAGGGGGATGCAACCATCTGCCAAGTACTCTACATACGCAGTGCACTGTAGGAACAAATTTTTTCAACTCATTCTACAAACACATCAAGGTGTCACCTCTCCCATACAGAATTGCATTTTGGGTAAAGTTGTGTGTTCATTTATTTACTTTTTCTGGGGAAGTCTGGGACCCCTTAAGCCCTAAGGCCCTAACATTACAAAACTGTGTCAAGCCCAATACGTTTCAGTTGAAGTACAAGGATATCACATTTATCATTGTCCTTTTGTAACCAATGACACAGGTGAAGACAGGAATATGATTAGGTGTAGAAGTTTAATTAATAAGTCTGTTTGACTTTAACCTTCCGTCGGTCGCAACTGATCTGACAGGCACAGGCTGAAGTCATCGGTCGCTACTGCTCCAATACGAGGACCTACAATTCTCATCCTCTGACTAGCCTCGTTCCTTGCCGTGTTCGTTAGTCATGTGACAGGCAGTCCGTGTTCGCTGGCTCCATAAGCCGGAAGTGTTCCATCTGATCTGGTAGATCATTGCGACTGTTCCCGTTGCGATTGGTGTTTCAAAGAGATGCAAACAATTGCTGTTCTGTAAGTAGTTAAATTATTTGTTTACCCTAAAGTTGGTGTAATTTCCCATGTAAGCACGTAGATAGTGCAATATAAGCCCGGTGCCTCACAGGCACATTGCGACTACTTACGTCCCAATTTCTCTTTATTTTAGATTTACCATACATTATGGCTAGTAGGAAGGAACATTTTAACTTAGACAGAGCAGAAGATGTGGAGGATGTCCAACGACTGTTGCTAGATGAAGGTGATGATGTGTTGCATGAGAAATTTGAAGACGAAAGTGACACAAACAGTGACGAAATTCTGGAATCAAAAGAGATGGTGACTCGGAAACAGAACAAGATGATGACAACGGTGATGCTGATGAACAAGGAGCATTAGAGGACAATGCTAATTATTATGAAGGGAAAGACAAGACAAAATGGTGTACGGTGCCGCCATCCCAACCGGTCCTCGCCAGGAAGCACAATCACATACGATATCTACCTGGAATTATAGGACTAGCAAGGCAAGCTAAATCACCGCTTGACTCCTGGCAGTGTTTATTTACGGAGGAAATAATAGACACTATTGTAACTTACACAAATCAATACGTGGACTATGTGAAACAAAATTTTACTCGTGAAAGGGATGCTGAGCTTATAGACCAGATAGTGATAAAAACATTCTTTGGCCTATTGTACTTGGCAGGATCTTACAGAGGGAATAGGCAGAGCCTTGAAGATCTCTGGGGAACTGATGGATGTGGTATAGAAAAGATTGCACACGTAATGAGCCTCAGGGGATTTAAGTTCTTGATTCGTTTTTAAGATTTGACAATCGCCAAACCCGTGAAGAAAGAAAGGAACATGATCGACTAGCGCCTGTGCGAAATATTTTTACGTGGTTTGTGGAGAACTGCATGAAATCATATAGTTTGGGTGAAAATGTACCTTTAAATGACAAATTGGAAGAAAATGTTTTTATTTCATGTGCTGTCACCATGTGTAATATCACACTCTGATTACTGCTCACTTAAACAACACAGGTTTCCTTTTGTGTCGAAAATGTTAGTGTTTTTGTAGAATCCTTACTGAAGAATATATGACCTGTTCAGCCCTGTTTATGATATTTCCCATGTTCGCTGTTATTACTGCGATGTATGGACATAGTTTCCGCCAACATAAGATTTTCTCTGCGATTGAAATTGTAAATACTGGAAGGATACCTAAAATTTTGAAGAAAATAGTTGCTTACAAAATGCGGCATATTTTGGGATCAAAATTTTGCTAAACCATTTTTAACTGGCTCAAACACACCTATCAAACATAAGGAGTACTTCCTAACTGCCAACGTGAACTTCCCGAAACTTATACGTGGGGGGGATCTCTCGGGCTCATTGCGACCTGTCTTGAAACTTTATATATTGCGACCAATGGAAGGTTAAATCCTTACATGATCTGCATAAACCAGGTTGGTTTCTATCTTTATACCAAGCTTGATAGTTGCAGTCGCTTAAGTGCGGCCAGTATCCAGTACATGTAACAACTCTCATTATTGTTCCGTATTGAAGATGACGTTAGGCATAGATATCAAGGATAATTTAATAAATAATTTAAATAAATAATTTAATAAAAAACCAATTCAGTATTGAATAGGTGGTTTTTTATTAAATTATCCTTGATATTTATGCCTAACAGTATCCAGTATTCGGAAGATAGTGGGTTCGCACATCACTGTCAGCAGCCCTGAAGATGATAATCCGTGGCTTCCCATTTTCACACCAGGCAAATGCTGGGGCTGTACCTTAATTAAGGCCACGGCCGCTTCCTTCCAACTCCTAGCCCTTTCCTGTCCCATCGTCACCGTAAGACCTATCTGTGTCGGTGCGATGTAAAACAACCATCACCTGTGGTGGAAAGTTATACCGAGCTCGATAGCTGCAGTCGCTTAAGTGCGGCCAGTATCCAGTATTTGGGAGATAGTAGGTTCGAACCCCACTGTCAGCAGCCCTGAAAATGGTTTTCCGTGGTTTCCCATTTTCACACCAGGCAAATGCTGGGGCTGTACCTTAATTAAGGCCACGGCTGCTTCCTTCCCACTCCTAGCCCTTTCCTGTCCCATCGTCACCGTAAGACCTATCTGTGTCGGTGCATGTAAAACAACTATTAAAAAAAAAAAAACTAAGTAATGTCCAATGATTTGTACATGTTTTATCTCATGTTCTTAATGTAGCTAAGGATGATCACTACAGATCAAAACCAGTACTGCAAATAGTGTATTTTTAAGCATAAATACATTGTACTTTTAATAAGCAATATTGATTAGGTTGAATTATTCCTATTTTACAATCGTGAACTTTATCAATACAGACATGAAAATAATAATAATAAAATCATCGTGTGCAATATCACCATCGTTTTGAGGTACTAAAATAGCATTGCTGCATGTTTAACAATTGAGGTGCTGAAATTAAAAACAGGACTAGTCACCATTTTGGTGGTATATGCTAGTTGCTTTACGTCGCACCGACACAGATAGGTCTTATGGCGACGATGGGACAGGGAAGAACTAGGAATGGGAAGGAAGCAGCCGTGGCCTTAATTAAGGTACAGCCCCAGCATTTGCCTGGCGTGAAAACGGAAAACCATCTTCAGGGCTGCTGACAGTGGGGTTCGAACCCACTATCTCCCGAATACTGGATACTGGCCGCACTTAAGTGACTGCAGCTATCAAGCTTGGTTGGTGGTATATGAGTTATTACTGCAGTTCTTATCTTTATATGGTTCTGCATCTGTTGATGCTAAAATGGGACTTGTTCAGTAAATCTTTCCCTGTCTAAACCAGTGTTGAAATTTTGTGTCATGCGAAAGTGAAGTTTGGAACAGTGATCAGGAGTGAAATCTGGCATCCAAATCAGATATGAATATAGTTGTCTGACTAAATAACTTGGGTTGCTTAGTAAGAAAATACTTTTGTATTATCCCTTCCATGTCACAAGCCAAGATACTGATAGGTTTTTGTCTTGTCTTTCCATGACAATGTCGATTTTTATATGTATGTTTCATTTCATGGTTCATATTCATACACTTGTTTGGATGCGTATTAATATGCTCAAATGATTAAAAACACATTTTGTTAGAAAACTGCATGAATTTTTGAGTTAAACTTTATTTTCAGCAAAACGAGTGTTGTTTAACCCATTAACGCCTGAATTATTTTTTTCCAAATTTTTATTTGTTTTTTACATTATGACTCTAAGTAACACAAACACACTGAAAAAGAAATTTTTAATGTTATTCATCACTCAGTTTTGAAAATATTTGCCGTTACCATATGGCAACGCTAGGCGCTTCTACTACCTACTTATTCTGGGTATCACTTTGATTTAAAATTTTCACTCTAAATCATCAGCAGGCTACTATTCTACATTATTATTATTATTATTATTATTATTATTATTATTATTATTATTATTATTATTAAATGTAATACTACTAAAATGCAATAACAATTAGAACTTTACATTTGATATATTACACACATCACTTCTTTCTGTGTTTGTAAAACCACACGGTCTAGCCAGTATGAAAAGGAACAAAACAGTCGATGCACAATCCCACTCCACACTTCAAGCACATTGTCCTCACACTGGATTTACAGTTTTCATTAGCGCACCTTTTCCTCTTCTTTCCTTCTGTGTGCTGGACAAGGTGGTCAGTTTTATCAAGTCTTACAGAATCTGATATGCGGGCGCTAAGAGAGGTCCGTGAAACTGCTGGTCTTCCAGCTCCTTTTGGTACATTCTGGTATCTCTGGAGATAGATTGTAGCTATTTCTCTTTTGAAATCCAGCTGAGCAATTTTTTGTTTTCTCCCTTTATTGTATAAAATCCAGCTGTTTTGAACAGCCACATCTAGCATCCATGTGAACAAAGGCCAGTACCATTTTTTGCCTCGTATCCCAATGCGATAGCAGGCAACATTCTGATCCATCTGGTCAGTGCCTCCCATAAAGGTGTTGTATTTGGCGACCAGCCTTGGCCTTGGAATCATTACAGTTCACTTCTGCTGCTGTGAGTATCTCTTTACTTGACCGACTTCTTGTGCACCACATGAAGAAGAGATCATTGTTACCACGGAGTTATCCATCCACCGGACATAAAGCAGTCCATCATTCTTCTCTAATGCTGTCTCATAAGTCCCACGATCTTTTTTGGAAAATATTTGCTTGTTTTCCAGAGGACATCCTTTAGGAATTCGATTTTCTCGAACAGTACCAATGGCAGAATAGCCACAATACTTGAGAAATGAGAAAAGTCGTGCACTAGAAAATAAGTTGTCCATGAAAAAGGTGTAGCTTAGTTCTCTTTTCTCATCTGGAACTTCCTCAAGCAGAACAAGTAGGGGACTTGCAGCCCTACCAAATAACTTGTCATAGTCAGCATTAGATTTTGGTCCTTTACCCTGGTACAACTCAAAATTCACTAAATATCCGTCCTTGGTGTTCAGGCTCCAGATCTTGTATCCAAATCTAATGGGCTTACCACGAATGAATTGTTTGCATCCATGGCGGCCAAAATATTTCACCAAACATTCATCAAATGATAGATGTTCCTCGGGTATGAAATTATCAATACATCTCTTCTTTAACTTTTCCATTATAGGCCTTATCTTCCATGCCTTATCGTTAAGGTCAATTCTAGAGTTGTCTGCAAAGTGCAAAAACCTACAGATTTGAAGAAATCGGTCTCTTCTCATTGACCGAGAAACTGCCAGGTTCTTCAAGTCATCATTCGAATCCCAGAAGTGCCTTTTAGAAGGCATGTTATTGTAGCCACTAACATATAGAATGGCAATGAAGCAGCGTATTTCTTCTGCTGTTATCTTTGGGTCCTGATAATTCAAAAATAATGCATAGCGTCTGGTTTCCTCCACTAAATGTTCTATGAATTCTTCGTCTATAAACAATTCAAAAATTTCAATTACTGACAAGTGTTCATATCTTGAATAATCTGGAAGGGGGAATGCAGTAGGGTTTTCAATGTCAAAATCAGCTCCTTTCTCCCATCGCGTGTCGGATGTTTCCCTCTCAGCGACCCATTTGATAACATTTTCAGATATTGGGGTAGATATAATTTCAGGTGAAGCTGCCGCTAGTGTGGGTGGCTGTACCGATGGGCTGTACTCGTTTTCGTCCACACCTATTCTTTCTTCGTTGGATAACTTTATTTCAGCGTTAGCCAGTAATTGACGAGACGTCAGATTGTCAGCTAATCCACCTTCATCCTCATTTCCAGAATCCTCATCTGTGTCTATATTTGGTATTGGTGGTTCAATAAACACATCACAGTCAATATCATCATTGTAAATGATGTCCAGTGCTTCAGCAAGTGAAAACCCGCTCCTAAAACAATAAAGCAAAATATACGTTTTACTGAGTATAAACGCCATAACTTCTACATGGTTTGAGTAAAATCATTTGTTATGGTCATAGAATGTATATTACACTATACAAATAAGTATAACACCAAAAAATAATCCATGTTATAATTATAAGCTTATAAAAATGCACTTATTCGAAGCGGATGTCCATTTTTGCTGTACATTCAGCGATAGCAATTTTTGAACTGTCTGTATCTTATTATTGTAACAAACACGTCAATGAGCACTACATTGTCGTAAGCGCGGTTCCCTGACAGAGCGATAAGCAGTGGTACCAATCCTCCAGCACAACTGTTGAAAGTACAGTAACAGCTTTAATAATGTGTTACATGTGTTACCATATGGTAACGCTAGGCGTTAATGGGTTAAATAAAAAACGGGACTTGTCAATCATTTTCTATATCAATTTCCTAGTATGTGTCTTTATTACCGTACATGATTACTAGGGCCCGGATTTAAAAAAATGCATATGTGCATATGCAAATGCATATTTTGAGTGTTAGTGCATATACATACATATTTTTCTGTTATAAGTGATCGATTATCTAAGATTTCTGAACGAAATGAAAAATCTAATGAACTCTGTATGTTATACATCCCTTGGCAACATAAGAAGCCTTCACTGATCAAGGAAAAAGCTTTCAGTGTCGCAATACAAACAGGTAGACGGATAATGAAGCTTTTCACAATAGCTATTTCCTTCTTACAGTAGCCTCCCGAGGTTTGCTTAAACAGGTGTTAACTTGCTCTTCATCTACTGCAGTGTTTCACCACATTAAACTGAAAAATGCCTAAAGATTTTGTTAGAAGAATATTCCGAGCAGTCAGTGCCAGTGACTTACATCTGTCAACGTAGAGTGATAATTTTTAGCATATAAATTAATTCTGGCCGACAAAAGAAAGTTATTGACTCTTGAAAACATCGAAAAACTGTTGAAACCTACTGACATGCATCATTTTGCAAGGAATTAAACATATTTGTCAGTTTAACACTAAGTTAAAATTAAATAATGCGTCTGGTAAGTGTATTTTGTTTAGTTAGTGCATATTTACAACATTTTTAGTGCATATGAACATGCATATTTTGGAGTTTTTTGTGCATATGAATCTGGGCCCTAATGATTACATAATTTTGGTATATGACTTTAATAATAATAATAATAATGCTATTTGCTTTACGTCCCACTAACTACTTTTACGGTCCTCGGAGACATATATGACTTTAATCTTCCTAATGAGCATGTAGGGTTAATTATAAGGTGTAGGAATATTATTATACAGAATTATATACAAAAATGTATACATCTCAAAACTACTATTCAGTGTCATGTCCCATTTTTGATTTTAGCACCTCAATTACTCTAGCTCTGGACTCTGGTATGATAGCACTTCGTGTGAGGTGTTATTTGATTAATCTTCGTGAGTTCTACAGGTCTGTCTATCTGTGTGTTAGGTCATCAGCTCGGAGGCTGGCCAGAGGTTATGCTGTCATAGGGAAACCACAAAAATCAATTCACTCATATCCTAAAGGCAAGGCCTTGTTGCTGCAACCACATTTGTCTCTCCTCTGCTGAGTATTTCAGATCAACATATTTTTTCAAATTCAGCCTGTCCATCATGGAATCCAGATGCTTCTTCCTCGGCCTTCCTCTTCCCTTCTTACTCAGAACTTTTCCTTCCAGCAGAGTCGTGAGGAATGTGTTATGTCAAAGTGTGTGGCCAAGGAATTTGGTTTTCCTCTTTTCTATAGTGTTGATCAATTCCCTTGTTTCGTCTATTTCCTTAAGGACCCTATTGTTCGACTTTTTCTCTGTCCAACTAATTTTCACCATCCTCCTCCATATCCACATTTCCATTGCTTCCAGGCGTTTTATATCCTGTTTTGCTAAGACCCATATTTTGCAACCATACAACAAAACACTCCACACAAACATTTTGACAAATTCTTTCCTAACTTTAATGTTAATGTTCCTGCTTGTCAGAAGCTGTTTCTTGTTACTGAAGGCTTGTTTAACCAGAGCAGTCCTCCTCCTGATTTCTGTGGTGCACCTGTTGTCCTGAGTGATAATACTTCCTAAGTAGCAAAATTGACTTATTGTTGTACATTTTCATCACCTACCTTAATGTTTATTGGTATTTCCTCAGTTGATTTCTTGACAACTAATACTTTTGTTTTCGAGGCGTTCTGTTTCAATTTTGATTATTGTAGTGTTGATGTTAAAACACTGCCGAGCTTCTTCTGTGATTAAGCAGTCCAATTGGGTATTGGCGTGTTGTCACTTGCTTACTGAATCCCTCAATTCCTAGCCATTAGCTCACAGCTGCAGGTCTGCAGTGTGTTAGTTGTGCATCACATGTTGGTTCAATACGTGGGTCAGGGGTGGGTGTGTGTCTTCTTCTTTTCCCACATCTGTGGGGTCGCGCATGTGAACTGTGTCACATATGTGGACTTGGCACTGTTTTATGGTCAGATGCTCTTGCTGATGCTAACCCTATATGGAGGGATGTAATCACTATTGTAAGTTTCTGCAGTGGTTGGTAGCAAAGTGTGGTGTCTGAATATGGTGAGGAATGTGTTGGGACAAAAAGCAAACATCCAGGCCCCAAGCCAGAAAAATTAATCCAACATGATTAAAATCCCCAACCCAGCTGGGAATCAAACCTGGGATCATTTGAACTGAGGGCCTCAATGCTGACCATTCAGCCAAGGAGTCAGACGATAGATAGATAGATAGATAGATAGATAGATAGATGGTGCTATGAAAGCAGGTAGAAGATTACCTCTGATTACCTCTTCTTTATATACAAATACCTAACTGAATACATCATTCCAATGTTGCAAAATTTTGCCATGACAACTTTCTCACGGTCGGTGTTGTGATCCTAAGGATTGGACAGGCTGGGGACTTGGGTTTGATTCTAGAAGTGATTGACACCAAATGAGATTGACCTTTCACCAAGGAATGACACCATATATATATATATACAATTACTTAGTCTTTTACAAATTATGTACACAGTATTTCTCAGGATGGCACTTAGGAAACTTACTACCCACTGCATATTAAATGAAACTAAAAGTATTTTCAGTTCCCTGGAAGCATGTTCTCACACATCAGTCCTTGATCTTAAATACAATTAATACTTAGCTCAGATGGGTGATTTATTCCTTCTTTCTTCCTCCTCCTTTCTATCCTGAAGCCGCTGTTGCCTCGAACACCAGGCGAACTAGTCAAACAAAAATTCAGATCCTCAGACTCGAACTCCCGCTTTCTTGCTCTCTGTCCCAAATCCACTCTGGACTTTCAATAGAGCTTCTCCCCAAATATGAACCTTGTCACAATAAAAGACTTTACCTCAACATGAACTTAATCTTAGTTGCGGAGTTCCTCTAGATACGACCTGTATAGCGTCTCTCGTGACATGAACACTGTCACAGCTCTCAGGTTTCTCCTCTCTACATCCTGAAACTCCCGTTTATCATATTCAGTCTGTCCTTCTGCAAGTTACCAGCATTCTTACCAAATCTGGTCGGTAGATACAGAGTGGGTTTTGGCTCTTGGGTTTCGTCTCGTAACAGGCCACGGCTTGCCCGTGGTCCAACAGCTCTGTACTCTGACCAGCCAACCGAGCACAGGAAAGTTGGCCACTGCTCTACCGTGGCTCTATGCCTCTGCATTTGGGAGATGGGCCTGGGGCACAGTGCCGGACTTCACGCCTGGGCCCACCCATCGGCTGTCCTGAGAATGCTTTTTCGTGGTTTTCCATTCTCCTGCACTAAGGCGAATGCCGGGACAGTTCGTTGTATAGGCCACGGCTGCCCACCCCCTCACCTTCTCCGCACATCTCCTTCACCGCATCAAATCTCCTGGCCTGAGAGACGGCATCACCATCTAAGAGGCCCGCCTCCCCCTTCATGGGAGGAATGAAAACGTTTAGTAGTAGTAGTAGTAGTAGTAGTAGTAGTAGTAGTACCAAATCTCAGCCCTTACTACTTGACGACATAGAAGTGCTCTAAACTAATTGGCTCTCATGACCTTCCTACCATTTTAAGGGTGTTGTCTATTCAAGGTTTCTGGAAATTACTACAGTATTTTTCTATAACATCAAGTTATTCTGTAGTCTACGTGACATTTTCTTCCAATGTTTTCGAGAACTATTCCTTAGGGCCTCATGTTGCGTTCTAAGTTTCTGTACTGGCACCCTCCTGGCTGGAGATTTTGTTTCACAATGTTACACGCAGCACTGGACTTCGTTTCCACTAACCTTTGCTTTACACTGAATATGTGAACCGCGGATTCGATACTCGCTCAAGTCCGTTCGCTCCGTAACAAAAGACGGGAAGATGCGTTGTGACCCGTGGTCATGATAGGGGTACAGTATGGCAATGTATTGTTATTTCTCTGTAATTCTGCTCCATATATTGTTAAAGCAGGAGCTACTTTAAAAGTTCTTGCAAGTTGTTTTACGTCACACCGACACAGATCGGTTTTACGGCAACGATGGGACAGGAAAGGGCTAGGAACAGGAAGGAAGCGGCTGTGGCCTTAATTAAGGTACAGCCCCAGCATTTACCTGGTGTGAAAATGGGAACCATGGAAAACCATCTTCAGGGCTGCCGACAGTAGGGTTCGAACCCACTATCTCCCGAATACCGGATACTGGCCAAACTTAAGTGACTGCAACTATCGAGCTCGGTTTAAAAGTTCTTTACCATAAATTAGTTTACCTGACTTGCCTTGCTTATGGTTTACATCGTGTCTCTGATACTGTTAGAAGCCAATATAAGGACATGGATCTTCTTGTCTCCAGCATGAGGAAAGTGTATGTAATAGCACAGATTAGATTTCAAACATGATTGTGAACTCCTTCCACACTTGTCTTTACTTCCTTGGCCAGTTGTAACTCTGTTTGGCTCGTGGCTAAAGGCTATGTCATATTACATGGTAAAGTTTGGCGAAGAGAAAACATTTCTGCATTCTTTAAGTGCATAAGCAGCCAGTATTGCCAAAGCCCAGGAATGCTTTGCCAAAAGCAACATCCAAGAAAATATACAGAATAACCGCTCCTCCAAAATACCTGCTATTGTAACACAGTTGTAAGGTACTATCACTGAAGTAGATACAAATTCACATTTCCGTAAGGTGCTGAAGTGCCAAGTTTCATTTTATTCATGTGTGATTCACTTCAAGTGTTAGAATGCCAAAGATGAAGCCATCTAAAACTGTACACTGAAGTAAAATTATTTCACAATTCAGTGAGGAAACTCTTTCTTGCAGATGGTCGGATACCTTTCTGAGAAACATGCAAGGGAAAAGGGCAATAGATAAGAGATTTATCATTCAATATGGAAGTCGCGACAAACAAGTGGTATCCAGAATATAATTGTTTTGCTAGTTGCTTTACGTCGCACCGACACAGATAGGTCTTACGACGACGATGGAATAGGAAAGGAGTTGGAAGGAAGCAGCCATGGCCTTAATTAAGGTACAGCCCCGGCATTTGCCTGGTGTGAAAATGGGAAACTATGGAAAACCATCTTCAGGGCTGCCGACAGTGGGATTCGAACTCACTATCTCCTGGATGCAAGTTCACAGCCACGTGCCCCTGACTGCACGGCCAACTCGCCCGGTCCAGAATATCAAAGAATTGCATAATATACTATTAATGACTATATGTGACGTTCACCAGGAAACCATACCTTAAGTTGCACTACAAAATTTTACTCTACGAACACCATCTGTTAGCCTGATCTTTGAACTACATAATGTAAGCAGTGACAGTGATGTAACCCTATGGAAAAGTTTTCAAAATAACCTTGGAAACATGCTGTGCATGTTGCATTGCGAATTTAACATCGGCTGCTTAAAGTATGGTTTTTTCAATGATGTTTCTGCATTGTCTTCTTGAAACAAAATATGAAATAATCAGCTTGTGCATCAAGATAATGCATGGTTACAATTATAGACTCACTTACTGGGCTGCATGTTTTATAATGGGTAATTTTAACTATGGTGGACTCCCTTTACAGGGGCTCGGTCACAACGCTGTGATTTATTTCTTCATGCTGACAACTGCGTCACACATAATAACATTATCATGTGGAGAGTTACGTCAAGTTTACATGGAGAAATAACTATTTCTTTTCTGCCATTGGGTCATATATATATTCTTGTGACTGGGCTTTTGGTCTCATGAAAAGGAAGTATCGCATGACACGTAGTTCTTCTCTGATTGATATTGTTTCAGTCATTGAAGATAGCACTCCTTGGTCAAAACTAAACAAATCAGTCATCAGCAGAAAAGAAATTGGCAAACTGTTAGTAAATATGTATGACAGGCAAAATATGTTCACTGCTCATGGTAGGAAAAATTTTCCTCAGATCACATTTTTCAGTCATTTTACTGTGAAAAAAGATATACCCCAGGGTCATTATGTGTCAACAAAAACTGGATTGTCCAACAGTAATTGTGAAGATTTGTGAGGCAGATAATCCCTCAGAACCTACTTAAGGAGCTGGAAGTAAAAGGCATCATGCAGAAAGGATGCAATATCTGCTCGACAACATTTGAGAGTCCTGCACAGCAGAAACATGGGATTTGTAGTGCCTACAGCCGGGCGACATTAATGCTCCTGAACCTTAGCCAAGTAGCGAGGCTGATTGTGTGCGTAAAAGGAAAAGATATTCATAATTAAGAACATTCCAGAAAATGAACAATAATACAGTTTTGTTACTACAGGATACAAGACAGATCAGTAATCATCATCATCATCAACAATGTCCCACTCCAGTCACCCGGGTGTGGTTAACAAGCCTCCTCCACTCCTTTCTGTCCTTCCACTTTTCCTGCTCCATTACTTCCATCGCATCCAATCCAGCTTCTCTAATGTCCTTCCAAATCTGATCCATCCACCTTCCTCTCGGTCTTCCAACTCGTCTCTTCCCCTTAACTTCTCTAATTCCCTTCTTGCTACCCATTCCTTTCCCATTCTTTTTACATGTCCGAACCATCTGTCTTGTTTTCTGTATCTACTGTACTAACGGTTCTATATTTAGCTCTTCTATGATTTTAATTTTTTAAATTCTATCTCTTCTTCTCTTTTTAACTGATGTTCTTAAAAATTTCATTTCTACTGCTTGGATCTTACTATCTTGTCTCTTAATAGTTAAAAAGCATTTCTAGTCCGTATGTTACAATCGGTATGAAATACTGTTTATATAATGTTAATTTCATTGTCTTGGGTACTTTGTCATCCCATACAAGCTCTCTGACGTGATGATAAAATGTTGTACCTTTACTTAATCTGTTATTAATTTCAGGATTGATATCATTGCTGTCATTAATAATGCTACCCAGATATGTAAACTGTTCTACATTCCCTAACCATTATCTGTCTATGTTCACTTGGCTTCTCTTTTTCTCTTTTCCCAGTGCATTCATTCCAAATGTTCGGTTTCCTTTGTACTTCGTTTCCTCCCTTTCCCCAAAACACCACATAATCTGCAAATACCAAAGTATTAACTTCATCACTACTGATACTCTGTTTTACATGTTTTATGATTTCATCCATCAATATAATAAACAATAATGGCAACAGTGCAACTTCCTTTTTTGAGACTTTCTTTTATATAAAATGTTTCAGAGTCACCACTCCCCACTTATACACTGCTTTTACTTTCATGATACAACATTTTCATCTTGTTAATTAATGATTTTGGTACATTCCGTTTCAGTAGGCATTCCTATACATGTTTTCTCTTGACTGTATCATAAGCTTCTTCCAAATCCAAAAATACGAATATGATTTCCTTGTTCCTTTCCAGATGTTCTTCCATTATCATTCGTACTGTAAATATCAAGTCTATTGTTGATCTATTTGGTCTAGAGCCATATTGTTCTTCCTCTAACTGTGTTTCTTTTATATCCTCGAGTTATATAAACTCTTAATTGGATACCGACTCTTGTGTAGTTTCAGAACGACTTTTAACATATCCAACATTATTATTATTATTTTGTACATCTGTGTATATGAGTGTGACGAGACTAAAACTTCATCTGTTTCTTTTTTCTTTTAATTTTGAACATGTTTACACAATTAATTTCCAGAGAATAGAACTCCTAAATATTTATGAACATTATTTTGTGTAAAAACCTTTATGCAGTGAAACAGCCATATTTTCTTAAATCTTTAACATATTTTTGGAGTACTATACCACATTTTCCAATCTATTTTCTAGAAATTCAATAACTTCTGTCTTACAACTTGAAAGTTACATAAAATGATCAGTTTTTAGCTAGAGACTTTGCTTTTTCATGTAAGTGATTGCAAATTTACCTACTATAAAAATATGAAATAAACCAGAAATGAGATTTTCCGAATTAAGGTATGGTATCCTGAAGAACATCACATATATAGATGCTGAGTTATGTTGTTGAAATATTATTCTCTTGGGAGTTTCTGTACCTATTATCTGATGCCACTTATTAATACTGTATTCGCTCCATTGTAAGTTGAAGATAGTATGTACTATACACACATTTATTATTTTGGGTAAATATATAATTTCCTCAATATTTTTTAGTAATTTTCTAAATCATGTCATTTTCTGAGGATTTTTAGGTCATTTTTCACCCTTTATTAGGTCCACAAAATCTGGGCCCCGGTAATCAACAAGGTAGGAATTCTATGTAAAACATAATTTATCAGATTTTCACCCACAATACTGAAGTTGACCTCTTTTCATATATAGTATATGTTATTCCTCATATCACAGACTCATTGCACACTGACCTTGTCTTGAAGATGGGTAAATTTGTTTAGAATTAAGAAATAAATCATCAACAATAAAATTTCGAACTCATCACACGGTAGGTGTTATACGTGAAAACTTGTGGCCGTGTCCCCAACACAGGCTCGTTCACAAAAAAAATTATCAGTTGGCAATCTGGCATGCGCAGGATGTGGCCAGCCAATCTCATTTGACGTTCAGGCACAAGTGCCACCAAACGTTGTGACCTCGGATCTTTACAATACTTCTTCATTTGTGACTGGGTCCTGATATGAGGTGTTCCGAGGTATCTGTGGAACAGCAGAGGTGAAAGAAGGTGCGGGGGTGAACAGGTCTCAGGCTACAAAATTAAAGTTAATTTAAAATTTAACAAGGTTATATTTTCTTTGCAAAATCAAGAAATAACAAGCATGGCAGATACAGAGTAGCAAGGCAACAAAAGTACAATTACAGTATTTACAGGATTTGGGCTTCGAGCCCCGAACTCACAATTCTTGAGCAATTAGCCCAACTTTACGATATACAGAATTCAACAAAGGGGCAGAAGACCCCAATCATGCCCAGGAGCACTTGCTCCCAATTACACAGTAAAGCCTCCTCGAGGCACGCAGAACCAAATTTCAAAAAAGAGCAAGCCGCTCTCAACATTCAAGCCTATCAAAGGCCACACCAAATTCCACCTTCAAGCTGTCCTCTAAGGACATAAACACAGGGGTAAAATACCCAACCTACTGAGGCCTATTAAGAGAGAAAAGGTTAATTACATGGCCTCTAAAATACCAATTTGAGAGGAGGCGATCTGCACTCCTAATACATTTTATATAAAACCTACTTGGCACTAGGCCGTTACTGCAAGGGCTAATCCCATACTAAAGAGGTGACTTTTAAAAGGAAACAATTTACATTACGTTAAGGAAGAACCGGTTGAGAAAATAAGTTCACCTCAATACAATATGAGTGGGAGCTCGAGAGGGTTAAGCACTCTCTATCCCAATATGTAGTTAAAACAGAAAGAATTGACACCGAGTGTCTTTACATAATTAAAGGAAAGTTACATGGAAAAGGCTTCGGACCTGCCCCGAGAGTTAAACTGCTGAGCTAGCAAGAAAATAAGTTATTAAAAGGCCATTACCTTGAGGATGAACTGCCGCCCGAAGAACGAGGCGCTTCCCGCCCCGTGCTACGTACTTTACACACTGAAAGATGTTACTGAAGTGGCGCGGAGACCTGAAAATCAGCAGTTTATATACTCTCGCGGAAAGTTCGAGGCATTTCAGGAATGAGAACACCCTCCCACAAAAACTTCATTGGCTAGGGTTAAGCAACATATCCCCTTTGGAGAAGATACACCTGATTGGTCATAAATTAATTAAAGAAATTCGGGATTGGCTAAATTCAAAACAAGGGGAAAGAAAGGGTTATACAGCCAACTTAAACAATAACAGAAAGAAATTTAACAAGGAACAAACTTTTGAAATAAAAATTTCTCCAAAAAACAGTTCTTTCACTTTGCACTAGGGTGCACCATTGTAGTTCTTCAGTAGTGTCCTCTGGAAGAGAATGTTCACACTTCTTACTACAGGCAAAACAAAAATACATCGAAAACGACCCAGTTCAGAAACTTCAAAAATTCCAAGTAGTGACATCTTCTGAGAAACTTGAAAATTAACACATTAGATAAAGTTCAGACCTCCTCCAGTAGGGGAGTTTCAACTGGCGCAAAGTTTGAATTAGTGGCGTGGAGGTGTACCGCCTGGTTCATGAGGTACCAGGGATCTTTCTGAGGCAATGCCACTGGAAAATGCTCATCCACTTAGTCACCTTGACAGTGAATTTCTATATCTCAGAATCATATAACACAGTTGGTATAATGAGACTCTTGAACATTTTAATTTTCTTTCCAACATTTACAGCAGCTGATGACCAGATACTAACAAAGGGAGAGAAGGATCCACCTATTCAATACAATAAGCTTGTATATTGTCTTATAAAACTGGGACTAGTTTCGACCCCATCTTCAGTTACGCTACAATTGGAAGACATACATACACATATAACCAATAATAAATTAAACACTTTGGTATGTTACAATCTTAGAATCTGTTGTTGGTGTCCGTATCAGATGCACACAACTTACGAAGAACACAGGAACATTAACTTCAAACCAAATTAAACAATAGATCACTACATCCGACGAAAAGGAATACCTATTCAAAATTACAAATGTTCCCCTTCAAGCTACATAAAGTCATGACCCATATTACATTGAACAAACATAAGTTACAAATCAAGTCGCTCATCTGTACAGAGGATGCCAACTCCCAGAATCAACTCAGGAACATTTGACTGCTGTAGGAGCGACAACATAGTTCGGCATCAACCACAGCACTTTTGATGTGTCATTTAGCTTCAAGTATGGATGTATTGTTCGGACTTCATCAATGTTCTAAATTAAGATTGTAAATTGTAACATACCAAAGTGTTTAATTTATTATTGGTTATATGTGTACATAATGTCTTCCATCTGTAGCATGGCTGAAGAAGACCCAATATATATGGGATCAAAACTAGTTCCAGTTTTAGAAGACAGTATACAAGCTTATGGTATTGAATAGGTGGACCCTTCTCTACCCTTTGATAGTGATCAGTTGTCAATGTATGTGTATGTTGGGTATTCAGCCCGAAGGCTGGTTGGATCCTCAACAGGTTCACCGTTAGCTGTCATAGATGGCCTAGGCAGTTGTCAATACAGACCATAATGAAAGTCATAACTTATGATGACCAGGTAGCCGACACCATCCATATCTGACAGTTGACTTCTTTGTCTATGCCTCCATCACTATAGATGATACTACCAAGGTACGTGAACTGTTGGACTTTATTTCTAAAGCTTGGCCATGGACTGCAATAGATGTATTATTCCAACTTTTTCTATCTGCATGATTTTGGTCTTTTCAATATTTCTGAGTAAGCCATTTTTATTAGTTTCAATACGGTAGGAAATTCTATAAAACGAATAAACATGTTTTGTTTCACCAAACAGTACAATATCTTCTGCAAAATCTAGATCAGTTAACAGGGCTGTTTTCCATGAAATGCCAAAATTGGGGTTGTTCATTGCTTGTCACATAACAAAGTCCACAGTGAAAAGAAATAAGAATGGTGACAGAAAAAATCCTTGTCTTATGTCTGAATCAATTCTGAAGAAGTCTATTACCATATTCAGTCTGTACACAACAGAGATTTAAGTTACCATTCCAAACTAAACACCTTCATCTTTGAAAGCTCAATTTAAGGCAGTCCAGAAATCTTCAACAACTCTCCACTCAAAATCCCTACAAATGATTTCTTTACAGAAAGGTGCACTGAAAAACAGTTAGGGTATATTTCAGTACAAAGTGGAAACACTTTCAGGGAATTGGAATGATGTATTAAGAAAAAAGGTAGTAAGAAATTTCATTTCAGGAGTTTTATTCATGTACAGAGTTCTATTTATTTTATATATATAATTATATACACAGCCATTAAAAAAAAATCATTCTACTATATCTATTTAATTTTCTATGATACATTTTTGAAGAACTTCCAGTAATACCAAGGAACGATGGAAACAGAAAACCAAAGAACAATTATTTAAATAATGAAATACAAACATTATACAAGGTAACTGACAATATAAATAAATACAAAATTACCAGTTATGTTTCAGTGCTGATATAAAAGCCATATACATCAGAATTTCAAAATAAAAACTATAAATGTTAAAGTGCATAAGCAATAGGTCTAACAAAAAAATCTAAAACACCACATCAGTATAAAACTCAGAATAAAAGAAAATGCAGACAATGTTTAGACATTAGACGACAGGTATCTACGCATTCAAAGACGTCATTCCAATGGCAACAGTCACTGGTTTCAGCTTTGTCCACAGGACATTAGTTATAAGCTGTGTGTGCAGTCTACTCTTAACTGAACACACAGAGAATTCATTCTAAAAGATTAAGTCTACTACTGAAAACGACGAGAAAACCATCTTTATACCCGTGTGGTTTTGCTGCAGAGGAAAGAATTCTGGAGTTTTAACAGCACAGAGGAAGGTCTATTGAACAGAGAGGAGACACAACAAAAGATGGAAGCAAGAGATAGGTTTATCATTCCACCACCACAATACAGTAAGCAGAACAATATTAGTTCTCTACAACCTTTGTCTATATTCAGCCATTCTTTAGCATTAGGTTCTTAAAACTGAAGCTTTCAGCCTGAAAAATTGAAGGGCTTATCTCAAAAGTGACGCATCTCCAAGAAATAACATTTAACACCATCTGTTAATAAATGGATTTCTTAATACAATAGAGACT
This sequence comes from Anabrus simplex, assembly GCF_040414725.1. NCBI lineage: Eukaryota > Metazoa > Arthropoda > Insecta > Orthoptera > Tettigoniidae > Anabrus > Anabrus simplex. The sequence goes on along the minus strand of NC_090271.1, from coordinate 34,212,642 downwards.
TCATTTTTGCTATGTAGCCACGTCACTTCATACAAAATCTTTGTCATGGTGGTTAAAATTCTAGTGCAAAAAAAAAAAAATTACATAACTTTGGAACTAAAAAGGGGCTCGAAATGCAAATTATGCGGAACGGTGTAAGCTAGACTACTTTGTGGGTGTTCAAACTTTCAAATATAATGCTTAATGATACAATTTATCAAATACTTCACAAATGCTGTATTTATTAACAATTTAAAAATTGAAAAATGCCAACCATGCAAAAGAACATAACGAATTTAGCAAAACCTAACATGACCGAAAACAAAGTTGATTGTCTGGAGTTATATTTTGCATTTTTGAACACAAAATGTTGGAAGGACCTACTGGTTCATACAATTCATTTTGCCCGCCTCTCAATTTCTTCATCAAGTGTTGTCATTTGCACCAATATTTGCCACTATTACAGAAAACAAGAGAAAGGGCAAAACCACAAGCGAAAGAGCAGAGTCCCACCACAACCAAATGATAAAAGTACTGTTGTGGGAATACATTTGCACATTTAGCTTGAAATCTGAAAAAAGTGGAGTTGCGTCATTTTGGAAATAACCAAACCAAACCTCACGGCACAACAGCGACCGCTGCTCAGCCCAGAGGATTGCAGATTGCGAGGTGTCATGTGGTTAGCACGATGAATCCTTTTGGCCGTTATTCTTAGCTTCCTAGACCAGGGCTGCCTTCTCACTGTCAGATGGCTCCTCAATTGTAATTACGTAGGCTGAGTGGACCTTGAACCAGCCCTCAGATCCAGGTAAAAATCCATGACCTTGTCGGAAATCAAACCCGGGGCCTCCGGGAGGCAGCAAGCTACCCCTACACCACAGGGCCGGCCATGTTAGAAATAAGCCCTTATATTCTATTTCTGTTAAAAGAAAAATCTTGAAGGCTTACGAGAAACCCATACCGTTCTGAGGTTGACAAAGCATGCTGATGTTGATGTCATTAAAATTATGAACAATGGAAAGTTACCTTTGGCTTGTAAGGAAGGCATCTTCTTCTGAATTTTAAGATAATCTACAGGAACAATGAGTTCTAGAGAGTTCACAAAATTATTAATTCAGACTTTTAACTTGCACCACCAACAGTGAATAAAGAATGAGACACTGGACTGACCACTATAGTTTGCTCTATCTCAATCAAGAACAATAGTGATGCAATATGCATTCTCTACTGCACAAATATGATTGTTCTGAAGGAGCACCTGTAATGGTATCTCTCTGTGTGTACGTATCTAGTTCTGCACATCTTAAGGTGCCCCATTTTGACATGTTCCTGTTAAATGAGGTAACATTTAAAAAATAATGATCTTCCTCTCATGGCAACTAGATACTGCATACAAATTGCAACCCTGGATTAGAACAGCATGGCATCTAAAATACTCAATCAAAAACATGACGACATAATCTGAAAAAGATTGCTTTATAAATTGACAACATTTCTGCACTGTGTTTTCTTCCATTCAAACTCCTCAAACATACATAACTGAACACACACAAGGTATAGCATTCCAATGTGGAAATTAAGAAGGGAAGGAACTTGAGCTTTGAAACCAAATCCTATGGCGCAACAGTCCCGAAGGGCCATGGCCTACTAAGTGACCACTGCTCAGGCCGAAGGCCTGCAGATTACAAGGTGTTGTGTGGTCAGCACAACAAATCCTCTCGGCTGTTATACTTGGCTTTCTAGACCGGAACTGCTATCTCACCATTAGATAGCTCTTCAATTGTAAACACATAGGTGAAGTGGACCTCAAACCAGTCCTCGAATCCAGGTAAAAATCATTGACCTGGCTGGGAAACAAACTCAAAGCCTCCAGGTAAGAGGCAGGCATGCTACCCTTTCAGCGCAGGGCCGGCAACTTGAGTCCTTTATAGTAGAGAATTAACAATATGAGTTTGAGAAACAGATTCTATAACTGAACAGAATTCACAATATGAGTTTGAGAAAAAGATTCTATATCTGAACAAATCCTTTCAATGGAATTTCAGTTCTAATTTAGAAGTCTTAACTTTGATTTTCAGGATATTCAGCAATGACAAATAAATAGCAAATCACTAACCTTCAATGAAACAAGGAACTTGGTAATAAGTGCTTTATTTATATGACCAATCTGAGGTTCTCTCCACCACGGACAAAATTTTATTTGTGCATTTGCCCATGTACCGCAGTCCAGCTTTCCAACTAACTCTTGTTGATAGTAAGTCGCTGTCCACGCCTAAAGCATGTACCGAGTCATACATTTCAGTGACATGTGCAGTGATTACAGTTTTCTGCTAAATTCTGGAGAAGATTCAAGGCTTCAAAACAATTTGTAAGTGATATTTTAAAACTTGCTGGAATGTTTTCTAGGGAGTGATTCCTTAGGGATGAACCAGAGATATCATTAGTGATGTGTGTTGGATGGTAGAGAAAGCAAAGGAATAGCAGGAAGAGCTCTATATGTGCTTTATTGATTATATGAAAGCTTCTGATAGCTTACATCACAGGAAGATGCGGAATGTCCTGAGACACATGGGTACACGTGAACATGTCGTCTTCCTGATAAACAACCTCTATCTGCAATAAGAGGCCACAGTTAGAACTGAGCATGGTGGTACAGCCTGATTTTCAGTTGATATGGGGATAAGGCAGGGAAGTATACTCTCTCCTTATCTGTTCAACTTATATGCTGAGAACATCATGAGAGAAGCTGGAACATGAGTCTTTTTGAGGATATAGAATTGTTGGTCTAAGTTATGCAGACAACACCACTTTGATAGTTGAAAAGGATGATCTGGAGGCTCTTATACTGAAAGTGAAAGAGCAACAGGTACACCTTCAACTATCAAGATACATGGCAAAGTGTTTGCTGGATTCAAACCATAGGTAATAATGGCTCTAGCAGTTCAGAGATCTTGGAAGAGTACCTTGAAGGACAGCATTCCAAGGCCTACATAAGATCTTCAGGTCATCAGACATATCTATGCATACTAAGGTCAGAATGGTTAAGGCAATAGTCTTTCCCATAGTAACGCATGAGTGTGAAAGCTGGACCATAAAAAAGCATGACAGAAAGTGTGTTAGTGGTGGAGAAGGATTGTTCATATAGTTTATACAGCCAAGAAGACAAACCAGTTGGCCATTCAGAACATCAATCCAAGATATCTCTTGAGACATTTATTACAAGGTTACATTGGGCATTGTGTGAGGCAGTCTGAATACTTGGAGAAGGCAACCATGCTTGGAATGGTGGAAGGGACTCGAAGATGAGGACGGCCAGCAATGAGATTGATATCATCAAGCGTGCAATGAATATGTCCTTAAAAGATCTGAAAGGCATTGCAGACAACTAAAGCATAAGGAAACACTCCCTCCATGCAGTCGCCAGGAGTCTATGTTAATTTGATGACACCTAGTGAAGTCAATTCATATTAAATATTTTATTTCAACAATACCTACCATGTGGTATGTATTCTATGACAAAACTTGTTGCCGTGACCATGACACCACTGTTCAAATTCTTTCCACACGTCCTCCATTGCCTTGTGGTGTTGGCATCACATCGGTTCCTTCACAAAACTGATTAGATGATTAGAGGATGTTGGGACTGTAAGCAGTGGGCTTATTTCCAAAGTGAAGATTTTCCATTAAACCATAATGTTCATAAAAAAAGCAGTATATAGTATCACATTTTAATTTTAAGGTAGACATGCCATTCATGGCAAATCTGCTCCCCCATTTATTGTAAAATCTAAACATATAAAGGGAAAAAATCTCAAAGCCTTGGGTTGGTAGAACTGGAAACACATGTTTGAGATTAAAGTCATTTTGGAAATAAACAATAAATTCACATAATTTTGCAAAGTATAAAACAAAAAATTAACTATACATTTATTAATATTATGGACAGAGCTATGTTTTTAAATAATGGACTTCTAATGATTGTTGTTTAAAGGGGCCTAACAGCTAGGCTATCGGCCCCTAATGGTACAAGGTGCAACAAAATAAAACGATAATTAAAACTTCAAAATGTATCCACTGACTAGAATCTAAAAAGAATGATGATAAATAGCCATGAATCCAAAACAATCAGTGGATCCAATTCACAATCCAGGGGCTGATTACCTTCGATGTTAGGCCCCTTAAAACAATAAGCAAGCATCAATTCACAATCCCTTGTTTTCTGGGATGATGCTTGTATTCTAAAGGGGTCCAAAATCCAGGTCACTGGCCTCACTTAATAGTAGTAATCACTTATATAGCAGAACCATACTGTTCTTCCTATAGTGGAACTAAACACAGGTAACGTAGACTCATAGTGTTGTTCGCATGGTGGTAATAATCACAGGTGATGAACACCCATGGTATGTCACACATAATGGCACCATTCACAGGTAACACAGACCCAGGGTGTTCCTCACATAAGGGTACAACTCACAAGCAACACAGACCCATAAGTGTTCCTTGTAGTGGGACTAATCATGAGGGCCGCTAGATCCATGGTGTTCCTTACACAGCGATACTAATCACATGCTACATATACTCATGGTGTTGCTCACATAGTGGTACTGCTCCTAGGTAACCTAGACCCATATTGTTCTTCATATGGTGGTACTAATCACAAGTAAAGTCGACCCATGGTGTTCCTCAAGTTATGGTACTAATCACAAGTAGTCTCATGGTTCTAATTCCATCATCCCTTGGTCGCTCCCTTTAGATGCCTCTTACGACAGGCAGGAGATAATGTGGGTGTATTCTTCATCTGTGTTCTCCACCCATAGGGGGTAGGGGCTTCCAAATCACATGTATAGTAATGTTTTAAACAGTCCAAAATATATAGAAAATGCATGTTAGGGATGTAAAGGTTACAAAATAATTAAATAATAATAATACTGGCTTAACGTCCCACTAACTACTATTATAGTTTTTGGAGACGCCAAGGTGCCAGAATGTACTCCCACAAGAGTTCTTTTACATGCCAGTAAATCTACAGACACGAGGCTGATGTATTTGAGCACCTTCAAATACCACCAGACTGAGCTAGGATCGAACCTGCCAAGTTGGGATCAGAAGGCCAGCACCTCAACAGTCTGAGCCATTAAGCCCGGCTAAAAAGTAATATTTCATTGTTCTCAGAAAATAAATTTCCCACATTTATTTAGGGGGGCATTTTCATTACACAGATAGAAACGTAACACCACAATGGGAAACTAGAGCTGGTTCAAGACGACGATGATGATGTCGAAACATAAAATGTTGAAATAAGGAGACTGAATTGCTAATTATTTATTAACATAAACTAATAAGAACTATTTAAGGGAATATGAGGATATAACATCAGTCTTCATCACTTTCATTATGTTTGGCATGTCACCCCTGGAGAAATCCTTACAAGCATCATCTAATATCGTATAACTCCGCCTCTGGACTTTATAACCACCTGGATTCAGTTAGGAAGCAAGTCCGCAAGGTTGTGTAGGTACGTGGCATCCAGGTTAAGCCGCTCGCACCGGGCTGAGTGGCTCAGACGGTTGAGGCGCTGGCCTTCTGACCCCAACTAGGCAGGTTTGATCCTAGCTCAGTCCGGTGGTATTTGAACGTGCTCAAATACATCAGCCTCGTATCGTTAGATTTACTGGCATGTAAAAGATGCACACAGTTACCTACACATGGCAGATGCCGCCCAGCCTCATCGGAGGGTCTGCCTTACAAGGGCTGCACCCGGCTATAAACACCCACATGAAAAAACAAAACAAGAGATTGACAGAAAATTCCTATTCAACTGAATATCTGCAGAATGATATTATGGTGCTATATGAATGGAACCAAGTGCTGGTCAGCCACTAAATCTCTGGAGTGCTGCCACTAGCAGATGGGCTTCATGCCCATCACTGATAAGATGCAAGAGAGAAGACTCCAGTGGTTTGGTCCTTGGCGCCGCTCGACCTGGAAGTAGATGGCCGACATACTCAAAGTTGGTCAAAACAGCACTGGACTGACACAGGCAATGGAGATATGAATATCCTGGCCGTCGCTCTGAAGATGCAGATAATCTTACTGAGCAGCATTCCAAATTCAGAATAGCAGACCCTGCACTCAAGTGAGACAACATTTGGAAGATGATGATTCGTTGATGATGCTATTTCACCCCATGTACACAGGACTTGAAGAACAGATGAACATAAGCGTAACAGAATGTAGTTGACATATGGCAAAATTAGTTCAGAAAAATACATTTTTAAACAGGTATCAGATGATAACCAGCAATGATAGAAGGAGAGCTCAAATTATGACAAAAACAAATGAGGATTTGCTCACAACAAACAACAATATTTGTATAACAAAAACATTCCTGAAAGTATCCATGGGGAAATAGTACATTGACAAAAACAATATCTTGTTCAGACTGGCACCAGTCTCGACCAGGTGCCTAACTATAAAATTAAATTATAAAATTGTTTATCAATTCCCACTATCAGAGTTAACAATAAAATATTCCTTATTCAGGTATAATACTTTTTTAACACACTGATGAGATAGGCCACTATGGATGTGGGCTGACGAGATTAGAATTGCTCATTTTTAAAAGATATCCCCCATTCCAGAAAACAATGTAAGATACTAACAAGAGGCACACTACATTCACTTTACATTTCATACTAGGAAAATTGTCTCCAAATGCGACAAAAACTCAAAGTTAATTTTCCTTAAAAACTAATAATAAATTAAATTTTTCAGCAAGTACATTTATAAAAAAAAGACTACCCAAACAATATATTAAATATCAAAGAACACACATATAAAAAATAAAACATTAATTAGCCAAATAAGCAACTACAGAAAAAAATGTACCCTTGGCTGTTCAAAATTTTCAACTTTAGTACTGCAAAAGACATTTATCTCAAAGACACAAAAATGTTCGCAAGGACTATATCTCATTTAAAAAAATTGTAAACTATAACTGTAAATTGTAAATATACATAAAGCATTTTCATTCTTTTTCCCCTCTGATTTGGATAGGTTCACACTCACTAAGGCACAAATCTTGATTCATTTTCTCATGTGTTCCAGTGAGGAAATATGCTCAGAAATGAATAACAAGAAACCATTTAATTTAATGTGCTGTCGTAGGCAAGTTTCACCCATTCAATCAACTACATTTTCAAATGTCAAAAATAAAAGCCCAGAACTTGAAAAGAACTCTAGTCAATCTATTGAGGAGTTCCCTGCACTAACCCAGTAACCATAGGTGCTTGCAGTTCTATGTGTGAGAAGGGGAGCAGACAGAAGGTTTCACAGGAAGTTTTAAAACTTGAGGCCAGTATGACAGGTTTTAAAGTCATTCATCACTTATAATATATCCTGTTTACTTCAATTAATTGCAAGCTATTTTTCATAACTTTTAAGTTTTTGGTTAATCTGAACTAAAAACAGGCCAACTGAATGGTAGCAAGGGACTGTTTGTTTATGTTATGCCTAAAGGTAGTTTTGATGTTAATGATGGAGGTTGAAGATGGTTTTCCGTGGTTTCCCATTTTCACACCAGGCAAATGCCGGGGCTGTACCTTAATTAAGGCCACGGCCGCTTCCTTCCACTTCCTAGACCTTTCCTATCCCATCGTCGCCATAAGACATATCTGTGTCGGTGCGACGTAAAGCAAAAAAAAAAATGATGGAGGTCAAGGATGAATTCAAATTACAGTATTATTGCATTTACGGGTTCATATTAGGTGTATTTCTGAAGAAATGTATGCCACTACTCGGAAATCAATAACAAAGGTTAATCGCCCTTTGCAGTCGGACGCTTGTTTGTGGCGTCAAATTCTACCCACCAATAACTAAGGCCATCAAAATTGGGCTGGTTCTCCCAGCGACATGTACTACTGAATGCACATTCAGTACATTACAGCACATCAAGACTTGAATTGGTCTATGATGGAAGACAGCATCCTAAGTAGACTATGAATTGATATTTCATAGGAAGATAGAGCAAGAAAACACCAAATTCACTAACACTATGACAAATTTTGGCAGAAACCAAGAAGGATCAAGTTTTTGTTCCAATGCTAATTTGTTAAATAATTTAGATTTCCCGAGTTTTATTGCATGTTCATTAACATTTATGAATCGTGCCCCCTTGCCCTTGACCCTGATTAGGACTTTTTTCATTTCCTTCGTCACTGACATCCTCTTACCCTCTAAACTGTGTACAAAAGAAAATTCTACTGTTAATATAGACCATGGAATAAAACATTATAGTTGCCAACTGCTGCAGGTAGGATGTATTATGTTCTGAAAATAGTGAGAAAAATAGCAGAAAAACCCCCAAAAAAAGTGTCAAATTTTCCTGTGGGAAAATCAAAAGATCATAAATATGCCTTTCATTAAATGAAACCCAAACTGAAAACTATTAATTTATTTGCATCGAATAAATCAATCTCGAGACACATCTATATGGAATTTGGGGTCTACAAGTGTAGGATTCAGGGCATCAAAAGAGGGGGAAATTGACTCAGGGACCATGAAATATCAGCTCTCTAGAGTATGATGAGATGAGGCCTCTGATAAAAGAGCTTCCTGTATGTCTCTCAAGCACCCCCTGTGGGTATCCCCTGCATGTTGTAACAGGCGATTAACTTGGTGTGTTGGTGGGTTGCCCTTAGCCAGGTTCCTCACTTTCTTCTATACTATCCGACCTCCCTTGGTCAACTCTTGTTCTTTTCCAACCCTGGCGGTATTAAGAGCATTTGAGGCCTTGGGAAGCTTTCATTTTCATGCCCTTCATGGCCCTTGTCTTTCTTTGCCCGATTTTTTGAAGTATGGGATCCCTTCAATTTTTTTTATCTGATTAGTGTTATGAAGAGGATAGCTGCCCAGTTGTACTTCCTATTAAAACAATAATAATTACCACCACCATCTCTCAGTCATGGCCATCCATTAATACTTCATGCCACAGCCTGCAAAGTTGCTAGGTAACATCGTGTCACACATTTTGTATCACTAATTTTGTGATACAAATTTTCAGGTGACATATTTATGAAATGAATTTCATTTTGGATCAGTGTTGACAATTATGTTATATAAATTGAAAAATTAGTATAATGGTTCCACCTAGTCAACACTTATAAGTTTACAGTATTTACTATTTCAAAGTTGTAAAAGCATCTTATTAAAATTACAGGACATGTTTCGGCCACATTAGACAGCTGAAGATGTCTTCATTTTTCGAAGTGTTGGATCCCTTTCATTTCTTCTCTCTGATTATTGTTTTATATAGAGAATGGTTGCTCAGTTGTACTTCCTATTAAAACAATAATCACCATCACCACCATCTCTCAGAGAGTTGTAAAACATTATTCTTCTAAACATAATATTAATTTTTAAAAATAATTTTAATACATTTAAATTTGTATGTCCAATAAACTGAAAAAGAAAAAATTGTGAATTATGAATTGAATTCTATAGATGCCCTAATTTATCAGTGTCTTTTAGAAATGTAAAGATAACATAATGTATTTGTGTCATCTTCTCTGTTACTTTGTTTGTTTCTGTTTCTTACTACTTCGAGTGTTATCACACCTCTGTATAATACATCTTTGTACTAGAAAACTACAACCATCAATAGCTCTATTACAGGATTATTGCACAGAACTCCTCAATTACAAGTGAGAAATACTGAAGACAAATAGCTTTCCGAGTGTCAATATACAGCAGGATACATAACAAGTACCATAATTGTCCCAAGGGCTTATTCTGTACTCAAAACAGAAAAATTCATCAGATATTGCTGCAGTATATATAATTATGCATTAATCTCCATACGAGGTTGATAGCTGAATCCAAACAGCTTGTTACCATACATATTTTAGATTCTAATATGGGATAAGGTCTAACTTCTTCATATGCAACAAAGAAATACAGTCGAGAGCACGGAATCTTGCCGATGACACACCTACTATCAAAGATCATTTTCTTTTATCTAATGTAAGCAGAATCTCACACCAGGCCCTTGATGAGTCAGTCTCTTACTGGTTTGAATTAAATTCTGGAACACGACACTAATCTATGCACAAAGGTCAGTTCTACACAAGGAATGAAAAGGTAGGAGTAAGGGAAAAGTGAACCAGAGTGGTTGAAATGCACTGCCTTGTAACAATTATTGTGGCACACTACTCACAATAGAATATTTTGTAAATTTTGGGTGAATTTCTACGTATCTGCATTGTAATTATGTTATGCAACATGTGAGGGAATATTTTAAGTTATTTTTTCACAAATTTCATATTAGTTTCTTTGTGAATGGTTTTAATTATTATTTAGTAGTTATTTTAAGCAGAACTGGTAAATAGCTGGAAATTGCAGATGATGATGATGATGATAATGATGATGTAGTCATTTAAAGCGTCAGGATTTTGTTTGTCTCTTGTCAAAACACACACACTTTCATTTTACAAAGAAACTATCGCACCTCATTACATACAGCAGTGGTGAACGAAACACTCGGGTTGACCATTGGTTACTCTGTCGGTGTGAGCTCAAGAGAATGTCCAATGCCAAAGCCATCCCATCAGACAGCATCGCGCCTTAGCACAGAATTCTAGGTTTAGATCTTCGCCTTGACCTTATTTGGAAACCATGAATGAAAACAACAGAACCCTGTCATATCAAATGGTGAAAACCGTCTAACCACAAAGATGATCTAGCAGCTGCCCTTCTCAACATGCCATATTCAGATAAAAAGCCAGCCAGCTAATATGCTTTGGGAAGACCTTCCTGAACATATATGTAGTGACGCTTCTAATATCCTGGGAATAACAAAACCAGGCAAGCCATATGTAAACAAACATGGTAGCTGAATAATACGATGCAGGCTGTGATAAAAGAAAAAAGACGTGCCTTCAAATTTTGATGGGACAATGGCACTGATGGCGACCTCAAACAATATAGGAGACTTAAGACTGAGGCAAAAAAAGCTGTAGCTGTAACTAAGGCTGCTCATTTCAAGGACCTGTATGAGGATGTGGATATGCTAGAAGGAGAAAACGGTATTTACCGACTGGCACAATTATGACATCGCCTAAGGCAAAATATTGGCCATGTAATGTATATCAAGGATGAAGCGAACAATGTACTCCAGAAACCGAATGCAACACTGGAACAGGCACTTTTCCAAGATCTGCAATGAAGAATTCCCGCATCCTCCAGTACATAGTGCAACACCAAACTTAGGATCTGTCCCACTTATCACCTCTTCAGAAGTTCAGCAGGTCGTGCAGAAAATGAAAACTGGCCAGGCCACTGGAGCTGACGATATTCTAGGTGAAGTATAGAAAATGCTAGGATAACAAGGTGCTGAGCTCATTGCAACCTTGTTCAACCAATTTATTACAGAAGTGTTACCATCATCCTGGTCAACAAGCATACCTTGCCAAGGTGGAAGGGCAAACCATTGGCCTATTCACCTACTACGCCATGCCATGAAGCTCTTCAAACTCATCATAGATCAGCACCTATGAAGTTTTGTCAATGTCACTCCAAACCAGTGTAGATTTGTGAAAGGATGTGAAACAATCGATTCCATTCATGCAGCTCAGTTGCTTATGGAAAGACACTGGGAAAAGGACAACAGGCCATTCCGCATTGCCTTCGTGGATCTAGAAAAGGCCTTTGACTGCGTTCCTCACGAACTGATTTGCCATGCACTTAAGATCACTCGGCGTCCCTAAGCAGTATGTCCATTGGATAAATTTGCTCTGTCAAAGCTCTACCAGCGCCGTCCAATGACCTGCCAAATTTTCACTGTCATTCCCTAATCGGGTTGGTGTCCACCAGAGATCAGCCCTGTCACTGTACTCTTCATATTGTGTATGGACACCAAGTCACCTCCGACAGCATCAACTGATTCAAGAGCAGGTTCAGAAGTGGAATGAAAAAAAGCACATAGACTTCTACTGAAAACTGAGTACATGGAGTGCAGTCCGCAGATGGATGGAACCATTCAAACAAATGGCCAAGATCTCAATAAAGTAGAACAGTTTAAGTATCTTGGATTTCTGGTCAACGCCGAATGTGACATTATTCCAGGCACCCATGCACAAGTAAATGCGGCCTGGATGAAGTGGTGGTAAACTATCGGCGGATACCAATCCACTTGAAGTCCAAGGTTTACAGGACTGTTGTTCGCCCAGTCGCTCTGTATGGCTCTAAATGCTGGCCAGCAACAATCAAGCATGAACGAACACTTCATATCATGGAGATGCATATGCTTCAATGATCACTTGGCCTGACCTTGCTAGGTCATGTAACCAACGTAGAAATCCAGAAAATCATGGGTGTTGCCCCGATTGTAGACAAGATGCACAAGACCCGACTTCAGTGGTATGGCCATGTAAAGCGTAGAGAAGGTACATCTACTGTACAGACGGCACTTTACATTATGCCATCTGGCAATCGGCCATGAAGTTGACCCAAAGAAATGCTGACTTGATTTCCTTCAAGAACACATGCGCTATGTTCAACTTGTTCCAAACAATGCACTCAAACGAGCCAAGTTGCTACTGGCTTGCAAAACAGTGGACCCTGCTCCATTGAAGTAGGCAGTTGCTCAGTCTAGCATATCACCGGATATATAATTATAGAAAAGATTTATGATTAATTATGAATGTCAGTTAAGGTTTACAGCCTATTAAATAGTAGTTATAACTAGCTACCTCGACCTCGTTAAGACTCACAATTAAGTATTTATTTATTTTCCACCTAGTCGATACAATGATTGCTTAAGGCAATTTTTAATGGTCAAAAGTGGTACATGTTTCGTATATTATCAACATCTTCAGCCACATAACACTGTTTAGATGAAAAATATATAAAATTGACAAAGTAATGCTTTAGAGGAAAGGGAAAGGGTAAGCTGCCAATCAACATACGGGAATTGCCAGAACCAGATGAGGGGCAGAGGTATTGTAACATTTCACTGCCAACATAAACCAGCATTTCTTTATCGGCAGCAAGATTCCATGCATTTGCCTGCGTATCTTTCTTCAAACTTAAAAGAAATATCACGACTCATTTGTTTATGAGCTTTAACCACAGAGGACTGATGCTTGGAGTCATTATCAACCTTACTAAATACTTTCCTCTTGAGCTACATTACACACAATTTCTCTCAAAGTCCAGTTATGGCTCAACCATTACTATAGTAGTCATGTCGCTGTTAATGCAGTGAAGATCGACTGGAAAAAGAGGTTAAATGACAAGGTACTTTCAGACTAATAGCCAGAAGAAAAAGAAAATGGTTACACCAAATGAATATGATACTTCTCCTGAAAACGTCAGATAACCATAGGTATTATTGCATCTTTACAGTTGCTCTTCTGCATACCTATAGAAGGGCTATTTTTTAATTAAGGGCCATTTGCCAATAAATTGTTATATTATTGGTTAATTCCTTCTTGATTCCACTTTGCATATCTTCAACCACTTTTCCACATCATTTCCAGGCTTATTCATAGAATGAGACAAGTTATCATAGACCCTCATTGTACAATTCTGCCGCCTGCAAGGAAAACCATTTCTGAATTGCAGCTGTAGTCATTAGGTGCTGTTCAAATTTCGAGCACTCATTCAGTCTTTTGGCTGGCAGCAATTGGGCCAGCTGCCCTCTCCTTTACATCTTTACTACAACCGGTAAACACCCTCATAATCATGTGCAGAGATCTGTGCCCTTTATTTACAACCCTATTTATGTGATTACCCTAATGAAGATCTTTCGTTATATTAACACCTAGGTACTTACAGTGATCCCCATAAGGAACTTTCACCCCATCAACATAGTAATTAAAACCAAGAGGACTTTCTGCATCTGAAGAAGTTCCTCAGTAGCAAGAGTTTTCACTTCAATCAATCAGTCACTACTGATGTGCATTTAGGACAGTCACCCAGGTGGCAGATTCCCTGTCTGTTGTTTTCCTAGCCTTTTCTTGAATGATTTCAAAGAAATTGGAAATTTATTGAACATCTCCCTTGGTAACTTATTCCAATCCCTAACTTCCCTTCCCATAAACTAATGTTTACCCCAATTTGTCCTCTTGAATTCCAACTTTATCTTCATATTGTGATCTTTCCTACTTTTAAAGACACCACTCAAACGTATTTGTCTACTAATGTAATTCAACGCCATATCTCCAGTGACAGCTCGAAACATACCACTTAAATGTTAAAATACAAGTGTTTATTTGTAAGTTCACCTCTTTAGTACATGGTGAGAATATTTACTTGTAACATACCACTTAGTCGAGCAGCTCGTCTTCTTTCTCTCAAGTCCTCCTAGCCCAAACTTTGCAACATTTTTGTAAGGCTACTCTTTTGTCGGAAATTACCCAGAACAACTCGAGCTGCTTTTCTTTGGATTTTTCCAGTTTTTGAATAAAGTAATCCTGGTGAGGGTGATGGGGCTTGCCCTTTTTCCCTAGACCATCCAAATAATCTGTATGATTTGTGATAAATAAGTAATAATAAATACACCGGAACCATACTCTATTTGTAGTCTTACCTGAGACTTGTATGCCCTCTCCTTTACATCCTTGCTACAACCCCTAAACACCCTCACAACCATGTGCAGAGATCTGTACCCTTTATTTACAATCCCATTTATGTGATTACCCTAATGAAGATCTTTCCTTTTATTAACACCTAGGTACTTATAGGGATCCCCATGAGGAACTTTCACCCCCATCAACACAGTAATTAAAACGGAGAGGACTTTTCTTATTTGCAAAACTCACAACCTGACTTCACTCCATTTATCACCATACCATTGCCTGCTGTCCATCTCACATTATCGAGGTCATTTTGCAGTTGCTCACAATCTTGTAACTTATTCATTACTCTATACAGAATAACATCATCCGCATAAAGTCTTATCTCTGATTCCACTTCTTTACTCATATCATCTATATATGTAAGAAAACTTAAAGGTAAAATAGGTAGAAAAGTTTAAGTATTTGGGAGAACTGATCCAACCCAATGAACTAGACAAGGAGGCAAACAAGGAAAGAGCTAGAAAATTGGAACTGGCCTACAGACTGACACAGAACAGGTACAATAAACGGGCAATATCCTTCAAAGCCAAAATTAAACACTACAACGTTGTTGTAAAACCAGAGGGGCTGTATGGTTCAGAATGCCTTAAATAAAGAAGGGGAACTGCAAGAAATCGAGAAGAGGGAAAGGAAAATTCAGAGGAAAATTCTTGGACCTCAAAAAATGACTGATGGTATATGGAGGAAAAGGAGAAATGAGGATATCTACAAGTATTCCAAAAAGATCACGGACACAATGCGAAAACGAAGACTGAAATTTTACAGACATCTCATCAGAATTAACAACCGCCTCACTAAAAGGATATTTAAATATAATTGGATTGAGGAGGACAACAAAATGGGTGGAGGAGGTTAAGAAGGACGCAGAAGAAATTAAAATAACACCAGAATTGATCCTTCACAGAAAGAAGTTCAGAACTCAAGTAGATGACCATAAATTCCATGAAGAGCAGCGGAAGAACAGGCCCAAATTTGTAATATCTGACGAACAGAGAAAAATAAGGAGTGAACAAATGAAGAAGTTCTGAGAAGAGAAAAGAAGAAGACTGGCCAGAAAGCATTAAGTTTCACGCAGTCCACAGTTGGGCAAATTCAGAAGCAAGAAGAATTCTGCCTTGAGGAATTCCCCTCTTAATTATTACAGGGTCAGATAAATCTTTGCATACTCTTATTCTCTGAGATCTATATTCTAGAAATATAGCAACCCATTCAGTCACTTTCTTCCCAGTCCAATTGCACTCATTTCTGCCAGTAGTCTCCCATGATCCACCACTATCAAATGCCTTAGACCGGTCAGTCGTGATACAGTCCATTTGACCTTCTGAATCCAAGATATCTGCTTTGAAGACAAAGTGAAAACCATGATTCAAAAATGGTTTTCATAATCAGATGGCACATAAACTACATAAACTTGTCCCAAGCTGTGACAAATGTTACAATAAGGATGGAAATTAAGTAGAAAAGTAATGGAAGGTATGTAGAATGGAATAAAAGAGGAATTCACCAATAATATGTTATGGTTTTTATTTTATTGGCAAAGAATCCTTAATTAAAAAATAGCCCTCATATATACTGTATTTGTAGTATAGCAGTCTTCTTACAAGTGAATACAGTTGGAAACAAACAAGCATCAGTTCTGAAAGCCAATCACTGGAAATTAAAATACAGGAACTAAAAGAAACATAAAGAAGTAATTTTGTTGGTCTTGTTCACCACTCCACAAACCACACCAATGATGTAGCAGCACAGATTAATCAGCTTTCTGGTTTAATGTCAGTACTATTTCCCCTCCATCTGCATAGCTAACAAATTTGTGAAATGAAGTCAAACAAAGCAGTACTGACACATTTTCTCTGCTGACGACTGCAGTCTAATATCTCGGAACTTGAAAATAGGTGCAATGGGTATGGTACGAAAATTAGCCTCTGCCTCTCGAAGACTAAATTGATGTCAGTAGGTAAGAAATTCAACAGAACTGAATGTCAAATTGGTGATACAAAGTTGGAACAGGTAGATAATTTCAAGTATTTAGGTTGTGTGTTTTCCCAGGATGGTAATATAGTGAGACTGAATCAAGGTGTAGTAAAACTAATACAGTGAGCTTGCAGTTGCGATCAACTGTGTTCTATAAGATGGAAGTCAGCTCCCAGGCGAAACTATCTTTACATCGGTCTGTTTTCAGACCAACTTTGCTTTATGGGAGCGAAAGCTGAGTGGACTCCCGATATCTTATTCATAAGTTAGAAGTAACAGACATGAAAGTAGTGAGAATGATTGCTGGTACAAACAGGTGAGAACAATGGCAGGAGGGTGCTCGGAACAAGGAGATAAAGACTAAGTTAGGAATTATCTTGATGGATGAAGCTGTACGCATGAACCAGCTTCGGTGGTGGGTCATGCGAGACAAATGGAGGAGGATAGGTTACCAAGGAGAATAATGGACTCTGTTATGGATGGTAAATAGGAGCAGAGGGAGACCAAGATGACAATGGTTAGACTCAGTTTCTAATGATTTAAAGATAAGAGGTATAGAACTAAATGAGGCCACAGCACTAGCTGCAAACAGAGGATGGTGGCGACATATAGTAAATTCACAGAGGATTGCAGACTGAACGCTGAAAGGCATAATGGTCTATAATGATAATGTATTATATATACTGACCTTTTGTTCCTTGATAATGTAGTTTATCCACATAATTTTCCTTTTGGAAAGCAAGGAACTACCAAACTTTGTGGAATTATCATCAACCTACACCAATGAGAGATTTCAGGAAATTCCGCCAACATTTATTGAGAATTTCATGTCCCTCCAGTTGTTTCGAGCTCAAGTAAGGAGGGCATATTCTTAATATATCCCAGAAAATGGAATATCTCAGGGATCTGATTTAAGTATCATACAGTTCTCGATCACTTCAACAGCATAGTTGTTGCTGCTGGTTCTGCAGTCAATTCAGCTCTGGAAGGATGGCGGCCGCTGAGAAACCGTTGTAACAAGCTGTTAACTAAGTTGACGGATGGGCCCAGTAACATGGTTTTTGTACTTTTAGCAATGAAAACCCTTCGTTGTACACTTCTGTTGACTTCAGTCAATGCAGCCTGATCCAGAGCTTTGCTTGCAAAACAGTCCTACCAGTGTCGGACACCTGCAGGTTTCTGAGACTCCAGTTCGATGAGAGATTGTTGTTGCAGTCGTTTATCGATCAGTGGAAGAGACCCTCAGTAACACCTCCTGCGGGGCTGATCCTGTAATAATCACTGGGCGAGTTGGCTGTGCGGTTAGGAGCGCGGCTGTGAGCTTGCATCCGGGAGATAGTGGGTTCAAATCCCACTGTCGGCAGCCCTGAAGATGGTTTCCCATTTTCACACCAGGCAAGTGCTGGGGCTGTACCTTAATTAAGGCCACGGCCGCTTCCTTCCAACTCCTAGGCCTTTCCTATCCCATCATCACCATAAGACCTACCTGTGTCGGTGCGACGTAAAACTACTAGCAAAAAAAAAGAAAAAGATCCTGTAATACTGCTATGATTTTACATGGCTATGGTTCTTTCCTATGTAGACCTTGGTAGTTTGGCATATGGTTGAGTAAGGCCGTCTATGCAGAACCATCTGAATAGTACGTATAAACCATAGTGGCTAGCAAGCAGAGCATTCCAGACCAGCTCAATTCCCAATTCCCTCTCTAATTCAGGATTTCCCCATTTAGAAAGAAAGCAACAGCAGATTTCACGAAATGATGCAACATCCAAGCTCTCAATGCCTCTTTACCACCAGAGATATGAAAATTGTTGAGAGCCACACAATTGGTTGGGATTCATATCTATAGCGTCGTGAGTTATATTGTAGTTATAGGTGTTGTTCTTGCCCATACTCCTAGCAAAGCAACTCCGTGACCAGTATTGTGGCCAGATTTAACTTTAACTAGACCTATTATATGTGTCTAAGGCAAACATGGATATATCTGCGCCCCCCCCCCCCCCCCCTCGCTCACAATTTGCTTTATGTTGTGCTGACACAGAAAGGTCTTACAGTGACAGGATAAAAGAGGGCTAGGAGTGGGAAGGAAGCAGCTGTGGCCTTAATCAAGGGCCAGCACCAGCATATGCCGGGTGTGAAAATGAGAAACCATGGAAAACCATCTTCAGGACTGTCGACAGTGGGGTTCAACGCCACTATCTACTGAATGCAAATCAAAAGCTATGTGACCCAAACCACACGGTCACTTGATCTGTGAAATTTCTGTTCGTCAAAGGTATTTCTATGACCATGTTCACCAGTATCCAGATGCCTGACTTGTCTTGAGAAATGGATCTAAGGGTGGAGAGATACTTAGTGTCTGTAGTGTACTACTGTGGAGCTTTTTGCCCTCGGAGAAATTTCTAGATGCTTCTTTTCTGCAACACTAACAGGTGCAACAAATCCTTGATCTTCTAGCTACGTTGTGTGATGCTGGCACCAGAATCAAGTTTGCATGGCTTCCTAACATGGGGTTGTGGGAGATGAGCTGGTGGATCTGGCTGTGGACTAAGTCTAAGCGATGAGCTATTCAAACTCCCAACAAGCTGAGAGCTATTAAACAGACATTAGCAGTCTGATGGTCCTTATTCTGGCCTTCACAGAGAGAAGCCATAATTTTGTCAGAACTGGGATATGTCATGGAAGATCTATGCACTCTTAACTCCTAATAAGAAAAGACCTTCCCTCACCCCCCCAGTGTGATCACATAGTGCCAATTTCACCACAGAATATGTGGATTTCTCCGACCTAAGACAGAACCATATCCTGCCAGGTTCACTCGAATTAATGCTAGCCAATGACAAGAGTACTGCTGATCTTGTCATTTGCTTTATGTGTGAGAGAGGACTCATCAAATACATATAAATTTCAGGTGCTCTGTAATTTAGGGAACTTGCATTCCTGGTTAATGTACCAGTGTCCACTTTGATTTTCTTGAAATAAAATTTGTGTATTTGGTTTTTATTCTCTGTTCACTTTCCGAATTCATTCAATGAATTAGTATAGTCACTCGAAAAAAAATGAACGCATGGTACAGGGTGCGGCAGATATACCTGATGAATTTCAGAGGTAAATCACTCAGCAACGCAACAAGCCACTCACAATTTTGTTGCGCAATTTACAAGAGCAGGGGTTGCTATTTATGTCACACACATACATTGGAGCGAACTAAAGGTCATATTGGCCACAGCTTTCAAACAGGTCGCTAGCATCGCGTGGAGTGGTGAACACCGAGTTTTCGTGATTGAGACTTATTTTAAAAATGCCGACTCCGTTACCACAACACAGCATTTGTTTTGCAGATACTTTGGCTTAGGTTGACATGAGAAAGTTCCGAGCAGGAACACCCTTCTGTTATGGGTGAACAGTTTGAGAAAAAGTGGTTCGAGTGTGAAAACAAAAACATATCAGATGTAAGGCTTTTCAGGCATTTGCTCTATTAACCAGCGTTTTGTCTTAGGTCTGACACTAGACTCGTCAGAATGAGATGCGTCGGACCCTACCCACTGACGCTGGGTGTATGCAGGTGAGCTTATCAGAAGCCTATATAAAAGGCACATGCTCTATTGGTGAAAAATATCCAATTTCCTCCATGGGAATTTAGAATTTTCCATGTGAAAACAAAGCCGCCTAGTAGGCCTCGTAGCGTCCGAACACCAGAGACTGTCCGTGCAGTGAGACACGCCGTTACACAATCTCCTCAATGTTTGGTGCATAGGCATTCACGTGCTATGGGACTCTGGGATCACACCGTAAAGAGGATTTTACACGCAGACATAAGTTCCATCCGTACAAAATGGTGGGTGTTCAGAAAGTCAGTGAACGTGATTGGGCCAACCGCAGAGAGTGTTATGAGACTATCTTGGAAGCTGTAGTAGCTGACACCAGTGTCCTGGCAAGTGATGAAGCGCACTTTTATTTGTCAGGCTATGTTAAGAAACAAAATTTTCAGTACTGAACCGCAACCAATCCTCAACAGCTCCATGAGTGACCTCTCCACAGTGAGCGTGTCACTGTTTGGGGCGCTGTCGCTGATTTCGGAAGTTTAGGCCCTTACTTTTTTGAAGAGGACAGAACTGTAACATCGGATCGTTACGTTAAGCTGTTACGCAACTTCCTGCAGCCAACACTCACTGACTTAGGGAATTCTGCTGTGTGGTTCCAACAAGATGGTGCCACTGCACACACAGCCAGGGCGTCGATGGGTCTCCCCGGAGAAATATTTTCAGGACGTATAATCTCCTAATGTGGTGACATTCCATGGCCAGCCTGTTCCCCTGACCTTGCCCTGTGCGATTTCTTTCTCTAGGGATATTTAAAGGATCGCATCTTCCGACGTAAGCTGCGAACACTACATGACCTGAAAGCTGCCATCCGTGAAGAAATCGAGGCAATACCACAAGACATGCTCAAGTGAGTCATGCAGAACTTCAGGGAGAGGCTTCAGAGGAGCATTGAACAGGATGGTCGGCATTTGGATGACATTATTTTCAAAACCTAGTATGTATGTGTATGTTATGCAAATGGCAAACACTAGTCTTTCCAACTGTGCAATAAATCTTTAAATGGCTTGCTGTGTTGCGAAGTTATTTATTGAAATTCATCAGGTATTTCTGCCGCACCCTGTATTATATGTTCCTTGCATTTAATATTTTCAGACTTAATTTCAATTATTATTAAAATATATTTCAGTTCCCATGTAGATACAAACCTTGTGGATACCCACGACAAACATGTCTACAGGTTCAATTGTTTCTGAGAAACTTCTACGTGCGAGGAACTTAACACCATGCACTCATTCCTTTTTTGAGCGATATACATCTTCAATACACGTTGTTATGCTTTTCACCATTCAGTCTGCGAGCCTCTGTAAATTAACTCCACAATTCTAGTATATGCAACAAGCTCTGTGGCCTCGTTTAGTTTCATACCACTTAACAAATCACCCCTCCCTACTTCCCTTACCCTACATGACCGAGTCCCATTATTCTCCTACGAAACATATCATCGTATATTTGCCTCACATGACCCCACCACGAAGGTAGTTTATATGCACGGCTTCACCGGAATTCCAAACTTAACCTTTAGCTCCCCATTCCAAGTACCTCACTGCCATTGTTCCTACCTGTTTTCACCAGCAATCACTCTCACTACTTTCATGTCCTTCATTTCTAACTTATAAGATAGCATTATGCCACCCAGCTTCACTCCCATACAGTTAAGTTGGTTTATGTCCATGTTTGTTTACAAAGAGAGGGGGATAATTATGTTTTCTTGCCCTTTAAAACAGCAATAAGGGGAAAACCATAATAGTTGGCACCTTTCCAGAAGAACCTATCCCTGCAAAAGCAACAGTAAACCCAGGAACTTAATGAAAGTAATCTCTATTTATAAAAATGAAAGTACATCTGTCTAACTTCTGAAGAGACACTACCTCTAAACTGCTGGGCATATTTCTATGACTTTTTGCAGGAACATTCTCAGAGTGAACTGTCACATCCCAAAATTACACAATTTTTCCTTTTTGCTGGTGGTTAAATGTTGCACTAACACCTCAAAGATTTTCGGCGACACAAGGACAGGAAAGGGCTAGGATTGGGGAGGTAGCAGCCATGGCCTTAAGGTACAGACCCAACATTTGCCTGGTGGGGAAATGGTAATAAATAATAATGTTATTTGCTTTACATCCCACTAACTACTTTTATGGTCTTCGGAGATGCCGAGGTGCTGGAATTTAGTCCAGCAGGAGTTCTTTTACGTGCCAGTAAATCTACCGACATGAGGCTGTCCTATCTGAGCACCTTCAAATACCACCGGACTGAGCCAAGATCGAACCTGCCAAGTTGGGGTTAGAAGGCCAGCGCCTTAACCGTCTGAGCCACTCAGCCCAGCGTGGGGAAATGGGAAACCATGCAAAACCATCTTCAGGGCTGCTGACTGTGGGATTCGAACCCACCATCTCCCGAATGTAAGCTTGCAGCTAAGTGTCACTAACGGCATGGCCAACTCGCTCGGTAACTACAGGACAAATCAAGCTGAAATTTAGTATGGAAGCTGGTGTGTATCCATCCCTGAATGAAAACGTGACAAGGGCCCGTTTGAAATGGTTTGACCATGTCAAATGAATGGATGATAGGACAGCAAAACATGGCTACACACAGTTGTGGCCATAAAACGACCGGTAGGAAGACCTAGGAAGAGATGGCTGGACCAAGTGAAAGAGGACATAGGAACAAGAGGAGTCAGCTGGCACGTCGTCTTGAGAGAAGAGTGGTACGTGGACAGACAGAACTGGAGAGTGCTCGTAAACCACATCCGGGCAATTGGAGTGGAAAACTGATTATGATGATGTGCCAGATATTCATTTCAAATACAGGTCCATTCTGATTTTTCAATTAACTTTTAATATGTAGGTATTAACTGAGGTTACACATGCTCTATACTGTGAAAACCAAAATAATGGCCAAACAGTAAGTCTTTTCACAAAATAAAACACTAATTGTGGATTTAAAATTCAGTTTTGAATGATAAAGATCTCTAGTAAAATGTGTTTCCCTGTTGTATCTTTTTACTAATCTCCATGTCCAGCCCTGCATTCTACACCAGTTCACTTTGCAAGTACTTGAAGCTTCAAGGTCTTGTTTCCAAATTTTTATAGCAACTTTACCTTCTCTTTTTTCTATAGTCAACACTGTTGGCCTTGCTTTTATACTTATTTTTTCATTTCATAAGTACCAATACATTCACTCATTCAATATGTCCAGTTGACCTTGTATTTCCTCTCCGTTTGCAAACAACTCTTAATAGTATTTTTATTTAGGGTATGCCTTATACTGTCTCATTTGACCATCTTGTATAGTGGTTTACTCCTTGATTACACCCTGGCTGTAACCTCCAAGTGCTTACTGACACCAGGGTGTCTTTGAAAATGTCTACTGAAGATTTAACCTATCAGTATCATTGACGAAGAATGTGGTCCTCAAAGCCTTGAAAGCTTCGCTATCAGTAATAAGACATTGTCTATATAGTCAATAATATAATCAGTATACTTTGTCCTCATGCGCAACCTCCTCACAGGGTGTTTATTCTCTGAATTACCTTAATACATATATAATGCTGTATCAGTCATCTTATCTCAGACATTGGCAGTCATTCTGGCTATCACAGTCTTGTTGGTGGCTGTGTGAAATAGCGATCTGTTTGAATCGGTGCCTCCGGTTCTCCAGCCAGGGCATACAGGGTCTCCCAGGACCTTTCTTCCCCTAAATCTTTCCTAATATACATATCTGATTCTTGCTAGACAATAATCCGTATGATCTGTTAGGGATAGATACCTGATACTTGACAGAGTCAGTGTACAGTAAAGAAGCATAATGTATTGCAAACACAAAAATACTAAGTCATATCTCTTCTGGCATTGATGCAGCCCCGCAACCTTCGAGACATGCTGTCTAGCCATTCATCAAGGCGTCCTTGGTCCAGCCTGTCCCCTTCTTCGATAGCATTCCTACGGACACTCACCTCCACTCTTGTGATCCTGGCCTCATGGCAGTAGTCAGATACCAGATGAGCACGCTGCACTCTGCTGGTGTTGTCCTGTAGGCCGAACCCATCACCAACCTATTGATGGAAAGGCAGCGCAAATGATTATAGAGGATGGTGTCCCAGTAAGCCTCTGCCCGTAAGTTGCCTTCAGCATTAATGAGCGTCGTCCAGCGGCCGTACAGGATTTCAGCCCAAACCATAATGGACCCTCCCCTCTGCTGGACGTGCAGGGCAGGGTGAAGGAGGTGTTCAGTGTTTCCAGGCCGTCTCCATACAAGACTTGTATAACTGGCAAGGGTGAGGGTGACTCTACCTTCATCCATGAAAAGGAGATGCTGCCATTGATTCAGGGTCGAACCATCATGTTCTCTCACCCATATGTACTGAGTACCTCGGTGTTGAGAGTTGCGTAGGGATGATCACCATAGACCTCTAGCACGCAGATTCACAGCGTGAAGATGGCGGCAGATGGTTTGTGGTGTAACAGCCATGCCCGTGACCTACAAAATGTAGTTGCGCAGCAGTGGTGCATTGTCACCAGGGTTCCCGAGGGCCCAAATCTGAAGGTATAAGTCCTGAGCGACTGTCATTGACCGTGGTTGTCCCGTTCGAGGCATATCTTCCACACTTCCAGTTTCTTGGAAGTGATTCCAAATCCTCGGGCTACGTTCCAAACGGGCGACCCTTGCTTACGCAGAGTCACAATACGGCTCCAGTCAAATGGTGTCATTGTCCTATGAGGCATGTTGAAACACTGACCGGATCATCCAGTTTAACGTGTACTTTCAACCTTTGGTGTTCAAGAGTATGCTAGTGTCTGCATGAAATGTCCGAGAGCTGGTAGCACCTGCAGCCCTGCTGCCTAGCCTAAGAGTTGCATAAGCAGTTACCTATGAGAAAAACTTACAAGATGGGTATGCGCAAAAGGGTAGTGGTACAAAAGTGTTTTGGATGCGTGCATTATGATTTGCAGGAGGCTGTAGGTTTCCAGGTACCTCATGATGTGACCAAAGTTGGAGAGCTTCTAGTCTCTTCATACTGGCCTCGGTTATGGTCCAGAACTCTAATGGCAGTTCTCTGCTGCAGAGCTCTTTGAGGAAGTTTGAAAAGGCAGCGCTGGCCTTCCCAATCTGACACTTTACTTCTTGAGAATGGTCCCAGTGCTCATTGAAAACAATGCCTATGCACACAATCTTCTCTAATCTCTGTAACCCAGCTGACTTACAGACCAGGATCTATGACAGGATCTCTGCTCATTATTATGTATTTTGCAGTCTTTTTGCTCAAGCAAAGGTTTCCACATGCTCCAACTGTTTTGACAGGAAATGCTGCAAGCTCTCTGTACCGGTGGCTATAACGACAGTGTCATCAGCATAACAATATGTACGCATCTTATTTGGTCGCTTTCAGCCAGTTTTCCGGGATGTGCTAGGAGTAAGTGATATTCGGGTAAGGGGAGATAATGAGGAAGAGATAGGAGATTATAAAGTGTACTTGACGGTGTTAGAAAGGAAAGAGCAGAGACTGGGGTAGGGCTCTTTAACAGGAATACCATTGCATGCAACATAGTTTCTGTTAGGCACGTAAATGAGCGAATGATGTGGGTAGATTTGTCATTTGGAGGAATTAGGACAAGAATTGTGTCCGTGTATTCACCATGTGAGGGTGCAGATGAGGATGAAGTTGACAAGTTTTATGAAGCATTGAGTGACATTGTGGTCAGGGTCAACAGCAAGGATAGAATAGTGCTAATGGGCGATTTCAGTGCGAGAGTTGGGAATAGAACTGAAGGATACAAAAGGTTATTGATAAATGTGGGGAAGATATGGAAGCTAATGGGAATGGGAAGCATTTGCTGGACTTCTGTGCTAGTATGGGTTTAGCTGTCACGAATACATTCTTCAAGCATAAGGCTATTCACCGCTACACATGGGAGGCTAGGGGTACCAGATCCATAATAGAATATATCTTAACAGACTTTGAATTCAGGAAATCTGTTAGGAATGTATGAGTTTATCACGGATTTTTTGATGATACAGACCACTATCTGATCTGTAGTGAACTAAGTATCTCTAGGCCTAGGGTAGAGAAAGTGAAATCTGTCTGCAAACGAATAAGGGTAGAAAATCTCCAGGACGAGGAAATTAGACAGAAGTACATGGATATGATTAGTGAGAAGTTTCAAATAGTAAGCAGGTTCAGGATATAGAAAGTGAATGGGTGGCATACAGGGATGCTGTAGTAGAAACAGCAAGGGAATGCCTAGGAACAACTGTGTGTAAAGTTGAGAAAAGGCGAACATCTTGGTGGAATGATGAAGTGAGAGCAGCCTGTAAACGTAATAAGAAGGCTTATCAGAAATGGCTCCCAACAAGGGCTGAGGCAGACAGGGATTTTTATGTAAATGAAAGAAACAGAGCGAAACAAATAGTTGTTGAATCCAAAAAGAAGTCATGGGAAGATTTTGGTAATAACCTGGAAAGGCTAGGTCAAGCAGCAGGGCAACATTTCTGGATAGTAATAAAGAATCTTAGGGAGGGGAAAAAGGAAATGAACAGTGTTTTGAGTAATTCAGGTGAACTCATAATAGATCCCAGGGAATCACTGGAGAGGTGGAGGGAATATTTTGAACATCTTCACAATGTAAAAGGAAATCATCCTGTTGGTGTTACAAACAGCCAAGCTCATGGGGAGGAGGAAAATGATGTTGGTGAAATTATGCTTTGGAAAGGATGGTAAAAAAACTCCATTGTCATAAGGCAGCAGGAATACATGAAATTAGACCTGAAATGGTGAAGTATAGTGGGAAGGCAGGGATGAAATGGCTTCATAGAGTAGTAAAATTAGCGTGGAGTGTTGGCAAGGTACGTTCAGATTGGACAAAAGCAATAATTGCACCTATCTATAAGCTAGGGAACAGGACGGATTACAACAACTATCGAGGTATCTCATTGATTAGTATACCAGGCAAAGTATTCACTGGCATCTTGGAACAGAGGGTGCGATCAGTCGTTGAGAGGAAGTTGGATGAAAACCAGTGTGGTTTCAGACCACAGAGAGGCTGTCAGGATCAGATTATCAGTATGCGCCAGGTAACTGAAAAATGCTACGAGAGGAATAAGCAGTTGTGTTTATGTTTCGTAGATCTAGAGAAAGCATATGACAGGGTACAGAGGGAAAAGATGTTCACTATACTGGAGAATTGGAATTAGGGGTAGATTATTAAAATCAATCAAAGGCATTTATGTTGACAAATGGGCTTCAGTGAGAATTGATGGTAGAATGAGTTCTTGGTTCAGGGTACTTACAGGGGTTAGACAAGGCTGTAATCTTTCACCTTTGCTGTTCGTAGGTTACATGGATCATCTACTGAAAGGTATATAACATGGCAGGGAGGGATTGAGTTAGGTGGAAATGTAGTAAGCAGTTTGGCCTATGCTGACGACTAGGTCTTAATGGCAGACTGTGCTGAAAGCCTGCAGTCTAATATCTTGGAACACCGAGCTCGATAGCAGCAGTCGCTTAAGTGCGGCCAGTATACAGTAATCGGGAGATAGTGGGTTCGAGCCCCACTGTCGGCAGCCCTGAAGATGGTTTTCTGTGGTTTCCCATTTTCACACCAGGCAAATGCCGGGGCTGTACCTTAATTAAGGCCACGGCCGCTTCCTTCCATTTCCTAGGCCTTTCCTATCCCATCGTCGCCGTAAGACATATCTGTGTCGGTGCGACGTAAAGCAAATAGAAAAAAAAAATATATCTTGGAACTTGAAAATAGGTGCAATGAGCATGGTATGAAAATTAGCCTCTCGAAGACTAAATTGATGTCAGTAGGTAAGAAATTCAACAGAACTGAATGTCAGATTGGTGATACAAAGCTAGAACAGGTCGATAATTTCAAGTATTTAGGTTGTGTGTTCTCTCAGGATGGTAATATAGTAAGTGAGATTGAATCAAGGTGTAGTAAAGATAATGCAGTGAGCTCGCAGTTGCGATCAGCAGTATTCTGTAAGAAGGGAGTCAGCTCCCAGACGGTACTATCTTTACATCGGTCTGTTTTCAGACCAACCTTGCTTTACGGGAGCAAACGCTGGGTGGACTCAGAATATCTTATTCATAAGTTAGAAGTAACAGACATGAAAGTAGCAAGAATGATTGCTGGTACAAACAGGTGGGAACAATGGCAGGAGGGTACTCAGAATGAGGAGATAAAGGCTAATTTAGGAATGAACTCTATATATGAAGCTGTACGCACAAGCCGGCTTCAGTGGTGGGGTCATGTGATGCGAATGGATGAGGATAGGTTACCTAGGAGAATAATGGACTCTGCTATGGAGGGTAAGAGAAGTAGAGGGAGACCAAGACGACGATGGTTAGACTCGGTTTCTAATGTTTTAAAGATAAGAGGTATAGAACTGAATGCGGCCACAGCACTAGTTGCAAATCGAGGATTGTGGCGACGTTTAGTAAATTCTCAGAGGCTTGCAGACTGAACGCTGAAAGGCATAACAGTCTATAATGATGATGTATGTATGTATTTATGTATGAATGTTAGGAATGTACGAGTTTTTCATGGATTTTTCGATGATACAGACCACTATCTGATCTGTAGTGAACTAACTACCTCTAGGCCTAGGGTAGAGAAAGTGAAATCTGTCTGCAAACTAATAACGGAAAGAAAATCTCCAGGACGAGGAAATTAGACAGAAGTACATGGATATTATTAGTGAGAAGTTTCAAATAGTAAGCAGGTTCAGGATATAGAAAGTGAATGGGTGGCATACAGGGATGCTGTAGTAGAAACAGCAAGGGAATGCCTAGGAACAACTGTGTGTAAAGATGGGAAAAGGCGAACATCTTGGTGGAATGATGAAGTGAGAGCAGCCTGTAAACGTAATAAGAAGGCTTATCAGAAATGGCTCCAAACAAGGGCTGAGGCAGACAGGGATTTGTACGTAGATGAAAGAAACAGAGCGAAACAAATAGTTGTTGAATCCAAAAAGAAGTCATGGGAAGATTTTGGTAATAACCTGGAAAGGCTAGGTCAAGCAGCAGGGAAACCTTTCTGGACAGTAATAAAGAATCTTAGGAAAGGAGGGGAAAAAGGAAATGAACAATTTTTTGAGTAATTCAGGTGAACTCATAATAGATCCCAGGGAATCACTGGAGAGGTGGAGGGAATATTTTGAACATCTTCACAATGTAAAAGGAAATCATCCTGTTGGTGTTGCAAACAGCCAAGCTCATGGGGAGGAGGAAAATGATGTTGGTGAAATTATGCTTAAGGAAGTGTAAAGGATGGTAAATAAACTCCATTGTCGTAAGGCAGCAGGAATACATGAAATTAGACCTGAAATGGTGAAGTATAGTGGAAAGGCAGGGATGAAATGGCTTCATAGAGTAGTAAAATTAGCGTGGAATGTTGGTAAGGTACGTTCAGATTGGACAAAAGCAGTAATTGCACCTATCTATAAGCAAGGGAACAGGAAGGATTGCAACAACTATCGAAGTATCTCACTGATTAGTATACCAGGCAAAACATTCACTGGCATCTTGGAAGGGAGGGTGCGATCAGTCGTTGAGAGGAAGTTGGATGAAAACCAGTGTGGTTTGAGACCACAGAGAGGCTGTCAGGATCAGATTTTGAGTATGCGCCAGGTAATTGAAAAATGCTACGAGAGGAACAGGCGGTTGTGTTTATGTTTCGAAGGTCTAGAAAATAATAATAATAATAATAATAATAATAATAATAATAATAATAATAATAATAATCGTATGGCCTCAGCTACCGTGTGCAGACATTTCACTTTGACGCCATCTGGCTGTCTGCTCGTCAATTTCGACGTTCCGTTTTACTCTAGGCCCACTAGATGGCAGACAGAGTAAACCGGATCTCTCTTGGGTGTCTGTGGCTGAGATTTTAATGAATTTTGTTGAGTAAACACCAAATGTGTCACCAGAGATTTTTACATGCCGACGTCGTATGACATGGAGTGTCGAATGGACTTTTTTCTGCCCTTCAAAAATCCGACTACCTTTGCCGGGTTTGAACCCACTATCTTGGGATCCGGAGGCCGACACTACCAATGATCCACAGAGGCAGCTGTAGATCTAGAGAAAGCATATGACAGGGTATCGAGGGAAAAGATGTTCACTATACTGGGGGTCTATGGAATTAAAGGTAGATTATTAAAATCAATCAAAGGCATTTATGTTGACAATTGAGCTTCAGTGAGAATTGATGGTAGAATGAGTTCTTGGTTCAGGGTACTTACACGGGTTAGACAAGGCTGTAATCTTTCACCTTAGCTGTTCGTAGTTTACATGTATCATCTGCTGAAAGGTATAAAATGGCAGGGAGGGATTCAGTTAGGTGGAAATATAGTAAGCAGTTTGGCCTATGCTGACGACTTGGTCTTAATGGCAGGCTGTGCCGAAAGCCTGAAGTCTAATATCTTGGAACTTGAAAATAGGTGCAATGAGCATGGTATGAAAATTAGCCTCTTGAACACAAAATTGATGTCAGTGGGCAAGAAATTCAACAGAAATGAATGTCAGATCGGTGATACAAAGCTAGAACAGGTCGATAATTTCAAGTATTTAGGTTGTGTGTTCTCCCAGGATGGTAATATAGTAAGTGAGATTGAATCAAGTTGTAGTAAAGATAATGCAGTGAGCTCGCAGTTGCGATCAGCAGTATTCTGTAAGAAGGAAGTCAGCTTCCAGACGGAACTATCTTTACATCGGTCTGTTTTCAGACCAACTTTGCTTTACGGGAGCGAAAGCTGGGTGGACTCAGGATATCTTATTCATAAGTTAGAAGTAACAGACATGAAAGTAGCAAGAATGATTGCTGGTACGAACAGGTGGGAACAATGACAGGAGGGTACTTGGAAGGAGGAGATAAAGGCTAATTTAGGAATTAACTAGATGGATGAAGCTGTATACATAAACCGGCTTCGGTGGTGGGGTCATGTGAGGCGAATTGAGGAGGATAGGTTACCTAGGAGAATAATGGGCTCTGCTATGGAGGGTAAGAGAAGTAGAGGGAGACCAAGACGACGAAGGTTAGACTCGGTTTCTAAAGATTTAAAGATAAGAGGTACAGAACTAAATGAGGCCACAACACTAGTTGCAAATCGAGGATTGTGGCGACGTTTAGTAAATTCTCAGAGGCTTACTGAACGCTGAAAGGCATAATAGTCTATAATGATAATGTATATATGTATGATAATAATAATAATAATAATAATAATAATAATAATAATAATAATAATAATAATAATAATAATAATAATAATGTTACTGGCTTTATGTTCCATTAACTTTTTTTCTTCATGAAAGTAGAATACGAAGTGAAGGGAGGAGCTTAACACATGGAGCAGAAATACTGGTGAAGGGAAGCACTGGGAATGACTGGGAGCGTTGTATATCAGGCTATACGAGTTTCACCCCCGTTCGGCAGTGGGCTCATCAATTGGTTAAAAAGCCAGCGTTTCACCCCAATATTTAAGATTGAGAAGAATAAATACTATTGATTTGACTAATTGATATTCTCAGTCTGTGTAATCAATTATGGTTCCCAATTGGAAACCTCATTTTTGAGACAAAAGCCTAGGCACGTATTCACAATAAGAAGGTATACTTATCCTCCCTAGTGCACTCTCACCATATTGTGCTGTAAAGGAAGCATGCAGTGATGTGTCTACAGTATACTAGCCAGCATCTTGGAGATAAGTAGCATTCCAACTGATGAGCCCACTGCCACATTAGAGTGAAATTTTTTTTAAAGATTAGAAGCCTGATTACTAACAGTTTTGATTAATAATATTTCTTATGAGTACAGTACAACTTGATTATAACAACATTCAAGGGACACGATAAAATATATCATTATAAACAGTGTAATTGTAATCAAGATTCATGCTGTCAGTCAAGAGAGATGCAAAATGATCTAGAGTGAAAATTTCAGATTGTACATATTTACTTTTAAACTCAACATTAAACTGCAAACTGTAAGAAGAACATAAACTACAGTATTAAATCCCAAAAGTAGTTCAACTTACAACTACAGTAAAATATGGACAGTGTTCACCAAGATGCTTCATTTAGGAATAGCCATGAGCAAGTTTAGAGTCTCGTGTGAATTAATTGGACGCAGCAATAAAGTACACTTCTTTTTTCTCATTTATTTACATAATACATACTTTGAATAACTTCTAATAGTTAATATGTCCTCCTTTGTATTTTACAAGTTCTTTCACAAAATTTGGCATTGATTCCACACGATTTGAGCATATATTTTTCAGTTCATCATCATGAAACCACACTTTAATTAGAGAATCTTATCATGTGTACCTTGGTGGAACAGTCAAGTTTTGCAAGTCTCCTTTTGCAAATAGCCCACAAGTTTTCTATGGGATTTATGTCAGGAGAGTTCTCTGGCCACTCTTAAAACACATTTTTTTTCTTTTTTCACTTTCTTTGAAGTAGAGCTGAAAAATTCCGTCACCATCCGGAAACCTTTTTCTGCAGCTTATGAACAACTCTTCTTTGAAGTATATGGATGTACTGGTCAGGTTTCATCATCCCTTCAACTGGTTCGACGGGTCCCAATCGTTCATGTGTGAAACACACCGAAAATATTTTCTGTGTGGGGTGTTTTATGGTTTGTTGGAAATGATGTGAAGTTGTTGCCTCATTGTTCGCTCGGCGCACATATTGAACCCTCTGCCCCTGCACTTGAAAATAACTCATCAGAGAAAAGAACTGTCTTCCACATTTCTCCTGTTAGAAGGTGTTTCTTTACAGGTTTGCAGGCTTTCCTTCCAGCGAACAGAAGTCTACGGTGAACATTAGAAAATTGCAGATTCACTTCCCTCTCACCCAATTCCGTGCCAAGTCCACAGCAGTTATCACAGGGTTTAATTTACTCCCCCTGAGGAGAAAACTGTCATACATTGGCATTGTTTTCTTTTTCCTGCCAAAGTTCCCCATTTTCTTTGATGAAATTTATCCAGTTTGTTTGTACGACTGAATAATTTTATTTATAGTGCCTACACCAACACCAAATTTAGTAGCTAACGTTCTTTGTGTCACAAGTATTTTGAGATAATGCTATAATCACACTACACTTCCTGGGAGTCGTATCCATTGAAGAAATAGGTATTACTACTACCTCAAAAATCCTCCATAGTGACTCGCTTCAAAATAAATACCGCTTTTACCCACAACAATCGCCACACAAATTAAACAAAACTGAATAACTGTGTAAATAAGATGTAGAAAGCATGGGAACTAAGAATAAGTTATGTGTAGCAAACTGTCGCTAACCATTCGGAAAGTAATGAAAAATTTTTATAGTTCCAATTAATTTGCACGGGACTGTAGAGACGTCCATAAGGCTCTGCTAGAGGAAGGTGCCAATTAAAGCCATAGTAAAAATTTACAGGACTTTCATGTGATCAGCTATGCTGTACGCCACTGAAGCGGTGCCACCAAGAGGTAGCAGAGATGAGGATACTTTGATGAATGGGCGGTGTCACCAGAAAGGATCACCTCCGCAATGATCACATATGGGGCACTGAAAACTACAAACAATCGGGGCAGAGATTCAGGATGAAAGATTAAGGTGGTTTGGCCATCTAATATGGAGGGACAATGTTAGCATAAAGATTACACACATGCAAGTTGAGTGGAAGAGGTAGAAAGCATTGCCACATGAGATGTAGATGGACCTAGTGAGACAAGACCTGATAGAAAAGAACCTACATATTGAAGTAGCGCAGTACAGAGAATGATGGAAGAGACGCATTACATACAGGCCCTGCGAAGTGAAGGATAAGCTTTGGACGCAGAAGAAAGAGTAAGTTTAGTCCGTCTTCTCCCAATTGGTGTAAAACAAAAGCTAAAGGTTTCCACCTATTCAATACTGTTTGTTGTAACCTTAAAAAAGTTACATATATTTGTTGAAATTAGTTTTGGTCTTACCAGAGACCATCATCAGTCAAAAACAAAGTTAAGACAAGACATGAATATAGATAAAATGAAGCATGCATGAAATTCAACAAGTAAAGATTTGAAAAACACTCATCACAATCACATGTCCTATGCAAGCTCTCAGCTTTCCTCCAATTTGAAGATTGCACTTCACAGAAAAACAGGTGAAGCACTAAAAAAACAGTATTGAATAGGTGGAAACCTTAAGCTTTCATTTTACACTATATTGCTCTTCAATATGAATTAATATGAAATTTACTGCCTTTGATTCTCCCAGTTGCCCCCCCCCCCCCCCCTCCCCAGTGGGTAGAATAACACCCACGGTATCCCCTGCCTGTCATAAGAGGCGACTAAAACGAGCCCCAGGGGCTCTCAACTTAGGAGTGTGGGTTGGCGAACACAAGGCCCTTAGCTGAGTCCTGACATTACTGTACTTCCACTTACTTGTGCCAGGCTCCTCATTTCCATCTTCCACCTTCCTTGGTCAACTCTTGTACTTTTCTGACCCTGACAGTATTAGGTTCCCGAGGCCTAGGGAGACTTTCATTTTCACACCCTTTGTGGCTCTCATCTTTCTTTGGTCGATATCCTCATTTTTTGAAGTAGAGGATCCCTTCCATCTTTTTCTCTCTGATTAGTGTTATATAGAGGATGGATGCCTAATAGTACTTCCTCTTAAAACAATAATCACCACCACCACCTCCCAACTGTCCACATACAAATATTTGTAAGTTATGTTCTAGGTTTATGATTTGAGTCATAATTTCACTGTAACCTCCACTATTTTTTATATTTTTAGTACTTCACAAAACATGTTCACAACTCTGATGGCTTCTAACGTCTCACTCATTGCTGGTAAAGATACTTCAGACTTGACTACTTCTTCCTCTTCTTGGTCACTGTGGCCTTTATCCTTCACTTCGCTTACAATATCATCCTTCATCTGTCATCGTTTGTTGTTGCAAACGTTTTATAGCCACATTGATTCATAATATCACAGCCTATGTTTTGCAGCAATTCGGATGACAAATTATCACCATCACTGACATCATCTTCAGCTTCAGACTGATCAAGTGATGACTGAGATCTTAAAATACTTTGGTTCTTAAAAATTCCTAATCTAAAACTAGGTACAAAATGACGTATATGATGTAGATGCACATGTTTGTCGTATTAAGCAAGACTGAAAAACATTTCCTTATGAGGAATATGTATCACAATACCTGGAGATATGAACATGTCACTAAAACCAATGCTGCTATGACAAGGTTCTACTGTATTTCTAAGGTATAATAATAATAATGTTATTTGGTTTACATCCCACTAATTTTTTTTTTCTAGTGGCTTTACGTCGCACCAACACAGATAGGTCTTATGGCGAGACGGTGGGATAGGAAAGGCCTAGGAGTTGGAAGGAAGCGGCCGTGGCCTTAATTAAGGTACAGCCCCAGCACTTGCCTGGTGTGAAAATGGGAAACCATCTTCAGGGCTGCCGACAGTGGGATTTGAACCCACTATCTCCCGGATGCAAGCTCACAGCCGCGCACATCTAACCGCTCGGCCAACTCGCCCGGTCATCCCACTAATTACTTTTAGGTTTTCAGAGATGCCGAAGAGCTATGATTTTGTTCTGCAGGAGGCCAGCGCCTGAACTGTCTGAACCACTCAGCCCGGCATTCCTGAAGGGACAAAAAGTTTTTCATGTGTGATTCACTAAATTAAAAGCTGGTTTGTTTTTTCTTCTTATTCTTCTTCTTCTGCATATCCATTAATGTATCTTGGCGATCACATGTTACATTTCTAACCAACTGGCTGCCGAGAATAGCAAACTATTGACAGTAGGTATTTGTGTCAATTACTTTATGTACTGCAGCCAAAATATTCTTCTTTGCCCTCGTCCTCTTCTTCCTTTGACCTTCCCTTCTATAATCAACTCTAGAAGGTAATAATTGCTGTTCAGGGTATTTTAAGCAAGCTGCAGTAAATCCACATTTTAAAGGTAATTTTTAGCATCTATCCATCCCTCAAAACCATAAAAAAAAATACAGACCATATGTAACATTTTACGAATCTTACCCTAAGATTGATGTCCAAATCTGTGCATGGAAGAACTTGCTTGAATTTTGTTTATCAACTATTTTCAATGAATGTCATCTATATCTAACCGAGAAACAGGCAGTGAAGAGAGAAGATCCTGAGATAATTAGAGAGAGAATAAAAGAGGGCTCCTACCAATATAACCAGAAGATTTCCAATATATATGCAGAAACAATCTCCAGTAATCTAGCAGATATTGCTCTAAAAATAAAATGGTTACTTACATATTTTGTTTAATATCAAACTATGCACAGTAAAATTTGACACCATGGAAAATGAAACTGATATAAGGAACTTGGAAATCTCTGAACTAGCAAAAATTGGAATCATCAGTAGACACATTGTGAAACCACTTTGAAATCCACTCCTGAGCTGTACACAGCTCACAAGGCCCATGCCCGAATATAGCTCTGGAGTACGGTCACTTCTGACCCCAGGTTAGGCGCAGCTGAAAAAGGTGCCAGACTGATCACCTGCTGGCAGTAGCTACAAAAATGCCTTAGGGAATGGCAATCCCATCGTAATAACAGCCTAAAATGAAAATGGTACTTGAAAAATCAGCCTCAGAAAAGACTAGGGCATTCCTAGGTAGCAATGCGCAGTGCTTGTAATAGGGGAACTGTGAGAAGTGGGCGACCAGTAGAGAATAATCAACCACATGACAGGAAAGTCAAGAGGCGACTGATTTTACAGAAAAGGAGAATATAGTTATGACAGGACTGAGTAAAGTTAAGTGGAGAGGAAAAGGAAAGAAGAAGTTGAAGCCTGATATGCATGGATTTAATTCAAAATCTTTCCACAGTGTTCATATGGAGTAAGGCCATATGATCCTGTTGATCGTGATTAAATTTAAGTTTGCATCAATATTAGGTTATTTTATTCTTTCATTATTGTTGTGGATTATGATTCCACCTAGGGAAAGGCAAAACCTAAGCTGTATGACAGCAAAGGCAAAGAAGGCTAGGACTGCGTGGCAAACCAAAAGAGTTGAAAAAGGAGTCTCAATTTAGTGGCCAGAGAACCAGACAAGCTTCTGCCCAAAATAATAATTCTTTACAAGACTGATTTTAAATTCAGGTATGCCAACTTATTACTAGGGAGCGGATTTTTATGTAATTACATATTATTTTTGCGTAAGTTTGAACGCAAGTTACAAAGTTCATTATTCCTATTCTGCATCCCCAAGTGTAAAAACTGAATCTTATTTCACAAAAAAACACACATTTTTACATTTTTTAAATGTAAATACATATTTTAAGTAAAAGCACATAAATCGGCAATATTTGTTGATCAATAAAATTTAAAATGCGTCTGTGTTATAAAACAATGCTTATATTTTCATTTTACGATTACGGTATTGTTTTTAACAGTATTTAACATAATGTATCTGGATGTTTTGGCTATTTATGGACTTCCCTCCATAAGTTCTAAAACTTGCTGGTCACTGGCTACATCATTACATTTAGACAGCGATTGGTTTGCTGCACAAGATGTTTCCTTGCATGATGTCATTCCAACTCTTTATGAGTCAGCCCTCTCGGGTTTTGTTTATAGAATATCAGCGAAAGGCAATCATGGAGAGATAAGGTGACGTAATTCCGTTACAACATGGGAGACTCGGAAGAAAATTGCCCCACCATTAGGTGTACTGGAATTTCATCACTCCTAAGAGCAAAGTAAGCTGTTCGGGTCCATATATCATTCCCGTGGTCGTGTGATTTTGTATGGATTTATAAGAAATATTTCCTTTAGTGTCCGCTGCTAATCTTTTTATTGAAACAGTGATTCACCGCAAATGCGTGTGTCGTAACCTGTAAAATAATGCCAAAAGAGAAGTCGAGTACAAGGTCCTGTCTTCAACAATATGTAGTGGAATTTAAAAGCATTTTCACTACCAATGGAAAAAGTATTATTTTGCCAACCGTGTGGTAAAACAGTACGTGCAGATCAACGTTCTCAAGTAATCCAGCATTTGTCTGGAAATAAGCATACTGCAGCTGCTTCGCGTGTGCGTTCGCGACAATTACTAATAGCTTAAACAGGCTCTTCAAATTCAGGCCCATCTAAATATTCCCAGTATGATTTAGATGTGTGCAGAGCATTTGTTTGCGCCGACATTCCTCTTGGTAAAATAAATAATCCGGGACTGAGAAATTTCCTAACAAAGTACACTAATTTTGAGCCACCAGACGAATCCACATTAAGGAAAAACTATCTCCCAAAATGTTACGAAGGAACTTTACAGAGAATTCGGGCAGTATGTGATAGCGAAAAACTGTGGGTGAGCATTGACGAAACCACTGATTCAAGTGGCAGAAAAGTAGGAAATGTTGTAGTTGGTGTGTTGAAGAATGACAAAACTGCTTGCGAACATTCTTATTTGCTAGCGTGTAAAGAAATGCTTGCTGCAAACCATGTCACTGTAGCTAGGTTATTCATTGAAGCCATGCACTTTCTTTGGCCAAAAGGTATAAAATACGACCATGTATTGCTTTTCCTTACTGACAGTGCAGCTTACATGAAAAAGACAGCCGAAGGCCTTTCTGTGAGCTTTCCGAAAATGATACACGTAACTTGCGTTGTTCATGCTCTACACAGGTTATGTGAAACTGTGCGGGCTCAGTATCCTCAAGTGGATAAATTAGTGTCTAATGGCAAAATATTCTTCATAAAAGCACCCTCAAGAATCGATCTTTAAAGAGAAAAACCCGGATCTTGCGCTTCCTCCTCTGCCTATTGTTACGCGGTGGGTACCTGGCTTAGCGCTGTGGTATACTACGCAGACAATTTCGAAAGTTTTGCATCCATTGTGAACGTGCTAGATAAAAACGACGCGTCGTCAATTGAGATTCTTCAAGAGATACTAAAAGACAGCTCTTTGAAAAATGATTTGGCGTTTGTATCTGCCAATCTAAGCTTTTTGTGTAAAACTATAGACATACTTGAAAAATCCACTAACCTGTTGTCCGAAACAGTGAAGGAAGTGCGCGCTGTTGAAAATAAATTAGATTCACTCCCGGCTTCGCAGGTACAGGGACTGTTGAAGGTCAAATATCAAAATTTGTTCAGGAAAACAGAGGATTTCAAACAATGTGCCAAATTTCTAATGTATTAGAGGGGGGTCATGTTGGCGAAATTGATGGTGTTATTTTTGGTGACATTCCTCTCTTTAACTATGCTCGTCTGACTTCCTGTGATGTGGAGCGATCGTTTTCGCAGTATAAGGCGTTCTTTAGATATAATCGGCATGCATTTGTGATGGACAATTTGATGACCTTTGTTGTTCACTGCAATTCTGAGACTACTTCTAGCAACTAATATTCCAGCGTGTGATGGGTGAGTACGAACTGGTACTATTTTTTCAAAGATGATAGGTTGCTTTTGCCATATTTAAACAAAACATTACCTTTAAAAAAATAACCATTCATAATATCTACTCTGGCATATCAAAAATTAATATACCATACAGCACATTTCCATACACAGACACCATTTTGCCTTAAGGAGCACGTTTGATAGCACCATATTCTAATACAAAACATTATACTTATTTACTTCTTGAGCACGAGTAGTTATGTGATATTTAAAGGAAAATAATTTCAATTTTTTATCACATATTTTAAAGTTTTTCAGCACATAAAAAATAAATATTTTTCACATTTTTTGCAAATAGAAATCCGCTCCCTACTTATTACCACCATAATGTGAACAGATCAACACAGGGGTGTTACTGGTGATGTTATTTATAAACAATTCCCAAGAGAAGCTGTGGGCAATGTTAATAGCTAACAGAACATATTATACAGGGTGCAACTGAAATAAGGTATGTACTTCTAACGGTGATAGAAGAGATTATTTTAAGCAATCTCTGCAAAGGAACTATCAGTTAGCTATCTTTACATTTAAAATTATTTATCTTAAAAAGGCAATGTTTTTAGGTTTTCTGCAACTTAAACAGTGACAAACTAGCTGAAGTGGCTGGGGGTGAGGAAGGGAACGAGTCAGCTGATAAGAGAATAGCAGAGCTCACCTTGTAAAATCACTATATAAATTATTAATATTATCATTATTATTATTATTATTATTATCATTATTATATTTTTTTTTTGTTTGATTTTGGCCACTATGGACCATGGTGTAACAACTAAGGAATCCTGGATCATCTTTTCCCTCCCCTGGCTTTGATCTTCTGCCAATACAGCTTCATTCATTGGCTTATCTGCTTCCTTTTTTTTTTTTTTTCAGAAGAAAGATCACTTTTGAAGATTTCTTTTCTCCTTCTTCTCCGAAGCCTCTGAAGTCTGAAAATAATTGTCGAAAATGGTTCCTTCATGACTAATGCCCATTTTCTCCAAATCAGCATGTATCTCCCTAAACCACCTGGGAACACTCCTTTTCCCTTTGAAATGTGTAACGAATTTTCGAGTCAGCCTTTCTTCATTCATACGTAGGAAATGTCCATAAAATTGTATTTGTCTCTTCTTCGTCAACTCAATAATTCCCTCAGTTAGGTCTTCATCTTCGCTGTCAACCAACATGTATAGGTCCCAGAATCTTCCGTAGGATCTTCCTTTCTTTCTTCTCCAGTTGTTCCAGCAATCCTCTGCTTGTTAAATCCAAGGCCTCAGCAGCGTATAGTCCTTCTGGTTTGACCACGGTGTTATGGTGCCTTAGTTTTGTTCTGACTTAGTGATTTCTTATTGTATACATCTTTCATCAACTGGTACGCTAATTCCATCTTCCTGATTCTTGCCTTGATTGCCTCCTGTTCTAAGCTATTAGACTGGATCATCGCATCAAGATATCTGAATTAGACTATGAATCGCATGTTAAATCTGTGTTGACGGTTGAACTTCTTACAAAATTGTACAAAACCATTTTAATCCTCCTAGTCAATACTGTTTCAATGTTTTTGTCCTTTGCTGTGGTTCAACTGGTATCTGTATACTGTTGACTTAGTTGTTGTGTTCCGACATGGGCTGATATACACAAGTATTATTAAAGTTGAACCGTCTGATTTTTAGTGTTACGTGGCCCGCTTGTATCACCCGTGTTCTCTGACTACGGAATCCAGCTCTCGACTGACTTGCTCCAGCAGTCGAGATGCACGACAGAAAGACCTCCAGCTCAAGACTGTTTTAACAATCAACATTTCACAGTTTTCTTTAACTTTCATCATGCTTTTTAAAAAACTTTTTAACTAACATTCCATTTTGTGTGTTCCTATGTTTTTAATTCAATATACATATCTTACTGAGTAAGACCCAATGCCGGGCCGAAACATGTCTATTTATATGTGAAGTTTCGTCTTAACTGAATGTAAAATATGTAGTATTGACTAGGAGGATTAAAATAGTTTTGTACAATTTTGTAAGATATTTGAAGCTCTTGACTTTTTTATCCTTCCCTCCCATTATGTTCACAATTTTCGGAGCTGATTTAATCTTTGTCATAAATTTTGTCTGTTTAAAGGAGATCTGCAAGCTCGTCTTCATGGCAGTTTCACAAAGAATACTGATTTTTCTACTTGCTGATTTAACACTATTCGCAATGATAGCCCGATCATCTGCAAAGGCAAGGCAACGGAAGTTTGCCCCTGTATTACCTGCCCCAACCCTGAATTGTTCTCTCTCTCCCTCTAACGTTCTTAGTTGTCCTTCCCATTCTCTAATGACATTTTCCAACACACAGTTGAGCATTGGTGATAACCCATCCCCTTGTCTAGCTCCTGTCTTAATTTCAAAGTAATCTGAAGTTTTCCCTCTGAACTTCACCTTCGACACAATGCTGCTGATAGTTTGTTTATTAAGGTTTCCCTGTCAATAAAATCATAGGCCTTCTTAAAATCTACAAATACTACTACATAATCCTTGCTCTGGATCATTTTATTCCTGATTACGTTTCTCAAATTCAGGATATGTTCAGCACATGATCTTGTTTTTCTGAAACCGGCCTGATATTCTCCAATTTCTTGGTCAATTTGTTGTTCAATTCTATTTTTCAGCACTTTGGATAGGACCTTGTAGGCTACGGACAGCAGTGAATTGCCTCTGTAATTGTTCACATCAGTCTCATCACCTTTCTTGTGTAACGGATGTATCAAGGCCATCTGTCATTCATGTGGGATTCTCTCTTCAGACCCTATTTTATGAAACCACCTCTCTGAAGCTCCAAATAATTGTTCGTTCCCCATCTTCAACAATTCTGCCACGATTTAATCTTCCCCCGCTGCCTTGTTATTCACTGACATAACAATCTCTAACATGTTCAATGCGGATCACACGCTGGGCGCGTGACGCTACTTTATAGGCAGGTGTGGAGCACGCGCCTAGCGCGTCATGGGACAGTTGCTAGGAAATGTAAATCACAGGTTTCCCGCATGGTAAGAAAGGCTCTAATTGTCATCCCGCACATTGTGTACGTCCAGTCTACTAGCAGATTCATCCGTAGCCATATTTGCGCATGCGTATTCCGTTTCCCGCGCATTTCCTCTCCAGAGTCGTCGTCATACGTCATCATTCATTTATGGGATCTTTGAGCTGCAAGACCACTTCAATGCGAGCTAACACACAGTATTTTCTGTTTATTAATTCTTCAGGAGAATTACGAGTGGTTCCGCTTTTGAAATAAATAAATTCCACTACTGCAATATGTTCAGTAAAAGAACTGAACTTGTAATTGTTGTTTATTCTTGCATCATATATGTGTATAACACGAAAGAACTTCAAATTGTCATTTATTCCTCATCACATTTATAAGTAACTTGAAAGAACGTGCAGTAATCATTTTTGACTGCGACATGATGCTTATGTTATCATTTTATTTATATTATTTTCTGATGGTCGACAATGTGGTTCCTTCAACATCACGAGACCTACCCAATTAGCCAAAGTATTTCAATTTTGTTTGTCAAATTCTGTAATAGAGAAGTATAAATATGAATATATTTATGTCTGTAACATACTTTATGCAATTGTTTGCTATCCGAGGTAAATAATGCACAATAATCTACCGATGCGCATGGTGCATGATCCGTCTGGTGACCCATATTTCTTCTCGATTTCAACCACCGTGCGGGTCACGCACCAGGCGCGTGAGTGGGATAAGTCCACCAGTTCAATAGAACTCGTCCTACCAACGTACAAAACTTCGATAATTACAACTTTTAAAGAGTCCCACACAAATATTTTGCTCAGGTTGGCGGGTATGTCACGCTCTGCTAATACGCAGTGAACGTGTTAATTTCATACTTATCTCGTGATTTAGAATCTGGATCCTCCTCGCCTTTGGGTTCTTCTGTCATTAACCTCTCTTTTGGTTCACTACTGTTTAGAAGCTTTTTGAAATATCGTAACAAAATCTGGCAGTTGTCTTTATTGTTCAGTTTTATTTGCCCATTCTCATCTGCAAAGCACAAACTTGGTGCTAGATATCCAGAAAGTCTGGTTTTGAAGGTCTGGTAGAAACTCCTTGTGTTATTCTTCTTAAAATCATTTTCTATCTGTGATAGTGTTGGTTATTGTAAGTTCTCTAGACATGTCTAAATGTCTTCGCAGCTTCCTTTCATACACAACTGAAGGCTTCGTAATTATTCATAGTTTTTGAAGAATTCCATCTTTTGCATGCTTCCAATTGCTGGTTTAAAGCCTCTTTACATTCTTCATTCCACCAAATATTCTTCTTCTGTTTAGCCAGTAAGACTGTCTTTTCCGCTGCTTCCTGAATATATTATTATTGTTGTTGTTGTTGCAACCTCACAAAGGGTTGGGATATTTGAAACGGTAGCATGTGTAGCCTACCTCGTAAGTGTGGAAATCACTGAACTCACTGACTGATTGGATTGATTTTTTAAAAGACGAAATAATTTCAATAATCATCCCCCTGTGGAAATATGTTAAAAACTCTGTGTTAATGCATTGTATGACAAGCACTGTCCTGCGTACCAGAGTCTTACCAAAATTTGAAAGCAGGGTTCAATGGAGAATAACAA
Source organism: Anabrus simplex (assembly GCF_040414725.1). Taxonomy (NCBI): domain Eukaryota; kingdom Metazoa; phylum Arthropoda; class Insecta; order Orthoptera; family Tettigoniidae; genus Anabrus; species Anabrus simplex. Next base: position 34,168,386 of record NC_090271.1, on the reverse strand, counting down.
AGAACAAATAAAAAAGCTCCCCACTGTGCTGAAGACAAATGGCAAAAGAAAACTGTATGATATGGACCAACGACGCACTATTACGCAAGTCACAGTGCACTGACCTCGACACACATTGACCTAATTTTGCACAGCCTTGGAGGGGAGGGTGACCTGGGGAAATCACAGCTGTGTTGACATTCTGTTTAGCAGAGGGGAGTATCCAGTGCCTATTGACTTCTCACAGACATTGACAGAAGTTTTGTAATTTATTTTCTGCAACACTAATTGTATATCCAATTTTTGAAGATGTTTGCTTAGAATACCATCTTCCACCACCAATTCAAACGACGCACCTTATTTCAATTACACCCTGTATATATAATACCATGTCTATAATTTAATTTAAAGGTAAAATGGCTTGTACAGTGTATCTTCTTATACACAATGAAAAATAAAGTCTGACAAATAATTGGTAATGCAAAGAAAGAAAGAAAGAAAGAAACTCAACCAACACAATATTGGACAAAACAGGAAAAGAGAAAAGAAAATTATCTTTCATTTCACCAGGCTGCACATTATAGTCTTAATACAGGAAGGCAGAGAGAGAGTCTCATAGCTCTTCTGTCTTCCTCTGTTTCCAGCCAAGACATGCAGCCCTACATATGAAGTGACAAGGTAAAACTGGAAGCAAGAGAACCTTCTTGCTAAACAGCAGTAATGAATAATCACACACACTGGTAAGCAAATATCATAACAAATATTCCCTTCATACTTGTTATATTCAATCCCATGGTTTAATATTTTAAATTTCCTGTCCGTTGTCAAATTATATGTCACAATGTACAAGTGTATAAAGGTCTTTGAAAAGCAGACTGATAAATTTGACCCCACAAATCGTAATGTTTGTATAAATTGACGAGACTAAAAGTGTGCGAACATTTCTGTGCTCCAGAGATTATATTTTTTTAAATCAAAGATATTTTAACTTCCATTGACGAAATACCTTCATACAGATTAATTTATACTTTAGTGCAATCCTACGTATGAAATACTTCAAAAGCCATAATTTGTGAAATTATATCATTAGTTAAATATTTAAAATAAGTACTACTATGCTCATAACATGTATTAAAACATCTTATTTCTGACAATGAAATGAAGTTCAACATCTTCAAGAGATGTAATTACATTTCTTAAAGTCATATTACATATTTATATCTCGTTAGTTCAATACTTCAATAAGTACTGTCACAATGTAAACGTTCTTTTAACACGTTTTTACTTCTGAGAATCAAAAGAGCAAACAAAGTGTTAAATATGTAATATTACTTGGTATACAGTAATTGCACCACTAATTCTAAATGGATTGATAACCATCTCAAACAACTGGCTGATGCCATACTATTTTACCACTCAAACACCCAGATACCAATAGACAATGCTGAGGAGAAAATTTCGTGCTCACTACATAATCCGTATGACACACATTAGTAGCCATTTCGTACAACTTTACTGGAGGCTCACTCGGTACACATACAGACAATTCCGAACACTCAGGTGAGAAACCCAACAGCCTAACACCATAACCAAATGGCGAGCATATTAATCTGCCGTCAGCAGAAAAGCACAGTTCTTTAATAAAACCTTTCCCAACATTGGGCTCCTCAATATAATGCGTAAGTCTTGGAATATTTCGATGAATTCTTCGATTCACTTTTGGTCCAAAATCACTTCTGGATGCTTGATTCAATCTATATAAAGTAGACGCTGGTGCCGAATTGCCACAAGGAGGAGTGGGAATCACAGCAGCTGATGTAGTTCTTGGTAGGCGTTGTAACAAAGGGTTTGATGTGACTGGGCCAGGAGAATTTCTAACTCGGATTACGACTGGGTGTCTCGCTCCTCCATCCTGTTCGGAAGATATATTCCCCGTTGCTAAACCGCTACCTGTTGGTGGAATATTGTCGACAAGATGGCTGGTACTGCTACCACTGGACTGCTCTCTCTCACTCGCAAAAGACTGACTACTCACTTCATCTGTCCTGAAATCAGAACTTCCTTCCCCTGCTCTGTTTTCATGAAGGTTCCCTTCCCTATTTGTATCTGCAACTATAGTGACATTCCCTTCTGGATTCCTTCTGACGACAATTCTTACTCTACCTCCCTCTTCTGCATTTCTCCTTAGATTCTCTGCATCTTCATATGTATTAGCTGTCATCCTAATTCGAACATTCACACGTTCCCTCACCCTTTCTCGAACCCTCTCTTCTCGCTCCCTTTCACGAGCCCGTCGAATTCTTGCATCCCTAATAGCTACAAGAGCTTCCCACACGTCAGCAGACGATACATGGAGTTCTACATTAGCAGCAGATAGAGCTAACCTTCCAATAGGACCCACAGTTCCTCTTCTCCTTACAGCCTCATCTGCAACTGGTATACCATTATCACTTCTTCCAGCCCCCAAGTAACGAGCAGATGGTGAAGAATTCTCTGATGAAACATTAACACTAACAGAAGCTGGACGAACAGAAGAAGAGGGGTCCATCCTGAATTCCACGGTAGGGTGCAAATTCTGCTCTCTCGATTCCTGCACGAGTGGCACTCGTCTTCGTTGTGCAATGAGATTTTCTTCTGTCTCACTATCACTGTCGCTGTCGACTGGTATTCCAGTTTCTCTTGTCCTATTAGCATATCCGTGTTCTTCATCAACTTCACAGTTAATTTCAGTCTCAGCATCAGAAGTATTGAGTTCTTGGATGTCATGAACACAGGTCCACTGAAAAAAAAAGAACACAACGATAGTATACAGTAAAATCTTAAGCAAATACCCTATCATGTATAAGCCTATAACAGGATTGTGTCAGCCCAGGAGTACAATGCAGTCAGCTTAGCACCTTTCTGTTTTCTCCATGTATCTGCCTGAAAGAGAAACATAAGACTTTGTAGTTCATGAAATTCTGAAAGACAATATAACATCTATTTAACACGCTGACTGCCACGTATTTAAATGGTCATTACTCTAGATCTTCCGCATGTAATTCATCACTCCTGAAATAAAATAATCACAACTCTCAAACTAGTAGAAATAAATTAATGAAATTTACAACATACCTTTAATATTCAGGATGTGTAATCCACGAAAATTAACTAGGTACACTATTACGCCAAGATTCCTTCATCAAGCACTAACATCTGTACCCTGAGAAAAAGATCCAAGAGTAACCTAACATTATACAGCCAATAAGAATTATTGCCTTATGTTGCATTATTGTTGAAAGGAAATAATTTACAAATCTGTTCCTAGACATTGCAGAACTGAAAATTGGGGTGGTAGTAATCTAAGATACGACTTTCGGTTGTTTGTTTCCAGTGAAAGCCATTCCTGAATATTGTATGCCAACTGAGCCTTCAAATTCTGAATACTTTTGATATAATGAATATGCTGCAAAGAACGAGGCATGAATAGATTTGTCAAAAAAAATACGTAATATCCCGCAAACAGCAGTCAATGAACTCCACCCATTGAGGAAATCGCGAATACTGTGAGCTCACATTCAGGAGATAGTGAATTCGCACTCCACTGTCTGCAGCCCAGAAGATGGTTTTGTGTGGTTTCCCATTTTCACACCATGCAAATGCTGGGGCTGTACCTTAATTAAGGCCATGGCCTCTTCCTTCCCACTCCAAGCCCTTCCCTAACCCATCGTCACCGTAAGACCTATCTAAGTCAGTGTGACATAAACGACTTGTAAATTTTTTTTAAAAAATAGCAAATCATTTCAAACAGTTTGCCAAGACAACTCAGGTCGTGTTTGGCCCTACAGAAGCATTCCATGAATACGACATAGGTTGTACTTGTATCATGCAATTCACACAAAAAATATTTTTAAAAATTAAGAAATTTGGTGTGATTTTAGTTAAGGAAAATTCTGTGTACCACATTGTAAACTACTTGGATTTAGCACCTGAATACAAAGCAGTATCCTGAGACCCCTCTAATTATTGTTAATAATGAAGTTACAGGCTTTTGGTCTTGACTGGGCATCACTGTTCTTGCTGGTGTGGGCTAACAGACATTTACTTTTTGGGTTTCCAATACACAGAATGATCCAACTATGAACCACGCAGCACTCTCCGCCGTCTGTAGGCATTGTAGAGGGAGATTATACAACCATATAACAGATTTCTTGACTACCTATTTCAAAAAGTTGTACTTACTATCCTTATAAAACAAGGTACCAAAAGTAGCCATTGTCATCCTCCAGACATATCTGGTACCTCTTTCAAAAACTATCAAGTCATGTACTGTAAGTCATGTTGAGTAATGATGGCTTTTTAGTGGATATTGTGTTCAAATTCTTCCAGAGAATATGGGTTTGTCTTACACATGGAATTTTAGGTTTCTCTTAGGATTCTTAGACTGAATACTACCCATACCCTGAAATTTACTATGAAGAGATTGCAGTACAGCCTGGAACTCTTACACCTGGGAATCTTTCTGTAGACCATCTTTGAACATGATCATGATTTAATACAGAACAAAACACACAACAGTTAATAAGTGAACTGAACCATTTTCAAATCCACACCAACAGTGAACAGCTAGTGTGACCTTGACCCCACGAGCTGTACACTCATGTCCCGAAGATCTCCGATGTCATGCGGACAAGGAGAATTGCATTTTATGGCCACTTGCTAAGAATGAAACCCACACAATTATCGAACCACATCTTTAGCTATTTTAAAGAAAAGAAGATCCAGCCAACTTGGTTCAAGGAGGTGGAAAAGAACCTACAGGAGATGGGGATCACTTATGAAGATATACAAGAATGTAACCCACTCAGGAGGAAACTAAAAGACCACCAGGGTTTTCAAGAAGGACCAAAGTTAAAGGCGGGAAAGACATGGACGGAGGAAAGAAAAGAACAACATTGGCAACGAATGAAGGAGCACTGGGTAAAGATCAAAGCCCAGAGAAGACAGCTGAAAAAATGTGGTCCTTAGCAGGCCGATACAAACAAAGAAGAAAAAAAAATAAACTAACAAGGACAACATATAAACAAACAAAAAAAATTAAAAAGAGATAGTGATGAAGATGGATTTCAAAAAATGTCACTGCCCCATTAAAGAGTCAAATAGGCCTCAACCACACTGATACGTAGAAGACTTTGATGGGTGTAATCAGAACAACAACAAATTACTTCTATATTAATAAGAAGGAAGTGCAAATAGTAAGAATGTACTTCCTGAATTGTAGAAAATAATCCAGTATAATGGATCATGTTCTAACTTGCTCAAAGCTTTCCAAGAAAGATTATTGTGGAGGATGACAGAAAATGCAACATCATTCATAATTTTGACGTAAAACAAAGACTTTAGCAAGAATTCTGTTTATAGTGATGAAATGTACATAAGAGCTTTAATACAAATACTAATGACATTAGTTCGGTTTAAGACAACCCCATTCAACTATTATGCGTACTCCATTTCAAACACAGGTTGAAAGTTGGCAGAGGCAATCGAATTTTAAAGGGCAGGAGAAGAAGTCAATTCAACACACTATGTCAGGGCCTCTCAGAGTGCATGCGCTTGGTGCAGGCACTGTGCGCGGTGCAAAAGACAACTGCGCTTGGTTGACCAGAGTGCAGCCCCCCACTCCTCGATTTGGAGCAATAGCGCTGTCTCTCTTTTTCCCCACGCCTGTCTCGCTCGCTCTCCCTGTCTCCCTCTTCCTCACTTGCTCCGTAGTGTTCCAAATCCGAGCCGAGTTGAGCCGAGCTTAGCCGAGTAGCCCAGAGACGAAGCGTTGGTCCGAGTCGAGCCGAGCGGGAGCGATGCACAGTGCACGGAGCTCTTGCGCCTCCATTTGCACGCGTGAGATTTTGGGCGTTTGAGAGGCCCTGCACTATGTCATACAATGTTGGCGTGTAAAAGATCTCTGGTGACACATTTGGTGTTCACCTAATAAAACTAATTAAAAATGCAACCATAGACTGTTCAAGAAAAATCTATAACCCACCATCACCGAAATGTAACCTCACAGGGAAGCCAATTTGGTCGGTCCTTTCATAAGTCAGTCTCTTATTGGTTTGTAGTAAATTCTGACACAAAAACACCGATCTATGAATAAAGGTCAGTTCTAGGAGAAGTAAAGAGAAAGTTGACCCGAGTGGTTGAAGCCCCCCCACCCCAGCTTCATCAGGAAGATGGGCATCAACACTCTTGACAGACCTTAGTATTGATACAAGTATGTAGGATAAGAAGAAAGCCAGATAAATACAAGGAAAGGGAAAAAACATAAGATGAAAATAAATACAGGTGGTAAAGAAATGGATGTAGAAGAACTGGGACTGATGAGAAGAAAGCTTATCTCATTGAAGATGTGGAGATTGTCCTTGTTCTTTTGTGTTTTCACGTTTGTCCTTGTCTCCTCTTTTTGTGGCTCCCTCTTCCCACACTGACCTTATAACATTCCCCAACAAGTTTATTCAAGATTCTACATCATTTACGGTTTTCGTCGACTTTTTACATAGCTCTAGTTCACCAACTTCTCGCAGAGCTGGTCGTCATACTAATGGACGTTGCAAGCTTATCATCATCTGCTTACCCCGTCATCAATGCGCCAGTACTACAGTACGTCATCTCCTGTCTACTTTCTCGAACAAACTTCCAGCACCTTCCACACGCCCTATATAAACTGAAACTTTTCCACCTATTCCATAGCAGTGTATGTGGAGGACTGAGGATCCACTTACACTGCATGCTGTTCACGCGCTATTTCCATCTTTGTTATTGGACTTCACACAAAGACATTCGGTGAGAAAAAAGTTCTCCGGACTTCGATTACCGTAGCCCAGTCAGGCTCTTATTAATCACCTCTACTCAAGGGATCATACATTGGCCTCTCACTGTGTAATGGCTGCGAGTGATGTGATTGAAAATTTTTAATGTAAACGTTGGCCCACAGTTGGAACTTTCTGAGTATTATTTTCCGTCAATACTTGTACTTTTTCACCAAATGGAGATAGTTCTCTTTTTATTCCCTGTTTTTGCTTTGCCGGATGAATTCTTTGCTTCCCATTCCTGCCTGTGCCCTTCCTTTTATTCTATTGAGTTCCTTTCTTTTTTAGGTTTTATGACTTGTTAGATTTTGTTGAATTGTGTTTTTGATGTTTAATTCTGGTTTATCTAACTTCCTGCGACTCTTTATGGTCAGTGTTCTCTTGCCTTTTAAAACATTAAAAACAGCGTGGTGTTATTGCAACTTGCTGGTCCTCCTTTTTTTCTATTTGTATTTTGCTGGTTAAAAATACGTGCTATCAATCTTGGTTTAAGATCCTCATTTTTATATACCTACCTCGGAACCTCTGTGTATCCACACGCTTCCTTGAGCTGTTTACGTGATATCCCCATATTATTATTATCATCATCATCATCATCATCATCATCAAACATTACAACCTGCCATTGTGTTTATCCTATTATGAGTTCCTTTCCTTATTCCTGTCTCTGTATATATGACTTAATTCAACACACGTCTGTTCCTTTCCAATACCTATAAGAGAGATCTGTACTACTTTGTCATCTGGTAGAATAAAACTGAACATCAAAACTAACCAGCAGCCAGCCCTGACAGCACAAAACTAAACTGCCTACACTCAATAGCTGAGGCCATATGATTATTTTTATGTCCACGTTAAAAAATAAGCGATAAGTGCAAGAGAATTCCCTCTATAGATCAGTGGTTGTGTCAGGCAAGTACCATCAAGTGCACGGAAACTTGTCAATATAAGAAACTGTGATTTATTTTTGTAACGGAGCAATACAACACCTCTGGCTTGCCTAGTGTCAACCACTTACCTGGTTATAACAATTCCCTTATGTTGATGGACAGCCTACCCTTAACTTTTGTTCGCATTATTAATTATAGAATCCAATTAAGTAAAGGTAGCTGAATAATCAACTTCTAACAATTTGATGGATTGGAAATACTAACCAGTATTCAGAATTAATAATATATTTTTGTTTAATAATATGCCCAGTGGCTCACTAGAAAGAGAGTTCAAACTGAATATTTCAATCCCTTCTATGTAATGGGAAGTGCTAATTTTTGTGTCTGCTTTTAATTAGGATTAAACCCCTTAAATATTAGGCTATAAAATTAAACACATTGCTTGGAACAGTTTTATTCCTTTTTAAAACACTACCCAGTAAACACATTTTCATTAAATATAATTATATTGCGATGGGGTATGATGGAAATGGTTTGTTAACAAAGAAATTGTGATAGAACTAGAACTAAATCACGATTAATATTTTAATCTTACATAAAGAAAATTTATATAACTAATATAATTATATGACCTGCCACTGCTACAGCCAGCCTATGTGTATATATGTGTGTGTGTGTGTGTGTCACTCACTGGGCACTGTTTCACAGGACTGGTGTAGACACACTTAAACAAGCCAATGCATTTCACCTGCTTGGGAAACCTTCTCATTACTCCTCCCCTTTCACTTCTCACCTTGAGGTTACTTCAAACCAATGAGAGAGCGACTTATCAAGGGACCGAGTAAACTGGCTTGCATTTGGGAGATGGTGGGTTCGAATCCCACTATGGCAGTCTTGAAGATGGTTTTCTGTGGTTTCTCATTTTGACACCAGGCAAGTGCTGGGGCTGTACCTTAACTAAGGCCACAGTTATTTCATTCTCAATCCTATTTCTTTCTTATCCCATCATAACCATAAGACTTGCCTGTGTCTGTGCAACATAAAACAAATAGCAAAAAAACCTCATAGGGGGGACAGACAGATAGATAGATAGATGGTTTATTTTAAATGGCAAAGTTAGGGACACATGCCCCTGCCTTACACTTAACCAGTGAATACATAAATAACATAAAATAAAAATATTCAAAAATTTAAAAGAAAGACTGAAAAATATTACTATGGTACCTTACTGTACAAAAAAATGTATCTAATTGTACATAAACTACCTATTATAGTGTGTCCAACAAATGGAAAGCAGGTTCTGTTAACATTAGATACGATAAAACACTACTGGAAACTAGATGCATCGAAGTGAATCTGTGCTATCTATTTTACAATAACAGATTCCACAAGAACACACACACACACACACACACGCACGCACGCACGCACGCACGCTGTCTACGAAGACAAGTGCCTGGCATCTTTGTAAGCACAGGAATGGGGCAAAACATTAAAGCACATTAATTACTTGCAACAGTTTATATCTCCTCAGGTTCGAAAGCACAAAAATTTACTGAACTCTTCAAGAGAACAGAATCTTATTTTGTCTTATCAATCCACCAAACTCCATGAACCTGTTTAACTTAAGATCTATTAACACTGTGCTAAATGTATATTCGACAACACTTGATTTTATCTTGTCCAGTCACCAAGAGGATATTACCATATTTCAAAATGAACACAGATATTCATTATCATAAGAAAAAACTAAATGCAGGCATGCTAACTTTCAAAAGTAAAAAATCAGGAGAAATTTAGCAGCGAATTGAGACGTATGGCAGAACATGTACTAATTCAATACATTAACAACTCTATTTGGCCTACATATATATATTTTTCATTATTTATATGTGAATACTAAATACTGGACATACCTGAACTTTAGGAACATGTGACTTCTCATCCTACAACATGCTGAACACATAAAGACTAATGTTGTTGTTGTTGTTAAACACACCCGCAGCTGACTTAGCCCTCTTCAGAAACTCGGAACTATTGCTCAAAGCACTTGCCTAGCTGAACTGATTTTAAAGTTAAAAGTTTTTCCACAGTTTGTTCAGACAGCAAGGATTTGAACTGTGTTTTTGTCTTTGTGACTCTGCTAAAAATACTTTCACATTCTGCATAGCTATGTGGAGGAAAATAGCAATCACCACCTTAGAGAGTCTGTCATATTTAAGTACGCCATCAGCTGATTCCATCTGACCTACCAACGCCCACTGAACATCAATTCTTCCTTCTGCCAGGTCTGTTTCTTCAAGCTGAAAGTTACAGAACTGGGAGTGCAGAATATCAGTTTCTTTATCTAAATGTTCCGTTTCACCAGTCAGAATGTTCACAAACTTGTTAATGAAAAATCTAAGGCTAAAAAATGATGCCTTATTTATAATAGAAATAACTGCAACTTGTGCATTAATTAAAGCTTCATCTTTGAACAGAAATTTGTATACCATGTAGTCACATGATAAAGAGAAACACTTCCTAACAGACTTACAGGATATGCACTTTTCCTCAGACTTCAAAGTGTTCACCAAAACAAACGCAGAGTTCCGTATCATCAGACCACAATCATCCTTTTGATTTACTGGAGTATGATAATCTACATTAAGGAGAGAGGAAGAGCTGTTAACAACATGTGGTTTCACAAACCTTGCCATCACATTCTTCAATAGTTCCTCCAAAATTGATTTCAATAAGTGGATGTGCAGCATACTTGACTTAAGAGCTACATTTGGATTCTCAATGATATCCATCAAAATTGAGAGAAAAGGCAAAACGATTTATGTACATTTGATGAAAAGAACATGAAGTCGTTCTTCACGTGACAAAGCATGGCTCTTAGTGTCATCAGTAGTTTCATTTTTATTTTATATTTGGTGAAACTGATGGCTGGGTTTACCTTTTAACTGAGGAGTGTGGTGAAATGTTATGACAATGCTTCACCTTTTCAACAAACAAGACATCTGAATTTAGACTGTGCTTAGGAACTTTGTAAGTCTTACAAGTTGCAATCTGAGAACCCTTACTCAAAATTTTGCTCCTGAATAAAGCAACCAAAGGGTCCCACTGCAGCAAAATCCTATCTACCCACCTTCTTAGTGATAACCATCGTGTAGGCACATGCTTCAGAATTTTCATGTTCTCTGTATTATGTAAAAGTCTGAAATTCTCTTAACTTTTCTTTCCTCTTCACACTCCTTTCCAGATAATAAAGTATATTGATTATACTTTCATCTACATTTACAGGAAAGCACCCCACACCCTTCTCTGCTGCAAGATTAATTACGTGACAAGAGCAGCCTACGATGATGTTCCTATTTTTCCGCTTCAAACATCCTGCCACACCATTCTTTAATCCTACCATTACTGGAGCATTATCAGCACCAAGAGCTAGGCAGTTTATTAATGGAATGCGGAATTCCTGAAAAGTTGAGAGCAAAAAAAATTGGCAATGTTAGCTCCAGTAGCATCCCCTTCTAAATTAGGCACAGAGAGTAGGCAACTCTGAATTTTATTGAGTTCAGGCCTAAAAAGTGTTACAACAATAGGATATATTTTCAAGTCGCTTTTATTGCTCCAATCAGTACAAACAAAAAATTCATTCACCTGCAACTGTGATACAATTTTTGCCCTTTCTTCTATGCACACTTCTATAAAGATAGCCGCTGTTTTCTTTCTAGCACACCTATATCGTTCAGCGATTTCCGAATCGCTAAACATTTTGCGAAACAAAGGCCACATATGGTCAGCACAATTTACAGGCAGGTAATGATCTATGATAAATGACTTAAATAAAGCCTCGGCATTCGTCACAGGATTAACATCTTGGTTTATACATGAAAAGTTCAGTTTCTGGTTTCTTTCTACACACTGGACACACTCCTTATATTTTTTTGTTTGCACATGTTTGAGTATATCGTACTTCCTGCCATGTGCAACTGGAAAAATCACACCTACATATAGTACAGCATGTGAACGTTGGTCCCTTCCTGGATTCACTGAAACATGGAAACTCTTTCCTAAAGCACTTTTAAATACTGCATCCTATTTCTTTTTTTTGACATTTTGGCCAAAACAAATATTAAGAAATATAACCAAGAGGCACTAATATGTGACGTAACATGAGCACTTATGGAGGTCCTGCCCCAGGTAGACGTCTATGGTGTGCTATTTCTGAGGTTAGGTTACTCGCTTGCGACTTCCACTTCCTATTATTAAGCTATGTGAGTACTGGACTGTATTACAGACCAAAGAGGAGCACATATCCCCTCTGAGCACATGGCTGGCCACCGTGCCCTGTATTGTCATTCGGTTGTGATTATTAGAACTACTATCGGCCAGCCATACTCAGCCATATAGCGATAGAACGAGGAAACGCGCGGGAGTTTAAAATAATATAAATATAACTGAAACTGCTCTGAAAATTGGGGGATCAGTCCCGGCGATCGGGAGATCAGGAAGAACGATGAAAAGTTGGGAGTCTCCTGCTTAAATAGGGAGAGTTAGCACATCTGTAAATGTCACTTAACAGATCAATTTTTAAACCTTTTCACTGCAACGTTTTGATGACCAGGTATGCAATCTGGGCCAGGTTTTATAAAAGGAAGAAAGACTTTTACAGCAAAATTTTTACTGATCCTATCATTGAATTTATAATACAAAATTGACGATTCCAGAACGGGAGTCATCAAAATTATAAACAACTGGAAAAAACATACCTGACAACCAAGAAAATGGAGAGGCCTGCTTAATAATGTGCAATTTCTTCATCCTCTTATCAGCAGTAGGTGACAATTCCTTGACAGTCATCATGACCACTGCACCAGACACTTCCTTGCAGTTCAAAATCACCCACCATATTCTCCATCTTCCACTTTTTAAGGAAACATTCTATTTCTTTGTCAACAAGAGAGGAATGTGTACTTCCAGATGCCATGATGGCTACACGATAGCAGGAAAAATATTACAGGTCAGCAAAGACGAAATAACCAGCTCGATTTCAAAACATGCAAAACCTAACCTGTTTTAACATATCCGCAGAAATTCAAAGCATGATGCTACAGCCCATGTGTGTGTGTGTATATATATATATGGATTCGGCAAAGTAGGCATTTCACCAAAATGTAAGTACATGGGTTTGGCGAATGAGGCATGGCATTCAGATATGTATCCTGTACCGAGCAGGGCCATAAACCAAGGATGGAAAGTATAAAGGAGAAATTTTATTCCATTGTCTGTAAGCCAGTTCGCGGGAACTCAAAGCGTAGAGCGCTGGATAGTGTACCCAAGACATCCAGTCAGGCAAACTGGGAGAGTCCGCGGCATGAACTAGGGAATTTCCAAAACCAGTAGGTTGAGTTTAACTTGATCACAAGCTCTCAGACCATGAAGGTGGGGGCACGTTCCAACACGAGCAAATGCTATATGTGGGCTTGTCCTCCTTAATTTGATCCTCTAAGATCAGATGTTAAGTCAGGGTTGCTTCACATGTTCCTACATTTCTTCTGAAGCAAAACTGATCTTCTCCCAACTTAGTTTCAACCTGTTTTTCCATCATCCTCTAAATAATATGGTTAAGCAGGGTGGACAAACTAAAACTTGCCCAGAAAATATTTATACGAATGATGCGGAACTGACCCTTGTTAGCCTTCTGGCAGGCGAGTACATGCGGCAAATTGGCTGTATTTAAAAAAACTATGCAACTTTACTATACTCCAGTGAGGGACAACTACGCCCTAATTTTTCTATAACTACTTCTAAGAGCAGGCCAACACTACCTCAAACTTGTGGAGGGGTTGCACAATTCATTATGCAAGTTACCTATCTTAGACCGGCCACATTGGTGGCATGCGCCTAACAGTGATAAACGTTTACTGGCCACCAAACACAATGTAAGTATTTATTTCTTTTTAACTGATTTATAATATTATTTGCTGAATTACTCAAAATCATATATTTCAATGTGATATATTTTCCAAATATTTATGTATTACACCTCTATTTCATTGTCCTTCCTCTCCCTCGTTCCCTCCATTTTTTATTTTTTTTTTCTCTCCCTTAAGTTATGAATACCTACGATTTTCTCAATCATTACTTTTGGGTTTCATGGAACGTTACCTCAGACCCAATGATATTTATACAATTCTTCAAGAGTTGGAGGAAGACGAACGAATGGACCAGCTGGAAGACAGGATAAAAGATGATGAGAACAATGCAGATTTCGAGACAGAAGAAATACATGAGAACGACCATGACAGTGAATCTGAAGTGGAAATTGAAAATAATGGCCAAAAAAATGCTGAAAATAGTGAGAGCTTTCATTTTTTCATTGGTGAAGATGGAGAATGAACCTGTGGCAAATATTATAAAAACAATGGGAAGAAACAGCTGTCCACCGTCGTTTAACAGAGACTGAATATTTTTCACAAATAATGTCCCCCGATATTTGATATTATTGATCGTATTGTTAATAATAATGTTATTGGCTTAACGTCCCAATAACTACTTTTACGGTTTTCGGAGACACCGAGGTGCCGGAATTTAGTCCTGCAGGAGTTTTTACGTGCCAGTAAATCTACCAACACGAGGCTGACGTATCTGAGCACCTTCAAATACCACCGGACTGAGCCAGGATCGAACCTGCCAAGTTGGGGTCAGAAGGCCAGCGCCTCAGCCACTCAGCCCGGCAATAGTATTGTTGAGAGCACCAATATCTATATACATAAAAAAGGAAACTGCACGTCGAGAGAGGGATTTTAGGTAGAATGACAAACTTCGTGCTTTTTTCAGGGCATTTTGTTATGACAATAAAAGGGAGAATTGAATGACTCTAGCTGAACCATTTGCAACAAACAGGACTGGGTATACAAATCTGCGCACTAATTTCAGCGAAAGGTGATTCCGATTTATATTGCAATGTATACGAGCCAATGATGTCAATACAAGAATGGACAATCGAGAAATTCTGAATTAATTCATTCACAATTCACAACAGTCATATCATCCTGGTGAACTCATGACCATCGAGTAAACGCTGGTTGCTTTCCAGGGCCGTTGCTGATTTGTGCAGTACACGTGTGAAAAACCAGCCAAATACGGCATCAAAATGTATGCCTTATGTGATGCTCGTACGTTCTATATGTACAATGTTGAAATTTATTGTGGAGAGCAAGAAACTGGCCCTTATGTTGTCACCAATAAGCCTCATGGTATTGTTGTCAGACTGACAGATTCCATCAAAAACGAATCATAATGTCACTAGCTTTAGTAGCTATCCTCTAGCTGAGAATTTGCTGAGGATTTGCTGAAGAATGGGTTGACCTTATTGGACACCCTGAAAAAGTAACAAAAAAGAGATTTCCCCCAAGTCTGTGGAGTGCAATTCTAGATCAGCACCTGAAAGTTACAAGTTTGGTGCACAAGCTGATATGACTTTGATCTCTCTGGTGACAAGAAAGAAAGCAGTGCTCATCTTGTCTACGATGCACGATGACGATAAGACTGATGAAGAGACAGGCAAACCATGCCAAATTATGGACTACAATGACACCAATGCTATCATTTTCCTTGCTGCTCTGCTTAGTGACAAATTGAAATGTGAAATGAAATCAAATAAGTTACATTATGAAATTTAAGATTTGCTAACCCCAAGAAAAGGCAGATCTCCCATGGAGCACAGAGCTCCTGCCACAATACGTCTGCTCTACATGATGCCGAAAACAGAATTCAGACACCCTGTGACGCGCTTCCCGAAGGTAGCCCATGCTGCATGGTGCAACAGGAAATGGCACAGCAAAATTAATGACCAATGATCACACACAAGTTACCTTTTGATTTATTTAAACCATTAAAATTGAATAATTGAAAAAAGAGGTTCAACCTATTTAAACCAATCAAATTTAAAGGTTTAATTGGACACTTGTTATGTTGTCCTTTGGAAACATATCAAAGCTTGTATCTTGTGCAAGTCCCAGAAAAATCGGCACATGCGGTACAGAGTGTCCCACAAATTTTATACGTTAAAATTTAATACAATTTTAAAAGATCCAAAATTTACTTGAAGGTCAAAGATATAAACTCTTGCAGCACACGTCACAGGTTTTCCCTTTCTCCCCCCCCATTTCATTATCTGCAAACAGAGCTCCTGCACAATATGTCTGCTCTACATGATGCCAAAAACAGAATTCAGACACCCTGAGACGCGCTTCCCGAAGGTAGCCCATGCTGCGTGGTGCAACCGGAAATGGCTCAGCAAAATTAATGTTCTGTTTCTTCCCACCTTCTGTTTTACGCTCTTGTGAATTTCATTCACAACGGTGATGACTAGTATGGTGGCCACATCAAGCCATTTTGTTTCCGCTATCTTGTTCTATACAAAACTAACACATTTTTTTTTGGACAACACTTTTATCATTTGCACTTCTGTTCTGTCTACATTTTTCCCCTCCTCTTCAGAGCATCCTAAACCAACTGCCTTGGTACACTGTCATACACCTTCTCAATGTATATAAAAAACATCAACATAACTTTCCCAAACTCTGATCTATCCCCATCATGTGCCGTAGCATGAAGATCAGGTCAAACGTTGATCTGTCTTTCCTAAAGAAATATTGTTCTTCCACCATTTTCTTTTCTGAACACATCCTCAACCTTCTTTCAATATCCTATTGAATATCTTGACTACATGTGATTAAGGGTGAATCCCTTATAGTTCGCACTCCTTATCTTCCTTGAATAATGCGATTATTAGACCCTTACCTCAATCTTCTGGGACTACTTCCATATCCCACTAAATAGTCTATACAACCACACACTACTACTATGTCCGCTGGTAACTACCAGATCTACTCCAGGTACTTTGACACACTTCATCTTCCGTTCAGTCTGGCTCCTTGACTGAATGGTCAGCGTAGTGGCCTTCGGTTCAGAGGGCTGCAGGTATGATTCCCAATCAGGTCGAGAAGTTAAATCTTAATGGTTCATTCCCTTGGCTTGGGGACTGAGTCTCAACTCGTACACCCCACACAACACTATCCTCCCCTACAATAACACACAGTTTCCCCACACGCGACAAATGACACCCAGCCTCATTGGAGGATCTGCCTTACAGGGGCTGCACCAGGCTTAGATGTAAGCTTAATTCAGTAACAATAATCAGCAGCACTATATAACCACATTTATTTGTCAGCTGTGAGTCAGCTGTTGCTGTTAATGAGTGGAAATCTGTATTCTGTTGTGCAGTGTAATGTTCTTTGCAATGGAATAAAAATGTACTAATGTACAACAAATTTACATACTTCAATTATATCAAAAATATGACAAAGAGACTTCCAGAAATCATAATGACTTCAGTAGTACGAGGTTTCCTGGTGAACAGTTACCAACATGGCAACATTTGGAAAAACTGAATCTCAAATTCGAAAGATCAGAAAACATTAGAGATGCATCAAGATCTAGTTGCCCACATAATGTCTGTGATGACGAAAATGCTGAATTAGTTGCTCAAGAATTTCTAGCAAGTTCCTCGTAAGGCAATGAGGAAGGTATCGGCACAGTTGAAAATACCCTGGAGCCTGCAGAGAATCCTAAAGCCTTTTTGTCCAAAATTACTTTACGCATTGTACGAAGATGATTACAGAATGCTTGAGTTCTGCGAGTTGTTTGCAATCTAGAACGAAGCAGATCCAAATCTGAGTGGTCAATAATATGAACAGATAAATAGCAATCTTCAAACCAAATGGACGTGTTGATCACCACAATTGAGTTTATCGGTCCAACACACACTCCATGAGGTAACGGAGAAAGAGCTCAATGTTCCAGGTACCGCTGTCTGGGGAGAAATTTTAAATATTCCATTTATACTGTATATGTATATATATTTTTAAGAAACAGTTACTTCAGGAGCTTATTCAGAAATGCTGCAAAACTTTGCACTACATGAGCTAGAAAACAATCAAATTCAGCACTTAACTTGGCAACAATGGAACTCCACCCCACTGAACATTCTCAAATTTTGGATAATACATTCATAGAAGGGATCAGGTGGCATGGAACAACTGACTGGCCATCACGCTTTTGTGATTTGACGCTAGATGATGCAGGAGGGGGGGGGTTCAAAAATACGGTGTTTTCCATACTGCCCAAAAATGTACATGAACTGACACTGTCCACTAAAAATACATTTCATGTCCTTACTGAAAATAAATCGCTTCTGTCCCCTATTTGTGAATAAGTTGTAAGTCATTGCATGAAATGTACTGACCAAGGTGGTGGACACTCTGAACAATGGTTGCACAGCATGTTAGGGCAAAGTTACTTTTGTACTATCCTGTATATAAAAAATGCCTGATATATGCAAGACTGGATCAATCTTTCAACATTTTTCCACTGTGCTACTCGTTCATTTTGATCTACACTGTCTCCAACATTAGCAGCAGGTTACTGGTTCAATATATCATATGCATGAGCATTTACTGGTTCATAAACCACAAGTGTTCTTGACCTTCACACAAGCTACAAACTCTGCAGGAGATCAGTGTTCATTCATCCATCACTCCTTCTTATGATAAACCGTGAATAACACTCAGTGGTAGGCAGCGGTGCAGTTCCAGTTGGAAAGTTATCACAAGACATTCAAAATTATTACTTAAAAAAAAAAAAAAATTCCTATCAACGGCCAACTTGCAAAAGTAAGACTGGATTTGTAGATCAAATTATTACCAGTGCAAAAGGATGCATTTTTAAAACAACTGTATCATGGTGATGCTTATATTCTAGGCGCCTCTCACATGAATTCGTAGCAAAAAATTTGATTGTGTATGTAGTGATGATGTGAGTTTTATCATGGGTAGAAGATCTGGTGCGTTGAAATTGAGTTAAGTACCCTAATATTATAATGTGGCATTCATGGCCTGTGTCATAGAATAGATCTGAGCGTTGGTAACACGGTAAACTCAGTGTCAGGATCGAATGCACTTTAGATTTTCATGGATAAAGTCTATTCATTGTACCACACATCCCTCAAGAATTCCGCATCAACTACAGGCCTGTGCAAACGAGTTGACTCCAAATACCAAAATCAGAGAGAATTTTATCTGCGCTCTGGGTAGCTTTTATCTCACAGAGCTGTTGAGGCATAACCCTTAAGAGGCAATTGCAAAGTGCTACAAAGCTCTGTATGAACATTTTACTAATGGCAACAGATGATCAGAATCGCAGTTCTAAGAGTGTTTAATGTGTACAGGTCTCTGTTCTCATATTTGTTCACAAGAGTGTATTTAATCTAGCTCTACTAACTGATGTTTCTGATGAAGTTAATAATTTCAGAGTATTTGCAGAAAGATTCAACTAGTCTAACTGAAGTCGACAGAATAATTCATAGAAGCATTTGTGCTATTGAAAGAATGCAAAAATGTCCAGGAAAATATTTCAGGGAAGCTGAAATGGCCACACAGAATGGAAATTTTCAAGATATTTCACTTTAAAAATGTACATTTCTCGACAGACTGTCTGGGAAACAAATCTCAATTGCTGACAATTTCCTCCGACTGTAATTCTGAAAGTGTTGCTGCCAATACATTATTAAATTCTCTTCAGCCGTTTTCTCGTGATGCGTATACATACATACATACATACATACATACATACAGACAGACAGTCAGAAATTACGGAAAATTAAAAAGTGCATTTCCTTGTTACTCTGGACACGAATGATACAGAAAACACCATCCTTTTTAAATTCTGAGCAATGTACAGACAAAACTCTTATTTTATATCTATAGATTTCCGATCATTTATGTCTTATACATTGTTACAGTACCGGCTATTATCACACGAGATATTCATGAATTTGGATTTCTTTTACTAAGTCCATATCAGTGCCGCATCATGAGAAAATGGGTAAACAGAATTTAACGAAAATCGGTATATAAAGTCGGAGAATGAGGAACTCCAGTCTACGCCATAAATAATTTTATAAGACGCCCTAATGTCACACAGTCGAAAGAAAACAATGTGAAGGCATACAATATAGAAAGCTTATAAAATTGATCAACAATAACATTACACTGACCATTGTTTATTGTGATGTGTTTTGTGTCTTCTGTTGCCACTCATCTCTGATAGATACGATTACTGCTGCATACCGATGATTTTTTAAATTTCCTTTACGTTGCACCGAACTATGGTGACGATGGGATAGGAAAGGGCTAGGAGTGTGAAAGAAGCTGCCTTGGCCTTAATTAAGGTACAGCCCTAGCATTTGCCTGCTGTGAAAAAGGAAAAACACGGAATACCATCTTCAGGGCTGCCAACAGTGGGGTTTGAATGCACTATCTCCCGGATGCAAGCTCACAGCTGTGCGCCACTAACCACACGGCCAACTCTCTTGGTCGCTACAATCTAGGCCATAAATAATTTTATTCACGACTAGCTGATGTACCCGTGTTTTGCTACGGAATTCTACATTGTATACAGAATTCTATGTTAAGTAGTGTACACATTGTGAGCAAGATTGTATTATATTGCATAGCAACGTTACCCTAGAAACGCGACGGGGAAGTCACTAAACGTCTTTTCTCATATGAAGACTGGGTTAGGGAATTTTCATTGTGATGGTAGGTCTGGTTGCCTACTCTGTCACAATCAGGTTGGGGAGTTTTCATTATAATGGCAGACACTCACTCTCCACCTGCTTTTTTACATTCTCAGAAAGACTGCTTTAGTGGTTTTCCCAAGTGAAATGAACATAGGTCATTACAATGACGTCAGGAGGAATGGCGCGATTAAAAGCAAAATGAAATACTCGATCAAATGAAAAACAACACATTTTCTCACTTTTAATGAACAGTACTACGCTGCCGATCTAACAGTCCAAAGTTCCAGAGCTAGAATGGCCAAGCCGCACAGCCTTGATCCGTGAACACTTTGTTTTATTCGTCGGGGAGGGGGATGGCTCGAATAGCGGGGAGTCCCAGGAGGACAAATCTACGCAGTTTTAATAATCTCTTTCCTAGGAGTACCCGATGAGTCGGAAAATCTCATTTCGCTACGCTGGTGGCAGAAAAATCTATCTGACTTGGAAGCAAATTTTTACTCCAAGCCAGAGGAGAAAACCCCTCTTCACTGCTAATTTCGAACAAAATGAATGTAGAATTTAATAAAAGTGAAGAGGAAGATGCTCTTCTTAAGTAACGTCTCTTTTCAGGGTTGAATTTTGAATTATAATTTTGAATTGTAATAATAATAATAATGTTATTTGCTTTACGTCCCACTAACTACTTTTTAAGGTCTTCGGAGACGCCGAGGTGCCGGAATTTAGTCCCGCAGGAGTTCTTTTACGTGCCAGTAAATCTACCGATGCAGGGCTGTCGTATTTGAGCACCTTCAAATACCACCGGACTGAGCCAGGATCGAACCTGCCAAGTTGGGGTTAGAAGGCCAGCGCCTTAACCGTCTGAGCCACTCAGCCCGGCGATTAATGAATTGTAGTGCTGTAATTTGGAATAGGCTTAAATTGTAATTCTTGACCAGGTCATACTATTACTAAGTGAGCCCCTGCCAAATCTGCACACTGCTCATTCAAAACAGCGCGTCAGAGTAGGGACTGAATAGCTGGAATACTGATGAACCAGTGTGTTACGTACCAGCAGTATCAGACAATGTATGAACCAGGGGAATGGCATGCTAAAGAAATCAGTTTTTAACTCCCCAGCTCTTTCCCGCCAATATTGAGTCAGGCTGTTATACTCGGTACGCAACAATAATCCCATCTATCAGAGTTGAGGGCACGATAAGAGGCAAAGAACATCACAACAAACAATGGTCAATGTAATGTTATTGTTGATCAATGTTATGCGCTTTCCATATTGTAGGCTTTCACATTTAGTTTTCTTCCGCCTCTGAAATACTACTCATCACAGTCGGTACGGTAAAACTGAATAAAACATAAATGATCGGAAATTGTATTCTTTATAACTTTTGTTATGTAGTACTTTTCTATAGGAGCAATAATGAAGGTATTTAAAAATTAAATTTTAGGCGCCTACCCCTAAACTACCATTTCACCCAGGTTCAGTAAAATTGTTTATAGCTTAGACTACAGTTTTTTCTTCCCCGACTCTATATACCGATTTCATTAAATTCTGTTCACCCATTTTCTCGTGGCTCGGCGTGGATGTGGACTTAGGAACAAAAATTGAAATTCATGAATATCAGTGTTATCATAGCCGGTGTGGGAAAATTGTGCAACTAACCTTTTGATCCACCTACGTATATATATATAAGACTGGGAACTTAATGTTTTTGTGTTAAAATGTCATAAACCGGTCGTTTTATTTGCGCAAGTTACATTCGAAACGTTTGTATCATTTCCCACTCGTAATGATTTGTGCAGCGAGCGTGCTTTTCAACTGAGGTCAACGTCGCGAATAACCGTAATTTCTGAAGCTTTGATGATATTTTTTCTCCTTCCAATTTGATGCATGCCTTTGCTGGTGGGATGTAAGTGTTCACAGTGCACTATTTCTTCTGGTATGGGCTAGAATAAATTTGCTACTTTCATTGACCTGTCTGTCTCATCCTTGGCTTTGACAATATGAAAGTGACTGAGGTATGAGCGATGCTTAGGGATATCATTCCTTATACAGTCAGTCCCTGTGGTGTGAAAATATTGCTCATAGGGTCAGTTGGTGCATGCATTTCAGTGGGCTTGGCAGACTGATATGTAATAGCAACTTCTGGCTCAGTGAGGAAAGCAACGAGAAACTACCTCACTCCTCATTTTCCTAGTATGCCTCTTCATTGACACCTAGGCTATTTATGACAGCTGTTGGTGGAGCTGTAGAGGATCAAACCAGCCTTCGGGCTGAATACCCAACATACATACAATTTGACTGTGATTAGTGACTGACAGAACTGAACATAATGCAGTTGGGAACTTTTGAAAATCAATACTTACATTCGAAACCATATTCTCGAGTTCAACATAACCCTTAAGAGTCGACGTAGGCCTAATTTTCACAGTACAAGATTTCCAGAAACTGACTACTAGCAGTATACCGGTGACCAAATTACAATGGAAGATTAAGAAAAGGAGGGATTTTGTCATCATGTTGGATGCTTTTGTATCTATTGTACTTTATTAGATTAAGGCATTGAAAACTACTTGTGGTCAATTACTGTTTGGCTTGGTGTTATATTTTTCGAAGAGTTTGGCTGATCAAAGTTGCTGAACTGAAAGAAGTTTCCCTGGTAAAACCAAATATAGAGTATAGAGATTTTTAAGGAAACTGACGAAGTTTCCCTGGTAAAACCAAATATAGAGTATAGAGATTTTTAACTCGTGTACCGGTAATTCATGTTTGAAGCCGGTCCCACAGTCTAACTTGCCTGCCTCTCATCTGGAGGGCCTGGGTTTGATTCCCAGCCAGGTCAGGCACTTTTTACCTGAATATAAGGGCTGGTTCCAGGTCCACTCAGCATACGTGGTTAGCTTTAATTGAGGAGCTATCTAATGGTGAGATGGTTACCCCGGTCTAGAGAGCAAAGAATAACGGCCGAGAGAATTCGCCACACTGACCATGTGTCAACTCGTAATCTGCAGGCTTTCGGGCTGAGCAGTGGTCGCTTGGCAGGCAAAAGCCCATTGGGGTTGTAGTTTGGTTTAGGAGTGTTTGTAAGATTGTAATTATACTTATTCCATTTCTGTGGTGGTTAGCCAAATTGTTGATGGTTTTCATTCATTCCCAGATCTTCTGTTTTCCTATGTTGTACGTTTTTTTCTCGTGGTCTCTCCGAAAACGGAGAATCGAGGTTCCACTATATAGTCCATCTCCAGTAATCTGTCACCTGGGTGACTGCTCTAAATGCAGATCAGTGGTGATTGACTGATAATCTTCTCATTGTTATTAAAATGTAAAAAAAAATTATGAGCTGAAAGCAATTTCTAGGCATAACTTTATTGAATACTAGCTGATGTACCCATGGTTCGCTACAGGATTCTCATAAAGACAGACTTTGTAGTTTTCCTAACTGAAATTAACATTACAAAAATGTCAGTAGGAATATGGCGATTAAAAGCAATGTTATCACATAAAACACTCGATCAAATGAAAAACCGCACATCTTCTCACTTTCAACTAACAGTACTACGGTGCCGATCTAACAGTCCAAAATTCCAGAGCTGAAAGGACCAGGCTGTAGACAGCCGTGAACACTCCTCTGCCATTATTCCGTTATATACACACTGCTCATTCCAATCAGTGCCTCAGAGTAGGGAATGAATAGCTGGAATGCTATGATGAATCAGTGTGTAACGTAACAGTACCGGTAGTATCAGAAAATTTATGAACCAGAGAAGTGGCATGCTAAAGAAGAAAGTTATCTAACTCCCCAGCTACTTCCCGCCAATATTCAGGCAGGTTGTTACACTCTGTACGACCAAATAGTTTCTTCGAGGAACGGATAATGCGGGATTTTTACAATGTGATTTAATTAGCATGCTCGCGTACCATGTAATTTGAACGAAAAATCCAGGAAAACTTAGTTTCCAGGACTGGATAATCGAGGTTCCACTGTATAAAGTTAAGACATTTTATTGATCATTTCTCTTCTTTGTTCAAAACTATGTATGTACCTGGTCAGAACCTCGCCCTGAATGAAGGAATGATTACTTGGAGGGAAAGACTGGGATTTCGGGTGTATAATTCAGGAAAACTTATTAAGTACAGGATAATGGTAAGAATGGTGTGTGACAGTGTTACGGTGTGTATACGTAATTTCAAAATTTATTGTGGTGAAAATGGGAGCCTCATCAAAATTGTGAAGAATCTTTCACAACCGTTTTTAGGATAGGTCACACTGTGTACATGGATAGCTTTTACAATACGCAAGTTCTCAAAATTATTACAAAGGATGGGTTTTGGGGTAGTTGGTAGTATGAGAAAGAAGCAAATTGTAAACATGATATCCACAGCCCATTCAGCTCAAATAGTTGAAGTACGTAATAGGAGACAACCTGAACAGTGCACAATGAAATGCATAGGGTTGACACTGCAGATCAGCACGTCTTACTACCCTTTCTTGAGGAAAACAGTGAAGTGGCAAAGAAAGAAAGAAAAGAAGAAAAAAAGTGTTTTTGTACCTCCTTCCTTGCACACACTGCAGTTCTCACTATCTGTACGAAATGCATAATCCCAAGAGTAAACATTATTCAGAGTATGACACAGATAAGACATGCAACTCCACTACAAAGTAACCCAGACAGCTCCAATCTCCGAAGTCCAAGCATGCCCCTGAAACTCGCAAAAGGAGCCCTCAAAAGTGATCCATGTTAGCAGATTGGACGCTGCCATTAAAAAGCATAAATTAGCAAATATTCCTGCATCATTCAAGAAAGAGAAGCCCTCCAGAGACTGTGGAGTCTGCAAGAAGAATTTTAGGAGCTCTACAAAGTTCATCTCTACTTCTTTGAGTATTCCACTACATCTAGGAGACTGTTTCACAATATATCACATCCTTAAACATTCCTGAAGGTAACTTGAAATTCTCATACTTTTTTTTTTGCTATTTTTTTTTACGTCGCACCGACACACATAGGTCTTATGGCGACGAAGGGATAGGAAAGGCCTAGGGATGGGAAGGAGTGGCCGTGGTCTTAATTAAGGTACAGCCCCAGCATATGCCTGGTGTGAAAATGGGAAACCATGGAAAATCATCTTCAGGGCTGCCGACAGTGGGGTTTGAACCCAATATCTCCCTAGGTCAAACCAGTTCACCTCCCTCAGAAATGTCTGGCACAGGGCATTTAAATCGCCTCAGAATGCCTTGCTGTGAATGTACCAAGAATAATGTAAGTAGGTACCATAAAATATATTTTATGTGCATGTTTCTCTTGGTCAAGACACTTTCGTGGAGACAAAATACCATCAGTTTAAAACGAAACAGCGGCATTAAATGCATCCACATTACACAAAGAAATACGATGATGTAATTAACCTTGCACAGAAGTATATTCCTCCTGTAGGTACATATGAAATGGTATTCAGAAATAAAATCTAGGACAAGAGGCTCCGGTTCCAAAAGTGAGGTGTCATAACAAGAGTTCTTTTGCAAGTTGCTTTACATCGCATTGACACAGATAGGTCATTTGGCGACGTTGAGACAGGAAAGGGCTAGGAATGGGAAGGAATCAGCCATGGCCTTAATTAAGGTACAGCCCCAGCATTTGCTTGGTGTGAAAATGGGAAACAACAGAAAACCATCTTCAGGGCTGCTGACAGTGGGATTTGAACCCACTATCTCTCAAATACTGGATACTTGACGCACTTAAGCGATTGCAGCTATCGAGCTCGGTAAACGAGAGTTCTAATGACTGCTTTTATAAGTACTACTGCTTGATATTTATGATATATGTCACACAGTGAGCCTCTAAAATTAATTGTATTTAATAATTGATTGAGGAAAGCAACGGGAAACTATCTCACTCCTCATTTCCCTAGTATGCCTCTTCAGTGACACCTAGGCTATCTGTAACAGCTGTTGGTGAAGCTGTAGAGGATCAAACCAGCCTTTGGGCTGAATACCCAACATACATAATAATTGATAGAGTTACTACATCCAAAAGCATTAATTTTCTTGTTCTAAATCCCTTGCTACATTCTTTAAAACATCTGAGAGCAAGAAAAGGATAATTCCATCCTGTATTTCCCCCCTTTTTTCCTTATTTCTGGAGAAGCTAGAAGTTTAAAAATTTATCTTTCAACTGTGCCTGCCACTGAATCCTTCACATTATATCCACTTTCAAGCTCAAAATAAATCATACCATTTCATTTCATTAATTTCCAAGATGGATGGACTGGTGGATTTCCTGCTTGTGGTAGAAAAATACTGAATCTTTCGCACAAACAACCCATTAGGCAGAAGATCGTGAAGGATGGAAACTTATATACAGAAATGTTCTAGGACATCATCATTCTCAGGAATGACTTCTAGACAGTTCTGAATTCCCTTCTATAGTAGTTAATGATGCACTATCTGATATTTTTCAAGGGTAAACTCTTCAGAAACATTTGGAAAACTCATTTTTTGTTAAGTACTGCAGAAAAAAAATGTCCCTACTACCAGTACATATCTAGTGATTTAACAAAAGATACAAGGAAGACATCAGCTACATACACCCAACACGATATGAAAATTCTCCACAATATCCATGTCTCTTTTGGTAAATCTGCAGAATGTTATAATTCTGAGTTTAATAACATTACCTGACATATCATCTATCTCACCAGAATCAAGCATACCTAGTATCATTATGCCATTCATACACTTCATTCATACACAGGATCATCTTTAAAAGGATTCCATAAACTTGAATGGAGCCAATGATTGAATACTGAGATGCAGGCCAAATTTGTAAAGACAATCATGCCATCTTTCTACTTGATCTTGGAGACGTACTTGCAAAGTGGCAGGAAGTATGCATCAGCATACAATGAAGCCCATAGTGCTTCCTGATATAGACCTTGGTATATGGTATTGTGGCATGTTACTGAAGTTGTGTGTGTCTTGTCTTACCTGTATGCTGCCTGCGTGATAACTTCAAAATCCCTGAGCTGCTATCTTGCTTCCGCACATCATCCCCCTTCGAAGGAACGTGGATGTCATAACCGTACTATCCACGGCCTACCCCACTAATTGGACTCAAGAATCGTCGCGCTGTGCTGTGATCTACTCAGTGTTGGAGGCAGAACTTACCATGTGCCCTGATGAAGGCTAATGCAATTTCACAGAAAGCTCGGCTTTATTAAATATATATATATATATATATATATATAGTGACCTTAATCCAAGTACACATTTATTTCTTTATGTTAAGTAAATGGTTCATTTGGATATGGAGAAGGAAACGGTGAGGGAGATAAGAACATTCATTTTTGTGAGAGAATTGGAAGTGAAGCCAGTATAGCCCGGGACGCAGCATCAGCCGGGTTGTCAGCAGAGGTGACAGGTCGCCGCGAGAGGGAAACACCCCTCTCAATTGCTGTTTTTATTAGGTTAATATACATGAGTAACAAATAGTTATGTACATGGAGTACAGGGCCATGCCCTGTGCGTAACGTCCAAAGAGCTACAGCACTGTATGTACACTATCACACTGTTGTACACCGGGGGGGAGATCCTGCAGAGCCCGGGTGGCCGCCATGACTGCGGCGGCGGTTTCGGCGGCGTGGATGGGGGCTGGCACCCCATATGCCTGTGCCCAGCCTTGGTTAAGAAGAGGGGCCAAGGCGGCAATGGACCTCGGCGTGGCGTCGGAGTAAAGTATCACTTCAGGCTGGAGGGGACCCATCCGTCTTGGCGTAGCAATGATCTGCAGGGTGAGAAGACGGTTCAGCCAAAACAGCTCCCTGGATAAGATGTGTTTTGGAATGAACCAAGGCCAGTCCATAACGAAAGTGACCCAACTGAGATAGCCTGAGTTCTGTTGGATCTCTTCATTGTGGCACCAGGCAGAGAAGCTGCACTATTCGTCGCTGAGATGCATGATGGAGCGCGAGTTCTTGCGCTGGTATGTCGATCGTCACTCCCAAGTATGTAAGCAAGGGCGTGAGGTGAAGTAGGGATTTGCAGCGATTGATGGTGATTCCTAATATCACGTCCAAATAAAGTAGGAGATCATCGACTGTTTGTTGTGACATGTCTGGTGCGTGGATCAGCCAATCGTCCAAGTAGGCTATCATTTCCACGTTGAATTCCTGGGTGAGGAGCTGACCGACGGCATCTGCCCATCGCTGCATTACCGATGGGGCCAAGGCGTGGCCCATCGGTAAGCGGGTCCATATGTAAGTCTTGTTACGATATCGCACTCCGTAGCGGAATTGAGAATGAGGGTGCAGCGGCATCTGGTAAAAACTGCTACAGAGATCTATACAGAAGTGACAATCCAACTAGAAGCTTTAACCCTAGAACTGGCAACTGTCAAACATTCAACAGTTTGGTCCCTGCTGTAGTGGCACTGTCGAATTTTTGACATGTTTGTATTTCATTAGGTAATTTCCTCAGTTCAACAGATGTCATGAAAGTCTACTTTCTTCATTCTCAAAGTCCAC
Organism: Anabrus simplex; assembly: GCF_040414725.1. NCBI lineage: Eukaryota > Metazoa > Arthropoda > Insecta > Orthoptera > Tettigoniidae > Anabrus > Anabrus simplex. Next base: position 34,139,523 of record NC_090271.1, on the reverse strand, counting down.
AGCAGCCATGAGTTCAGTTTCATTCATTATTACAACCTCTTTGGGTGCAATTTCATGGAAATAAACGAGTGCCGTTTTCTGACTATCTGTTTGTAAACAAACCTTCAAGGGCTCTGCTTTGCTGTTCTATTTTATTTTTTAGATTTCTGTTCAGTGCAAGTTATTTACTTCTGTATATATCTTGTTATTTGGTTGATTATATGAATTTTTAATACAGTGTGTGTCTAAATATGGCATCTTCGTAACGGAAAATTAGGGATGAAGTATGGCGAAATTTGTTAGAAGATGAAATTGACGGATCTGACGTTGAGGATATGAGAATAAACCAACAAATTCAGAGTCAGATTCGGAATGTGTATTAGCTATTTTTTCACATCAAATATCGAAAAGTGAAGGTGATGACGAGCCTCCCATACCACAACCTATCGTAACAACGTGGTCTAAGGTCACGCCACCTGAGCAAGGCATGCCAATACATTTGTCCTAATATTGTTAAGAATGTACCTCTCCGATTGATGAAACTTTTGCTAGTGCATTACAGGTACATTGTTGACAATCTGTATATCTCTGTTTGTGACATGTTTCAGTTTTGTGTACATATGATCAAAAGTTTATTTTGAATTTAGAAATTACACTTTTTCTTGTCAAAACATTTATGCTATTTTGTCTCAACATGACAGTGTATTAGATCTACTTAAGAGATATAAAACTTTGTAGATTTATTTAATACATCGTGGATATTTTGTATTTTATTTATACAAGTAAAACCTGCCAAGTATGGCTGCCACCACAAGATTTACAATTACCAGTTCTAGGATTAAATGACAATATTGAGAAATATGGTATGAACTTCAGTGTAGAGAAGAGCAAAATAGTGGTGATGACAAGAGGAGAAAGAGAAGGAAAAGGAATCATTAGTATCAGGGGGCAAAACCTTGAGGTTGTTGAATACTTCAAATATTTGGGAAATGAAATAATGCACGATGCAAGGTTGGATAATGAGATCAGCAGATGGGTACAAGTGGGAAATATGTTCTACCAGAATGTAAGAAACCTGGTGGTGGAATACAGAAGTTCCTATGAAATGCAAAGAGATAATGTACAAGATGTACTAAACCCCTACATTAATGTATGCATCAGACTTGGATTTTGACAGCAAAAAATGAGTAAAATTCAGGCTGGTAAGATGAAGTTCCTGAGGAGTATGGTAGGGAAAACACGGAGGGACAGAATAAGAAATATTGAGGTCATAAAAGTGATAGGGGTGGAAAAACTGAGTGACAGGGTGGAGAAGAATAAATTGAGATGGTTTGGATGTGTTATGGGGATGGAGGAGGGAAGGATAGCAAAACAAGTGTTGGAGGCTAAGATGGAAGGAAAGAGGGCAAGAGGGAGGCCCAGAGCAAGATGGATGGACCCTGTCAAGAACAGTATAACAAAAAGTAGACTGGACTGGAATATGGAATACAATTACTGAAGAGGAGTGTTGGAAGGAGAGGCAACAGTGAAGAGTCATCAACACCCCGCCCTGGCAGGAGCCGGACAAGGGGAAATGAAAATGGTGGTGACGAATTTTTTTCTTTGAATGGTAACAGTGTTTCCTCTTATCTATTAACGTGGATTTTGTTCCTCATGCTTTATTCTCTTGTTAATGGTAAAAATTATTGAATTATTTTGTAGTGCAAAGAACTGTTGACCTAATTTCATATTGTATTGTATTCTCTTATCATAACTAATGTATTTGAGGGCTCAGTTCTTCGAGATTACAATTCAGAGCAAAAGCTAATATTGTAAGAGTAAACTTGTAATATTGTATTAGGGGAGAGTATTCTTCCTATATCAGGCAAATAATTGTAATCAGATTTTCTATGAATATAACTGTAAATTGTACTTGATGGTCTTTCACTATTATTGCGATCATAAGGCTTTCTGCTTTATGTGTGTGACACAGATAGGTCTTATGGCAACGACGGGATAGGAAAGAGCTGGTGTGGAAATGGGAAACCACAGAAAAACATCTTCAGGGCTGTTGACAGTGGAGGTTCAAATCCACTATCTCCCGAATGCAAGCCGATACCTAAGAGACCCAAACCACAAAGCCACTTGCTTGGTGTGATCATAGGCACCTTATTACTGGTTTCTTCATACTTCCTACATATTTATAAGCTATAAATTAAATTTTTGTTCTGCACCGAGTAAATTATATTACATGAGTCTTGGGACTTATCCAAGGGATTTTTACCTAGATCTGAGGGCTGGTTAGAGGTCCACTCGACCAAGATGATTACAACTGAGGAGCTATCTGATGGTGAGATGGCAGCCCCGGTCAAGAAAGCCAAGAATAACAGCCGAGAGGACTCGTCGTGCTGACCACACGACAGCTCATAATCTGCAGGCCTGCAGGCTGAGCAGCGGTCACTCGGTAAGCCAAGGCCCTTCGGGGCTGTTGCGCCATGGGGTTTGGTTTGGTTTGGAAGGATTTTGTTAAGTGAATATACAAATACAATATAAGTATTGAAACTTACAGCAAGGTATTATTTTCCTCCATCCTTGTACACCTTTTCTCGGTCCCTTCACCTCTACGTACCTTGGCCCAGTTCTGTTTGTATTTGCGTGTTATTGTTTTTCCACTGCATGCAACATCCAGTAGTATGCTTATGCTTCTACGTTTTCCATGTAACATGAAGTCTTTTCCCAATCTTGTGTTTCTTGTGATTACTCTTGCTTTGGATTTTGTAGTCTTAACTTGGGCCTTGATCTTCTACAGCTCACTGAAGAACTTTCTTCATTCACTAAGCTAACTGTGCATTGCTCTGCTATGGAGCATGTATATATCTACACATACTGTTCCCCTACCTTCTCTATTCTTTCCTATCCTCCCCCACAGGGGTGTACAGACCAGCAAATGACCAAAAGCACCAGCGCAGTGTCCATGACTAAGGTGAAAAGGAAAGGAGATGGTGCTATCTTTGGTGTATACCTACTGTCACAGGAAAGCTCTCTTGATAATCTCGCTGAACATCGTACTTGACCGCTAGTGTTGTCATACAGCAATTTAACCCAATCAATGTGTACTTCAGGTAAGCAGCCATCACGAAGTGCATACCAGATTAGTACTGTATATGTGATACACGATCAAAGGCCTTCTCAAGAAAGGACAGATGTTACAGTTTCCTATTCTAGCAATGTTTGTCCATTAGTTGACAGACTACAAAAATAGCACAATGGCATACAGGATGCCTGCATGTCATCCTCCTCTAAAGCATACAAACTACTGTGTACTTACCTCAGAAGGTATAATATACTTATTTTTCTTGGAGTTGGAACAACAGTAAAATTAAGTTTTGAGAAGGGAACCATAATGTAATTTCACAGGTTGTGAATATTATATAAGAATTCCAGCTCTTAATATAAAAGCCAAAGGCAGGTATTTATAGCAAGTGGAGGTACACAGCTTCTCTAGGTTACTGTCACTGCATATGCTTCAAAAGAGGCTTGCAGTAATGTATCATCAACAGCGCACCAGTCACCAGCATCTTGGACAGGTGTGGCAATCCAACTGGTGAGCCCGAACCCATACTGGAGCAAAACACTGGTAATTTCACGATCTTTTCATTTCTTTTCCTTGTCTCGTCAAACCTTCAGTTTGTAAAAGTTTCAAATAAATTTATTAAAAAAACACCATTCCAATACTTTACAGTGTCCATGACTAAGTTGAAAAGGAAAGAAGATAGTGCTATCTTTGCTGTACACCTACTGTCACAGGAAAGCTCTCTTGATAATCTCGCTGAACATCGTACTTGACCGCTCGTGTTGCGGCTATCATAATGAGACTCATAACATGTAATAAAACTCAGTTTCCAGAAATTAGTAGACGATACGTCTACATCATTTACTTGGAGTATTTCACAATTGAAAAAAGGATAAAGAGCTTGAATACTTGCATACTATTCACAATCAGTGAAATTAAATTATGGTTCCCTCCTGGGAAAATTTTTAAATATATAAAAGCCAAGGTCAGGCATTGATAATAAGTGCACTCTCACTGAATGTGCTTCAAAGGAGCCTTACAATGCAATATCAATGGAGCACTAGCTGCCAGTCTTTTGGAGAGGTATGGGAATTCCACGATTCAAAAAGCCTAAAGAGTTGAATAGAAATTGTGATGTTTTACTTGTTCACTTGCATGAGGTAAAGAATAGAAACCATTAGTACTGATCAAATCTTCTTCCTGCATTCTACACTTCCTAGATTGCCTGTAAATGGTTCTCTTGGTTGAGTACCAAAATACAAATAGTTATCAAAATAATGAAAATAGAGTATCTGAATGAACATGATTAATATGCCATTCGACCTCTTTTAACCTTTCTCGAATAAAATTACTGTGTCCACCTATTTAATACAATTATATTTTGTAGCGATTAAACTCTACATGAAATATAAACACTAGTTAGGGACATGTTTCGCCCTAGTTTTGGGCATCTTCAGCCTAATACTAATCTTAAGGTCAAGTCTTAAATCTATTAACATTGGAACTTAATACTAAACTTAAATTAATATCAAATACTAAATACAATGGTCTTATGCTTATTACAAAGTTGTGTTGTAGGTGATATTTACATAGTTTACAATATGTACATTAACTAAATGCCAGAATTTGTGAACAAGGAAGCAATAAAATATTTTATTTTACAATGACTAGAAAACGTCTGAACGAAAGTTTATGCAAATGTGTACGTATTGGCTAGAGATTGATCACAGCATGAACTGGAGTTTCTCCAACTGTTTGACTAGAGATTGATCACAGCGTGAACTGGGGCTCTCCAACTTTATGGATGAACATTAGGTTGAAGGCTTTACAGCTGGTTCATTCAAAGGTGGTTACGGTCATTATCATAAGTATATTGTTGCAAAACTGGAACCGTGGTTAAATGGAAAATTCTAAATTCCCATGGAGGGAATTAAAGTCGATCGTGCTGGATTTGAATATTCCTTTAGAAAGAAGCATGGTTGGATGGTAATGTTTAATAGGTTAAAGCATGTATGTTGGAAACATATTGTTGGTATTGATCATTGGTGCTTATCTGATAAAACTTTTTGAATATTGTGCCATTCATGTCGATTAACGTTCCCATTGGTGCACTGTTCAACCTTGGGAAGAATTATGAGATGACTAACTGAATAAGAGAAAAAAGGAATTTAGAATTAGAATTTAGAATTAGGAATTTAGACATTACTGTCCAACCATGCTTCTTTTCTACAGGAATATTCAAATCCAGCACGATCGACTTTAACCACGGTTCCGGTTTTGCAACAATATACACTGACTGACAGAATGCAACACCAAGAAGGAGTGGTCAGAACTTTATGCCAATTGCAGGGTAGACTGACGTCACTGAGGTATGCTCATGATGTGAAATGCGCCGCTGTGCTGCGCACGTAGCGAACGATAAATGGGACACGGCGTTGGCGAATGGCCCACTTCGTACCGTGATTTCTCAGCCGACAGTCATTGTAGAACGTGTTGTCGTGTGCCACAGGACACGTGTATAGCTAAGAATGCCAGGCCGCCGTCAACGGAGGCATTTCCAGCAGACAGACGACTTTACGAGGGGTATGGTGATCGGGCTGAGAAGGGCAGGTTGGTCGCTTCGTCAAATCGCAGCCGATACCCATAGGGATGTGTCCACGGTGCAGCGCCTGTGGCGAAGATGGTTGGCGCAGGGACATATGGCACGTGCGAGGGGTCCAGGCAGAGCCCGAGTGACGTCAGCACGCGAGGATCGGCGCATCCGCCGCCAAGCGGTGGCAGCCCCGCACGCCACGTCAACCGCCATTCTTCAGCATGTGCAAGACACCCTGGCTGTTCCAATATCGACCAGAACAATTTCCCGTCGATTGGTTGAAGGAGGCCTGCACTCCCGGCGTCCGCTCAGAAGACTACCATTGACTCCACAGCATAGACGTGCACGCCTGGCATGGTGCCGGGCTAGAGCGACTTCGATGAGGGAATGGCGGAACGTCGTGTTCTCCGATGAGCCACGCTTCTGTTCTGTCAGTGATAGTCACCGCAGACGAGTGTGGCGTCGGCGTGGAGAAAGGTCAAATCCGGCAGTAACTGTGGAGCGCCCTACCGCTAGACAACGCGGCATCATGGTTTGGGGCGCTATTGCGTATGATTTCACGTCACCTCTAGTGCGTATTCAAGGCACGTTAAATGCCCACCGCTACGTGCAGCATGTGCTGCGGCCGGTGGCACTCCCGTACCTTCAGGGGCTGCCCAATGCTCTGTTTCAGCAGGATAATGCCCGCCCACACACTGCTCGCATCTCCCAACAGGCTCTACGAGGTGTACAGATGCTTCCGTGGCCAGCGTACTCTCCGGATCTATCACCAATCGAACACGTGTGGGATCTCATTGGACGCCGTTTGCAAACTCTGCCTCAGCCTCGTACGGACGACCAACTGTGGCAAATGGTTGAAAGAATGGAGAACCATCCCTCAGGACACCATCCGCACTCTTATTGACTCTGTACCTCGACGTGTTTCTGCGTGCATCGCCGCTCGCGGTGGTCCTACATCCTACTGAGTCGATGCCGTGCGCATTGTGTAACCTGCATATCGGTTTGAAATAAACATCAATTATTCGTCGGTGCCGTCTCTGTATTTTCCCCAACTTTCATCCCTTTCGAACCACTCCTTCTTGGTGTTGCATTTGCTCTGTCAGTCAGTGCACTTATGATAATGACCATAATAACCACCTTTGAACGAACCAGCTGTAAAACCTTCAAAATAATGTTCATCCATAAAGTTGGAGAAGCCCCAATTCACGCTGTGATCAATCTCTAGTCGAACAGTTGGAGAAACTCCAATTCATGCTGTGATCAATCTCTAGCCAATACGTACACATTTGCATAAACTTTCATCCAGATGTTTCAGACGTTTTCTAGTCACTGTAAAATATTTTATTTTTTCCTTGTTCACAAATTCTGGCATTTAGTTAATGTACATATTGTAAACTCTGTAAATATCACCTAAAACACAACTTTGTAATAAGCATAAGACCATTGTATTTAGTATTTGATATTAATTTAAGTTTAGTATTAAGTTCCAATGTTAACAGATTTAAGACTTGACCTTAAAATTAGTATTAGGCTGAAGATGCCCAAAACTAGGGCGAAACATGTCCCTAACTAGTGTTTATATTTCATGTAGAATTTAATCACTACAAAATATAATTGTATTGAATAGGTGGACACAGTAATTTTATTCAAGAAAGAATTTTACGTTTTGTATCTTCAGTACGGAACAAAATGAGATTAGTTACTTTTAACCTGTCGTACACCTGAGATTCATAACAGAACAGAGGCACACAACTTGTGGATTGTTTCCCCGAGGACTTTTGTACAATTCATCATGCAGTGCAGAACTCTGTTCTATTAGTGATGACAGGGGAGGAAATCTACACCAAATTCTCTATTCCAAAACAGACCAGATGTACGAGGGCAGATCAGAAAATAAATTGCACTTCCCAGTTATGGCCATTTATTACACCACCTATACAACAGCAACACAACTATAACGACATACACTGTAACGTCACTTTCCACATAGTTTCTAAGAGACTCCAAACATTTCTGCGAACACACAACCAACTTGTCGATGCTGGATACATAGAAATTTCCTCCAGTGTTCTGCACCCACTCGGAGACAGCGGCCTTCGCCCCCTCATCGGTCTGGAAACGCCGACCACCGAGCTCCGTTTTGAGCTACCGAACAGATGAAAGTCACATGGCGCTAGGTCGGGACTGTAGGGTGGATGTTGCCAGACCTCCCACTTGAAACGCTGCAGCAGTTCTCTCGTTTGGCGGGCCTTGTGAGGTGTTGTGTTATCGTGTAACAAAATCACACCAACGCTCAATTTCCCCCAGCGCTTCTCTTTAATCGCTTTATGCAATCGGTGCAACGTTTGACAATACGACGACGCGTTGATCGTCGTTCCTTTCGGCATGAATTCCACGAAGTAAAACACTTTCAAGATTAAAATTATTGTGTCCACCTTTTCAATACAATATATACTTTTTGTGATTAAAATCTACATAAATTAAAAACACCAGTTAGGGACATGTTTCGCCCTAGTTATGGGCATCTTCAGCCTAATACTAAATCTTAAGGTCAAGAATTAAAGCTATAAACATCGGAACTTAATAGTAAACTTATTACTAAATACAATGGTCTTATGCTTTTTACATAGTTTACAATATGTACAGTATGTACAATATGTACATTCACTTTGCCAGAATTTACGAACAATGAATTAATTTATTTTATAATGACTAGACATCCAAACTGTAGATTGGATTGATCACAGCGTGAATTGGGGTTTCTCAAATTGTATTGACTAGAGATTTATCACAGCGTGAGTTGGGGTTTCTTCAATTGTTATGGTCGCCTGAGTCGTAAGAATTGTTACAAAACCAGAACCTTGGTTAAAATCGTTCATGTTAGGGTATGAATCAGATTGAATATTCCTTTAGAAAGAAGCATAGTTATGTATTAAGGTTGAAGCATGTATGTTGGAAACTATTGTTGATCGGATAAAAATTTTGGAATATTACGTCATTCTTGTTGATTAACTTCCCATTGGTGCATTGTTCAACCTTGGGAGAAATATGAGTTGTCTGTAACTGGATAAGAGAAAAAACGGGGAATTAGAATAATGAATGTGGAACCCAATATGATAATTGCAGAGTGAGTGTTTATCACATGAACTTACTTGTCTTGTCAATGTTGGCTGGGACCAATTGTTCCAGTTGTGTCTGAACGACTAAGCTTGCTACTCCTAGTGTAGTACTGATGTTGTAACGGAGGGGTGGAGCGTGGAGGGGAAGGGAGAGTGAGTTTCAAATCGTACGTCCGTGTTGTTGCTTGAGAGGTGTTACTCTAATTGGATTGGGCGGGCCTGGCATTAGGCGTGGCTATTGGAGCGCATGTGTTCTGTGATTTAAACATACTGGGAACTTTATTCTGATTTATGGCCTGGATGAATTCCACGTGCAGCAAACCCTCCTTGTCAAAGATCACTGTTGCCATAACCTTACCGGCTGAAGGTTGAACCTTGGCCTTCTTCCGTTGTGGTGATGAGGGGTGCACCCAATCCATTGATGTTCGCTTCGTTTCGGGGGTGAAGTGGTGGACCCACGTTTTGTCGCCTGCGACGATTCACCGCAGAAATCCGTTGCCGTCTGTGGCATAGCATTGCAAAAATGCCAGGGAGGATTGGAAACGTCCCTTGTGCTCATCGGTGAGAAGACTTGTATATTTGTATTGAAAAGGTGGACACAATAATTTTAATCTTGAAAGAGTTTACTTATGTTCATCTGCGTCGCTATTTCTCTCAGTTTAATGCGCCGGTTCTGTCTAATGATCGCATTCACACTGTTGACCTTTGCACGGGTCCTGGACATTGCGGGCCTGCCTTCGCGATGGTTGTCCGTGATATCCGTGCATCCGGCTTCGAATTGCTGACACCACTTTACAATACCTTGCGGGGAAATGACCCGCTCCCCATACACAGCACTAATTTCATGATGAATGTCCGTGCAATTCTTCCTTTTGGCCCATAGGCATCGGACTGTCGCACGCACCTCACATTTGGAGTGAACGTACAGTTAACGCGCCATTGCATTTCGCTGCTATTCACACAATACTAGACGAGACACCACAGCGACCTGCCTAACAGACGTGTGGGCAGTGTCTGTCCCTTTCTCCGCTGTGCCCACGTTTGTGACACAGCGTGCTGCTGCGGCGTGTTAGTGCAACTAACCTTTTGATCCACCTACGTATTTACCTCTACCATGAGTGGACTTGAACTGTAAGTATTATATTATTTAGCTTCTACATCATTGAACGTCGTACTTCAAAATTCTGCATACTATAACAAATTTTAAGTACTAAATCTTCAAAGGACCTCGATTTACGGAACAGTTTTCAATGTTCGGCTTCTACTACTGGGTCACGACTCGGGTTGTTGCGCGATTAAATTTCAAAGGGTTACCGCTTTATTACAAACTCCTAATTATATTTCACGTGTCTATATAAGTAAATCTGTC